>NC_133422.1:100366093-100670625 GCF_049350105.2 Macaca mulatta | reverse complement strand
AGCTTTTCAACCCATATTGGAAAGTATATGCAAGATAATCTAGGAATGTCAGTCCTGCAGCAAGGAACTTGTTATTGAGCCTTAAACATACTGACTTACGGAATGTTATCCCAGAAGGAGGGAACAGTTTCTCCTGAGGGAAGGGGTCCTAAATGGGTGATTGTCTCTCAGAAAAGAAAAGAGTGCCTGTGTTTGTGGGTGCATTGACCTCTTTCTTCAGTGATTGCTGCCTCTTTGGGCCTTCCTTTTGCTCGTTTCAGCAGAATAGGCAGCTGTTTGTTTCTGAGGGCTTCACTGTCAGTGGAGACCATAATGTGTTTCTCATAGCCACGTGCTGTTTCATGTTCTCATTGATGTTTGAACAGAGCCAAAGAAGGCATGCTTACATTTGTGGGTTGCACAAAGCAGGGAGGTGCTAATCCAGTGGATGGCTAAATCTGAAGGTGGAAAAGATGTATAAATAGGTACAGTGATAGATCAAAATCAGAAATACAAAATTTAATGCCATTAAGTGTAATGTCTTATAATTTAGCTTCTACAAATCAATTACATAATATGAGGCTCTCATTATCGTGTTCCCTGTGAGGTCAACACTATAAGCATGGAATAAGAAGAGGGGTTGCCTTGTCAAAGGATGACTACAATTAGTAGATACTCAATAAATATTTACATAAAAATTAAATACAACACTGATACGGTTTGGTTGTGTCCCCACCCAAAATTTCATCTTTAATTGTAATGTCTATAATCCCCATCATCTCCACATGCCAAGGGAGAGACCAGGTGGAGGTAACTGAATCGTGGGGGTGATTCCTCATGCTCTTCTCATGATAGTGAGTGAGTTCTCATGAAATCTGATGGTCTTCTAAGTGTTTGGTAGTTCCTCCTGCGTTCCTTCTCCTCCTGCTGCCTTGTGAAGAAGATGCATTGTTTCTCTTTGCCTTTCACCATGATTGCAAGTTTCCCGAGGCCTACCCAGCCATGTTGAACCGTGAGTCAATTAAACCTTTTTCCTTTATAAATTACCGAGTGTTGGGCAGTTCTTTATAGAACGATGAAAACGGACTAATACAAACATCTAAATAATAGGTTTCTTAACACTTCTTTAACAGTATTTCTTTATGCTCCTCAATAATATGCATTTGCATTTCATAAGAGAGTTTCTCAGAGTCCCTCTCTGTACCTATTGTGCTTTTGTGTATTTTCCGACTTTACAGACATGTGATTCATGCGTGGAGTTAGCTCCTTTTCTTTTTTTTATTTCTGTGGTCATTAAATAATATAATACCCGGCTCAACCCCACAGCTCTACTCCACAACTGTATCTCCTGAGGAAATTTTGTTCCTTGAGAAAAAATTTCTGGATGTAATTCCATTCTAATATGATTATTCCCAATTTTCTTCAGCATACACAAAATTATATGTTCATTTTAAACATGGCTGACATTAATCATTGCATTTAGTTTCTGGATTGTTCTACAATGTTTTACATTTGTTGATCTGTAGCTTTATAATCTGTTTATACTCTTGCTTGATTTTGTGAGGAATAAAATACAGAATAGTGGTATTTTGAGGAATATAACATGTTATTAATGTTATTTATTTATATTCCTCAGATTTTATTAATTCATATGTTATTAATAAATTGAGTTCAGTGAAATATTACAATATTGGGAGGAGGAGGGAAAAGAAAAGAATGATTCCAAACTGAATCATATGTTTAACAAGATATTCTGAAACTTGATAACATGACCTTGTTTCTAGACCATTAGACTTAAGTGCTAGCCACTTTGGCAAATATCACATTTGCCACAAATGTGATAATAATAAAGGCATGTGTTGGCCTGTACAAATAATGTATTGTGATCATTGTAGCTCTTTGTAGACTGTCACTGGTGCACTAATAGGTAAACAAAGTACGTTATCCAAGAGCTCTGCCCTGAAGGCTTAGAATCTGTATCATTTAGTCAACAAAATTTAGACATAAATAAATATTGACACTCTGAAGGGATTGCCTAGCTGCTTTCTAGGTTATTGCTGGGAATCCACAGAGAATATGTGAAGTTAACCTTTAAAGATAAATCACTTAAAGTATGAGGCAAAAAAAAATCATTACTGTATACACATATGCTTACCGAAAAGGCAAACAAGGAAGTGGAGGAAAAATGAGAAGTGGTTTAGAAAAACAGAAAAGAAAAAGAACCTTTAGGTTGATTATGGAGGTCACGGGAGTGTAGTTTAACCCAGGAGTTAAATACTGCAGCCTGGAATGGATCTGAATGACTAGGTCTGTGTTGAGGACATACTAGATGGGAGGAATTGGGCTAGTCACTCTGGATATAGAGTTAAATGGAACAATGTTTCCCCAGGAGAGCACAATAAGCAATGACTTACTACGCATCCCTTACAGGTAAGCATGGAGGACTCATTGGAATGCAGAATGGAACTACCCATCCCAACCTCACAGCCTCATAGGAGGCTTGCCAGAGAAGGAGGGATGTGGTAGCTGGATCCTGAAAGGTCATAGGAAGTAGTCAAACAATGGGAGTGGGTTGGGCTTATGTAAGGGAGAAGGTGCTTTCCAGGCAAGGGACCAGTGTGTGAAATAGCCCATGGATAGATGTGGAACTACAAGTTAGGTGTGAATTGTGTGTTTGGCAGAATCACGGTCACAAAAAATCTTGCGGCTATATTAAGTTACATATTAGGCAAAAGCAGATTTATGTCGCAGATGGAATGGTTGCTAAGCAGTTGACTTGAAAATTGTGAGATTTTCCTGGATTATTCAGGTGAGCTCAATAAGATCACAGGAGACCTTAAGAGTGGAATAGGGAGGCAGAAGAGGAGGTCAGGGGGATGTGATGTGAGGACTCAACCTGTTGATTCTGGCTTTGGAGATGGAGGAAGGGGCCAGGAACCAAGGAATGCAGGCAGTGTCTAGTAGCTGGAAAAGGCAAAGAAACATTAGATTGGTGCAAAAGTAATTGCAGTTTTTGCAATTACTTTAAATGGCAAAAACTGCAATTACTTTTGCACCAACCTAAGCGATTCGCCCCTGGAGCCTCCAGAGTGGCACATGTCCCTGCCAACACCTGGATTTTAACCTAGGGAGACTGTGTTGGGCATGTGACCTTCAAAACCCGAAGACAAATGTATGATGTTTTAAACCACTCTGTTTGTGGTAATTTGTCACAGCAACAACAGATAATTAATACACATGAAGAACTTATTGAAAGTGCAGGGGGAGAGTAGCAGTGAGACTGGAGAGGCAGGTGAGGAGAACACTTTATCCCCCACCCTGTGGTGTGCGTTTTATCCTGATGGTCATGGGGAACTCTGCATGGGTTTAGGTAGGGGAGTGATAAGCTTTTGTGTTTCAGAAGTGTCACTCAGGAAATAGGAAGGATTCGAGGCTACATGGAGTTCGGAGAGTGTCAGGAGGGAATGCACTGACTTGGGAATTTTAATTAATCTGAATCAGCGCAATTCTCTGAGTGTTTATGTGTTGAGGAGGAAGAAAGGGCAGCATCAAGAATGTGAGCTAGGTTCTTGACTGGAGAGTTGGCACATGGTGGAAAATTCACTGATATAAGACACACAGTAGTAGGTAGAAATGAGTTTTGCAAAATGCTGGTAGAAAGTTGATGTTTTTTTTTTTTTTTCTGACGGCCACTTAATTCTCTGAGAAGTAGGAGGTAAAGTCATCTATTGAAAAATAGTGGGTTAGAGGTGTGAAGTGGAAATTCTAAGGAAGAAAATTAAGTTTTCATCATCTTCCGTGAGTAGGAGTTAGAATTTCTGCTCACTGTGAAAACAGAGGAATTAACAGGCAGCTGTGAAGGCTGCAATGAATGTTGGGCCTCTTGAGCACTTTATTTCTTATGACTGGAATAGCTCCCTTATTCTTAAACTCTTTGTCTTTGTCTTAGCTTTGAGATGATCCATTAAAAAATTTTCTCTGAGGATATATCAGCTGGTAATAAAGTGCCTAAATCTGGGCTCTTTGAAGCCCTGTATCATGACCCCAAAGACCTTTTGAGACAATGGCTAGCATGTTGGGTCATCACTTACACTTTTGAATGCGTTTCTTCCTCTCCATAGCTTTTTGGAGAATCATATAATCTCAGTTGGAAAATAACACTTGTTACCTGGGCAAAGACCTTGACCTCATGCCCACGTCCTTCCAGGCTCTTCCTGGTTGCCCAGGTCAAGTTGTCCATTTCATTTTGAAAATTTCTGGTGTTGGAAAATACGTCTTCTGATGACAGGTCATTCTGTTTTCAGATGTCTCCAATCCCTAGATATTTCTTTCTTATATTGAACTAAAACCTACCTCCCTATAATTTTACAAGGTTATTCGATTTCTAGAGAATTCATAGAGAATTTAATCCCTCTTAAATCTGACAACCTTTTCAGTATTTGAAGGCAGCTTGTATGTACCTCTCTAAGTCTCTTCTAGGCTAAGCAGTCTCAATTTTTTACCATCACCAGTTTTTCAACTGTTCTTCGCATGTCAAGTCTCCTTCCTTTCACTATCTTGGCTGGATTTCTCTAAAACATCATATGCTGCCATATTTTTTTGTTTGTTTGTTTAAGTATGGGGACTCGGGTTGGAAAAAAGCCCTCCAGGTATTGTTTGAGCAGCAAAAAGTAGAACAGAATATCATCTCCATTTTCTGTAATCAGTGAGAATTGCTAGCAATTACCCTCCTAGGATACCCTTTTTCCTATAAGCTCCTCTCACCAACCTCAGCTTAGCCTTCCCATCTCTTACCTTGGTCTTGTTATCTTGATAGATTCCTTCATTCAATACAAATGCATTGGGTAGGTTCTATCTGTTAGGTCATCTGATGCGTATTGGACCTAAAGAAGGGAATAAGTTTGCCTCTGCCATCAAGGAGAGCAAAGTCTGGTTAGAATAAAATATAAGCAAACAATATTGAGGGGATAGATTGATCAGAAGGAGTATCTGTTGTATTGGAGGAAGGAAATATATGAAGGTTAATAGAAATAAAATGTATTACATTGATGAATTCATTCATTCAACCAATGAATATTGAATTCATGGCCAATTGCTCTTGCGAGCACTGAAGTTACAATAGTGAACAAAAATATGGGCATTGTCTAGTGGAGCTTTGATTCCATAATGAGAGATCGGAAAAAACCAACAAAACCAAACCCAGATAGCAAGTCAACATGGAATAGCCTTTATTTGGAACAGGGGTCTGCAAACTATGGCTTATTGGCAAAATCTGGTCTGTCACCTTTTCATGTAAATAGATTTGTGGGAACACAGCCACACTTATTTGTTTATATATCGCCTATGGCCGTTTACACGCTACAGTGACAGCCTTGAATAATTACATGCAGAAGCCATGTGGCCTGCAAAGGTGAAAACATTTGCTTTCTGGCCCTTTAAGGAAAAGTTTGCTAGCCCCGATCTAGAAGAGTAAAGCAGGCAAGGGAGGGGTGATGAGCCCTGCGGAGGGGCAGGAGGACGGATTCCTCTTTATAGAGGTTGGTCAGAAAAAGTTGTGATGATGGGGTAACATTTGAGTAGAGACCTGAGGAATTGCAGAAGCAGCCCTGTGGACACCTTGGGGAAGAGCACTCTAGGCAGGAAGAGAAAAGCAAAGGCAAAGCGCCCAGGGAGGGATTCGGCTTGGTGTGCTCCAGAAGGTGCCTGGAGAGTGGGTGCCCAGGCAATGAGTGCCCTGGAGTGAGTCATAGCAGAGGAGGCCCATCACACAGGGCATTGCCAGGCCCAGAGGAGAGCCCTGGCCTTGGCAGGGTGAGGTGAGGAGCCACAGGCAGGCTTTCAGCAGGGACACCATCCCAATCACTGCTGGAGGGGAAGGAGGAAGAAGGGCAGATGAGAATCTGTTGCAAAAGTGGGGCTCTGGCTAGGATGTCATCATGGAGAACACAACGAGAAGTGGCAACACCCTGGGTTCCACCTGAAAACAGAGTCAACATGATTTCCTGATGACCTGGGTGAGATGAGAGAGGGAAGTCAGGTGTAATTCCCCTTTAAAATGGTTTTTATGAGAAAATAATTTCAAACTTAAATAGCTGCCAAAATAGTTCAACGAACGTCAGTTATACCCTTTCCTAGATTCACCTGAGGACACTTTACCCCAGTTGCTTCATCATTTCTCTCTCTCTAGAGCTCTACATACACATACACACACACACAGAGAGAGCTATACATATATATGTGTGTTTATGCAGTATACACACACCAAGATGAACATACATGCATATAATTCTGAATCATTAAAGGATAAATTACATTTATTATGGCTTTTTACTCCTAAATATATCATATTTCCGAAGAATAGGGATATTCTCATAAATAATCAAAGAACAAATAACTGATTTCTCTCTCTCTATTTATGTATATATGTATGCTTTTTTTTTTTTTTTTTTTTTTTTTTTTTTTTTGGTTTGAGCAACTGGTAGGATGTACTTGCTAATCACTTGAGACGGGGGACATATTAAGAGAAAGAGTTACTTTGGGGTGTGAGGGGAAATTGGGAGTTTCATTTTTGACTTACGAAATTTGAGTTGCTTGTTAAGAGACTCCAGGAGATGTGTAAATAGGCACTTGGACAAGAGGTTTGGAATTGTGGAAAGAAAGCTGGTCTTCTGCACTCCAGCCTGGGCGACAGAGCAAGACTCCGTCTCAAAAAAAAAATAAATAAATAAATAAATAAAGCTGGTCTTATAGATGTATTTAAGGCACTGAGCCTCCTCAGGGGAGTGAATGTAGGCGAAGAGGAGACCTGAGGACTGGGGCCTGGTTCTCCTGACCATTTAGATATCAGGGAGATATGGATGAAAAGCAAGGAATGCTAAAAAGACGTTTGCTGTGAAAACGATCATGGAAATAACCCAGTAGCTGAAGGGAGTGTGAGAACACTGGAGTTTTTATTTGTTTTCGGGTTGATACCTTACCTGTGCATTCTTCTCCTGATAGAAAATGTCTAGTATGGAAATGATGATGCAGTAAGGAAAAGGCCTCCTAGGGTGATGTTTTTGAGTAAGTGAGAGGTATGGGATCTGGGACCCACATGGAAGACTTGGCCTTACATTGCTAGCAATGCTCATCCTTTGTTACAAAAATGAAGGCAAGTATGTGGGCACAGATGAAGTGGGTTGTAAATTTGGTTGAGAGTGAGTGGAAGTTCTTTTCTGCTTGCTTTATTTTCTCATTGAAATAGAAATCAAGGATGCACTGAAAGGATGGAGGAGTTGCAGTACTAGGCATTTGAGGACAGAGAGGGTGAGAATTGTCATTTAGGAGTTGGAATAAGAGATGGACCCAGGAAATGTTGAGGATACTGACAGCACTTGATCTTAGTGGTCGTTAATGAACACTCAGACCAGCCACCTTCCTTGTGTGTTTTCTCCACTTGCCTTCACTATCCTGGCAAAGAATGGCAATTTGGATTGACCTGGGGTTGAGATTTGGCCAAGTCAGAAGAAGGAGGACAGCGAGGGAAGGGTGTATGCAAAGAAGTGCCTGTCATGGAGGATCTGGAACCTGAGCTGAAGAAGGAGACAAGTGAGGGCTGCAGGGACTGACTGAGCAGTGGTGAGACTGGGGCACTGTGGTTCCAGGTGGGGGTAAAGGAATTTTGAAGACGGGCTGTCAGAGACAGGTGGAGAGGTAAAAGTGCTGCTTAAAGGTGGGTTCCTCAAATTGACCTGCCTGCGGAGGATCACATTCAGGTCACAAGCACAGTTTCAGTGTTCCAAATGCTGTAGTGTGATGAGTGGTATTCGAGACATGCAGATGGCATGGACATGCATGGGAACAGAATATAACCCCGGCACAATGGGGCAAGGGAAAAGTGTTGGAGAAAGCTTCTCAATGTGGGCCACATCCCAGTGAAGGCTTGATGATAACCTTATAAGATGTGTTTGAACTTGAGGGTTTCATGGATCTTGCTATTGCCTCTGAAATACACAGAGATGAAATTATATGCTTTTTTCATTTTATCAAGTGCAAGTACTTTCATTATTTTTAAATTTTATTAAATAGCTCATTTATGTTTTGGATTTCTTCAGATCTTTTCTTCAGTTTTCTACTTGTCCTAAATTTCAAATTTTACATTTTATAATACATCTATCTTTATCCCCAAGTCTATTGGTATTTCAATGTTGTTTGTTTATTGCAGAAGAATTATCACAATGTGAGGGGTCTTTCGATCTTCTTCTATAAGATTCCTACATATTTGAATAAAATTAAACATAGCATTTAAGTTACTCTTTAGGGTGATATTACGATCACAAATGCTAGAAAGAAATTTTTTTTTTTTTTTTTGGTTGTTGAGACAGGGTCTCACTCTGTTGCCCAGGCTGGGGTTCAGTGGCATAATCATGGCACACTGCGAAGCCCCCATCTCCCAGGCTCAAGTGATCCTCCTGCCTCAGCCTTCTGAGTAGCTGGGACTTCAGGGGTGCACCAACATGCCTAGCTCATTCTTTATTTTTAGTAGTGATAGGGTCTCCCCATGGTGCCCAGACTGGGAGTTTGGTCTCAGACTCCTGAGTTCAAGTGATTCTTCTTCTTCAGCCTCCCAAAGTGCTGGGATTACAGGTGTGAGCCACCATGCCCGGTAATAAATTATTCTTTACCAAAGGAATAAATGTATGATTTTAAAAGTTTGAAAGTTTATATGCCTCAAATTTGAAACTATTAATGATGTTTGAAAACTACACACACTCTCAAAGTGTCGGAGCCTCATAGTGACTACTTTGATCTTCTCTGAGTAGTGGTTAACCAATGTCAAAATTAGACAGCTTTATATTACTGTGTTCCACTAGATCATAGAGAACTTTATTTCAAAAAACGTTCAGTTGAGTAACTGAAAAGAAAGTTGGGCGGGGGGTGGTGGGGACTTGGTTTAATTGGTTAATCCATTCTAAAGAACATAAACGAATGTTATCATTGATCATAGAGAATAAAAACCAGGGATAAGATTCAATAAATACACATTTACTACCAATTACCTGTGGGTTTTAATTTAATTTGGGTCTTTGCTTGAAGCCAAACTTTGTCCCAAACTAAATGTGGATACTTTATTCATGAAACTTTTAATTACGTGGCAGTTCTCTCAGAAGAGAATCAAACTCATGTTTCTTTGCCTCTCATCATAATTTTTGGATAAAGGAAGGCAGGATTCTTTTGAGAGATGAGGCTTTTGAAGGAAAGTGTATATGTAATTGGTTGTGTGGTTTGGATGAAGAGGAAAGAGATTTAAAATTGGTGGGCTTCATTTAAGATTTAAAATGAAGATTTAATCAAGCACAGATCTTGTAAAACGTAAGGGTCATGGCCAATGATTGGTTATAACGTAGTTCAGAGAATGTATGTCAAGTGTGACACATTATCTTTGGAGTTCTTTGCTGTAGCCAGATTTAATGTTAATGCTGGAAAAAATATCAATTGAAACATAATACATTCAGCTAAGGTGTTCTTTCCTTTGCATAAAGATGGAAATGACATACTGAAATATCCTAATTCTAATTGCCCATTTTTCCCACAAAATAAATAACATGCTCCCATAAAGCAATGTCCTTTATTATTATTAGTTTATATAATGAGTTATTGTCCTCTTTAGAGCAGAAACTCTGAGTCATCTTTTGCAGATCAACTAAGATACCATCATCATTTTATTTCCTTTCATGAGTCTATAATACATACATAAAGAATGACCTATTCATAGTTATTTCAAAGTGCCACTTTGAGATTTATGTTTTCAAGTAGCTGATTCTTAAGGCATAGAGCATTACCTCTTTATGTATTCAATAAACATTATTCAATAAACATGCGCTGAGCATTTGCATTTCCACATCCTGTGCTTGATATTAAGGATGATAAGGTAAGAGAAACAAGCCTACAGTTTGCAGTAGAGTTTCTCAACTGGGGGTGATTATCCTAGGGGGCATTGGGCAATGTCCCAAGATATTTGTGATGGTCATGACTTGGGTTGGGGGAAGTTTTTACTGGCATCCTACAAGGCACAAGAGAGGTCCATACAACAAATAATTATCCAGTCCTATTGTCAATAATTCCAATGTCAAGAAACCCTGGTCTAGAGGGAGAATGTCGCTCACAGTTATAATTCTATAAAATAAGTCCAAAAATAAAGCTCTGGCACACAGTGCTCTCTCACAGCTCACAGAAGGCAGCACCTAGGCTTGACGGTGGTGGATGGACGTGGGTTGTGTGTGGGAACCTCCCTGAATAAAGCGTCCTCTCCTTTGAGGCTTGAAGGCTGGGGAGGAATTAATCTGGTAGATGAAGAGAGGTGAGTTTTCTAGTGGAAGGAACCTCATATGCAAATTCACAGAAGCAAGCATCATCTTGGAATGATTGGCGTACAGCATAGTTAGGATAGCTGGGGTTTAGATCCATGCAAGAGTCATGAGAAAGAAGGCTTTGAATCAAGTTGAAGGATACGAGGGTGAAAAGCCTGGAGTAGGTGGAAAAGATATTGAACCATCTCCAGTACCAGGGGAGAGCCATTGAGGGGTGATAAATAGGACGGCAACGTGGGTGCATTGCGTGCTACGCCCTTCACACAGTTGTGTGGAGCATGGCTTGGAACTAGGACTGTCAGGACCAGTTAATTGACTGGAGCAAGTTAGACATGATGAGATGGTTGGGGATGTTTGAAGATACGTTGAAGGTAGAAATGACAGGTCTTTAACAAATTCACTGTGATGAGTGAGGAAGAAACAATGCTGATGTTTTTGGCTTAAGATGCTGAGTGGATACTGGTGCCTTCATGTGAAATAAGAAATTCATGCTGAGAAAGATGGTGAATTTAGGTTTGGGCTTGGCAGTACTACCTGTGGGTCATCTGGTCAGGAAGAAAAGACATTCTGGGGAAGGGAAGGACACTGGTTGACCTTGAGAATGCTCAGGGTAGTTGAATGTATGTAAAAGGAATGAGATTCCATGTCAGGAATCTTAGGAACACCAAAACTCAAGGAACAGACAGGCCAGGTGGGGCTATGCAGGAAACTGAGGACTTAAAGAAAAAAAAGGCAATAGAAAAAGTAGCTGGCCAGGTACAGTGGCACACACTTGTCATCCCTACACTTTGAGAGGCTAAGGTGGGAGGATCGCTTGAGCCCTGGAGTTTGAGACCAGCCTAGGAAACATAGTGAGAACCTGACTTTACAAAAAATAAAAATAATTGTCTGGGAGTGGTGTCACGTCCCTTGTCGTCCCAGGTACCTGGGAGGCTGATGTGGGAGGATTGCTTCAGCCCAGGAGGTTGAGTCTACAGTAAGCTGTGATCGCTCCACTGCACTCCGGCCCAAGTGACAGAGCAAGACCCTGTTTCAAAAAAGAAAAAGAAGAAAGAAAAAAGAGTCAGGGGTTCCGGTTAAGGCAGTTTCAGGAATGGTATTCTCATCAGTGTCAAAGAAAGATAGAAGGTAACTTGCTTAGAGCCCATTGGGTTGGGCTACATAGAGGTCACTCGGAATCCCTAAAAAAATGGGTGGTAGCAGGCCCTGTCAGAAGGCAGTGGGATAAGGAGACTCTTGGGAGGGTGAGGATGGGAGGCAGGGAGTGCAGTGAGCTCTTTAAGAAGCCTTCCCCGAAAATGGAGAGCGCTAGAGGGAAAAGGGTGATGCTTAAAGCTGGGATTAAAGTTGGCATGCTTATCTGTTGAGCACGCAAGGCCAGCAGTGTTTTATGACTTCCTCTGAGCATTTATGGTTGCTGATGTTGTTATTTTTGATATATTATAATTGTTACCAAGACTGTATGGAACCATCAACCTTTGATAGACATAATATCAAAAGCATGAAAGGATGTAGACTTGATTGAAAACATTCAACATTTCAGTTTCTTTAAAACAAAAGGGACATTCCTCTCTCGGGTGGGAAAGTGGTTCATGGTCGGAGACAAGCAGCTGAGCAATGTGTGGGTGCAGTTTGTTTTGCGTGGGGGAACACAGAGGGACAAAGAGGTCAGCTCTGAATTGCACTGCAGGCGGCAAAATGGAAAGGACGTCGTTTTAAAACCGGCAAATGAACAGAATGAAAAGCAGGAGCGCAGCCCAGAGAGCAACTTCCTGCCTTGGCATGCTGAAAACTTTTAATTATAAACGTTTGCTCGGCTGTGGGAATGCTGTCAGATAGGAGGTTCAGCGGAAGCATCTTCACCTTAAGTGAAAGAGAAGTGGTTGCATGGTGGGCTTTGCAATCGTGGGCTCAATGTGCACACGTTAAAGAGAATGTTGCGTGGTCCTCTGCAGTGTATTTTCTTGCCAACCATTCTATAAGGCTATGCTGTTCATTATGTTCATTAGATCCATTAATATTCTTCTACTGATTTTCCAGATTCTAGTTAATAATGCAGTGTTCTTCCTAACCCAGTAACTTTTCAGACTTAACAGCAGCCATTGAGAAGTTTGACACATAAAATGCAGCAGAAATGTTGAATGAAACTTAATACATTCATAAGAATATGGAATAAAAAAGAGGAGAAGCAATCAGACATGGTAACATGAATCCCCACATCATTTTTATTTGTATTTTTACTTGCATTATTTAATTAAAAGCCTTTAAAGGAAGCATCTATGGACTATTCAGACCTATAGTTATTAAAAGTGTCCAGAGAATCAGCATTCATTTGCTGAGTGAGATTTAAATACTCCAAAGAAGAGCGTTAAGTCCAGGTCCTGGGGATGGATTTGGAAGCAGACTCAAAGGATAATTCTTGCCCTGTTACTTATATTCTCTCTCTTAATTAGTTTATGGCTAAAATGGGCAAACCACTACCTGCTTTACAAGGATGACACAAAATGTAAATCAAAATGAATATTTGTGTATTTCTTCTGAAGCGAGGGATGAAGGTTGCTGATTTTGTAAAGTTTCACTGCAGAGACACACTGCACAGACTGTTTCTGCATATCCATAGGGTTCAGGAATGTTGTTGGTGATTCATCATCCTACTAAGTTGGACAATAATTATCTTTAAAAGTCTATGGTTACAGACTTAACAAATGACTATTTAGACATATTGAATGTAATTATTTGATTACATACAGTATCTTCTTAAAATTAGATTGAGCCATCTGAAATTGTCATTTGTATAGGTCCAAAAAGTCAAATATTGGCAATTTCAGATGGTTCAACCTAATACAAAAGCTACATTCATCTAAGAAACAAACTACATTTCAAATCATAACATGCAAACAGAAGTAGTGGGTTTATATGCATTCTCCTGCAAGCCATTGGTTTGAATAGCATGCTCTCAACATGGAGTTAGGTTTTTCCTGTTGCTTTAAAATGCTTGACAGAATTTGTTTTAAATTATTGTGCAATCCCTTCATAAACTGGGAAGTGATGGGGAATTTTTTCAGGTGGAGCTATAGGTAGATCTGGTGAACATATTTCAGAATATACCAGTTAGTTGAAACCCATGGTGATATTTATTTTTAAGTTGAAAATGGCTCTTAGAGTGATGCCGGTTTCAAAAAAAAAAAAAAAAAAAAACAGAAAAAAAACCCCACAAACAAACAAACAAAAAAACCCAGTGTTTGAAAAGCCTTATCTAAATAGACACTGTCTCTTTTGAGAAATACTATTATCGTTTATTCATTAAATAGAACAAATCAAGTTCCAAATGCCATATTGAAATTGCTGTGCATTTGTTGTTTTTTATTACAAGAATAAAAGAGTCTAGCTTTTCTTTCTCTTTTCCTTTGAGTGTTGTTTTATAAAGGAAGTCAGGCATTATTTTGTTTATAATTAAAGACTGTGTACTAAAGCACAATTTGAATAAGCAACTTTAATTAATCAAGGAAAAAAACCCAGCAACCTTCTACACCCATATTTCGGTTTCTAAGAGTGAGTAAAAAGGGTTTTCTTTTTTTCCCCTTTGAGGTTAGAAGCAGGTCAGGTCAGTAATTGGAGCTGGCTAGTCATCAGCTGGTTTGACCTGCTAGGCTAAAATTTTCTTTACTACAGGAAAGTGTAATCAGAAAACCAGATGTATCCTCATCCTGAGACTGGAGCATAATGAAAAGCAGGCAGTCCATTTATTTTCTCCAAGCCTTTCAGATTTTCGTTCAGCCATTTGGGGTTTGACTTTGCACTGGGCTGAGGAACTGCAGTGGGAGGCATTATTTAACTGGATCACAATCCAGAGATGTCCGAATTGAGACTCAAATGCTTGTATTGTCTTGGATCTCCTATTTCCTTCAAAAGTTGATTGCTATTATGTGTTTTTGCCTGAAAACAAAGAATGAACTACAGATTTCAAGTAAATAGCTAGGAGACCATTCATTACAGGCTTATCCTGATTATAAGAACATTCTCCTGAGTTCCTATATATCGTGTATCTGGGATTGAATGAGGAGTAGGAGAGCATATCCTTCTGAAGGTGGAGGAAGGGTTACATACAGTTTGAACAGGCATATTCCATATAACTCTTATTTTCGTAACACAAACTACCTTATTCTGTATTCAACCCTGTACATTTATTTGTCCTACTTTCATCCTAAAGCTTCTCAGATGCTTCCTAGCCCAGTTCCATTATTGAAATTCACACACATGTGCTAGTTTTCATTAAAAAAGAAGTCACCTATGAACATATGTGTGCATGTACCTTTGTAATAGAATTATTGATATTCCTTTGGGTATATACCCAGTAATGAGATTGCTGAATCAAATGGTATTTCTGGTTCTAGATCTTGGAGGAATCACCACGCCATCTTCCACAATGGTGGAACTAATTTGCATTCCCACCAACAGTATAAAAATGTTTCTATTTCTCCACAACCTTGTCTGCATCTGTTGTTTCTTGAGTTTTTAATAATTGCCATTCTGACTGGTGTGAGATGGTATCTCATTGTGGTTTTGATTTGCATTTCTCTAATGATCAGTGGTGTTGAGCTTTTTTTCATGTGTTTGTTGTTCGTGTGAATGTCTTCTTTTGAGAAGTGTCTGTTCATGTCCTTTGCCTACTTTTTAATGGGGGTGTTTGTGGTATATATACACGGTGGAATACTATGCAGCCATAAAAAGGGATGAGATCATGTCCTTTGCAGGGACATGGATGGAGCCAGAAGCCATTATCCTTAGCAAATTAATGTAGAAACATAAAACCAAACACTGTATGTTCTCACTTATAAGTGGTAGCTGAACAATGAGAACACATGGTCACAGGTAGGGGAGCAACGCACACTGGGGCCTGTCAGGGGTAGGGTAGGGGGAAGGAGAGCTTTAGGAAAAATAGCTAATGCATGCTGGGCTTAATACCCAGGTGATGTGTTGATAGGTGCAGCAAACCACCATAGCACACGTTTACCTATGTAACAAACCTCCACATCCTGCACATGTACAGGGACTTAAAATGCAAATAAAAATTTAAAAAAAGAAGTCAACTAAAATGTAGTGATTTTTAAACCCAACTTTTGTAGACATAATTGTGTAGATCATGATACTGCTGGAACACTTTTAAGACAAGCTTGAACTGGTTTTTGAACATTAGGTGGTCAAAAGCTCTCTCTAACAGTGACAAAGATATTTATTGGAAACATAGATGAATAAAGAAAAAAATTCAATTTACACGACTCTTAGTCTTCTGATAGATGTTTTTAAGGACCACAATGAAGAAGGAATCTTCCCCACAAACTGCAGAAAAGACTGTTTAGACTTCTGAAAGGCCATACCATGTAGAATAAAAGGGTCAATACTGTTCTTTTACCTCTTCTAAGTAGTTTTCAAGGAAGTTAGGTCAGGAAATGATTTGGAAGAATCAAAGTGCTTAAGTACTTTATATACATATGAGTCAAAACTGGAATTATGCCTAGGGTACAGAAAAGAAACATTGCATTCTTTAGCTTCTGATTTTAATTCAGTGAAGGTGTTGAAGGAAATAAGGAATGTCTGGTAGAATCTATTCTTTTATGTGGCTTGGATATAGTTTAAAAGAATCAGGAGAGGGAGATGAGATATAACAATCCATATTAGGGATCCTTAAAAATAGTTGTGGAAGACATGTATTTTCTGAATCATCTCAGTGACACATTGCAAACCCTTAGTTATTGGAATGCTTTAAATACAACAGATGAGTTTATTATTTGTACATACAGTAGATATGTGATCCTCAAAAGGTTGGTATAATTTATCTCACCTTTTCAAACGTCTTGTCCCAGGAATTGTTCCAGGACATACAAAAGAGAAAAAACTGAGGAGAGTTTAAAAACCTCCATTCTTATCTCCTATCTTGAGCCAAGATGGTAGGTGCTTTTCCCAGATGCAAGATTGTAGAGGGAGTTCTCTTCTCTGGCTGAAGTTATCTTCTTGGGATCATTTCAGATGTTAGTCACAAAATAAAATAATTTGTGCTGGATTTCATATAACAGTGTAGCACTTTATTCTATGAAGTTATTCTACTGTGAGAAAAAAATGGAAGTGCTTTGGATCCGTGTTCCCCGTGTGACGTTTGGAATGAACGAAAGGAGAGAAGAAATGAAAGAGCCTTGCTGATAGATTTTTGGTGATGTCCATTCTTCTTCCTTCCTCCTGAGTGAGTGAGTGCAGCGTCTCTCACAGATACCCACTCATCCAATCTGAGAGTGAGCGAGTGCAGCGTCTCTCACAGATACCCACTCTTCCAATCTGACGTTTCTCTTCTCAGCTTCACTTCCTCTTTTGTTCTCTTTGATTTTTCTGCTTTCTCTTTTGAAATTCTTGCACCCCCGCCCCAATTTTTCCAAGATTTAAAACCACTGACAGGTGGGAAGGAATGGGTAAGATTTCAGTAGCTGTGGTTGGGAATCCCTTATGAACTTAAGAACTGCACAAGTAAATAGGGCGTGTCCCAGAGAGACACTGAAGTTAGTATGCTTGGGCCTATCCTAAGGAATTAAAAAAGGAAGTCAACTCTTTGCTAGAATAAAGTTCTCTATAGTTTCTTTTTTAAAAATGTTTATAATATATTTTACTGAAACGGATATATCTAAAACATTGTTATCATTCTATACTTTCTTGCTTGAAACACTGATTTGACTGCTGGTCATTTTGGTTTTTTGTCTTGTCAAAAGTATGTTAAGAAAAGGAAAGAAATGAAAGGATAGGAAAATAGCAAAAATGGCTGTGAAAAAGGCAGAGACACTAGAATGAGCATGTTGAGTAGAATTCTCATTTCTTGTCAGTCTTTTCCAGCCTTACTCTCTGTGCTGAATCATATCTTTTTTTGACTTGGCTTTGGGAAAAATGGTCATCTGATGAAACTTTTCTTTAATGCACTGATCAGTTATGTTTCTCCTCACATAGGCATTCTTCCTCTCTCCCCTCTGGACGTAAACTCCACATATTTCCGATTTCTTTGTTTCTTTTTCACCCCCATCAACAAGGTGCCTGTTCTAGATTCCATTCTCTCAAGATTCTGCTTCCTGTGGTGACCACTAAAACCTGATGCAATGAATTCAGGGTAACATGGGCACAGAAAGTTAGATCCCTGATTCAAATCTAACCTACAGAAAACTGACAATGGAGTGCTTCTTATGTCTTTGTCAAATAGTAGTGAAGACTATCCTGTAACTTGTATGACTGTGATCGTCTTCATTTTTTTTTCCACCCCAAGACAAGAGTCTTGCTCTGTCACCCAGGCTAGAGAGCAGTGACAAAATCTCAGCTGACTGCAACCTCCACCTCCTGGGTTCAAGCAATTCTCTTGCCTCAGCCTCCTGAGTAACTGGCATTAAAGGCACACACCACCATGCCTGGCTAATTTTTGTACTTTTAGTGGAGATGGGGTTTCACCATATTGGTCAGGCTGGTCTCAAACTCCTGACCTCGGCCTCCCAAAATGCTGGCATTAGAGGCGTGAGTCCCCATGCCTGGCCTTGTCTTCAAATTTTACCCTGTAGACTACGAACTTGTGCTACCATGATTTTAATTCACCTTGTCCTTTTAACATTTTTATTTCTTCCTTTCTTAAATTTTTTTTTAACTACTTTCATCCCACTGACTAAAGCCCACTTTGTTGAAAGGACATAAAAAAAATGAGACTAAGTCATTTAAAAGGTTTTCTATTTTTTAATCTAAAACTGCATATTCTACTTAATGTAGAATTTAGATCTCTAAAATAAAACAAAATATGGCAGACATATATTCATGCATTTTAAGTGGAAGCTAAACTCTATTTCTTAGAGAAAAAAATATATAAATTATGCTGAGAGCAAATCTAGGCATGTCTTTCAAGATTTGCCTGTTTGAAAATGTTACAATGATCTTAAAACTGAATGTTTTATGTTAACTGCAAATACATTTTAAATCCAGTCACTCTGAGTCAGACTAAATGTTCTTCTCCTTAAGGATGTAAATTTCATTCTTGGGATTTTGTTAAGTAATTAATTTTGATATCAGTGTATATGCTTAGAATCAAACAATATCTTGGAAAAAAGCGTATTACAAATTTAAAGAATGACCAAGTAGAAATAAAAATGAGAAAAAAAAGAAGATTCAGTATTATAATGGTGTGTGACTGCATCCTTGTTAATTTCATGGAGGAGTAATTTTTATCAGTTTATGAAAAATAGACATTTTAATATCTCATACAGAAAAAAACAAATCTACAAAGCAAAGTTCTTTGCTTTAAGATGCATGTTTAGAAATTAAAATCATAAAATATTGAGCTAAGAGAATATTTAATCTGAGTGTAAAACGCTCCTTTAAAGCCAGTGCACAGAAGGGTGAAGACGAGGCACAGACTAGAACGTATTTGTATGACTTTTTTGGAGTGGAGGTGGTAGTTGCGTTTTCTAATTGGATACGTAGTCATTTTTACTTTATCTTACTTATTCTCCTTCCAGAATAGTACCAGGAAATTATGTTTTGGCTTCACTTCTGAATCAACAATGATGGTCGCCATCTGCAGAGGATGAGGGAGAAGGAACAGTTTAGCATGAGTATCAGCATTTCTGAGAGTAATTATGTGTTTTTAATTGACACAGTTTATATATATGTATATATATAATTTTGTTATATCGACCTATATAAAATTATATGTAATTAGTGTATATAATTTTAATTGATAAAGGTACAAATATATAGAGAGAGGTATTATATTACTGTGAAAAGAGAAGGTGTAAAAGCACCACAAACTAAATGATAAATGCTTTTGATATATACAAAATAAACATGGAAATGTTTACAAAGAGAATTAAATGTAAAAATGATATGAAAGAAATTAGAAAAAAAAAAGAAAGAATGAGGAAGGCATCATTGCATATTGATAGGTTAGGGAGTTTGAAGGTACTAGAACTTAAATTCTATTAAGCTTTCTCTATTTCTCTATGCTTTATTTCCCTGAGAAAGGGGATCTTAATATTTACCATATTTCCTTAGTTGATGTCTGATATTTAGCCACTTGTATTAATACCACTTTTGATTCAGATGACTTATTATTATTATTAACCATACTGCAATCCACGTGTGCAATATGTGGTGTCTTGCCTGTGTCTTCTCATTCTTGCTATCAATTCCTCCAGGTTCAGTTTCTTTGAAAACCACAGAAGGGAAAATGCAGTGGAGAACTTGTGAACAACTGGGTCAGGAAAAACTGCGGCTGCTTTTCAGGGCTCTGATCTAGGAACCCCAGATGCAAAGACATGCTGGCGTCCTCTTGCTCAGCCATTCACCAGGAAACAGGTGAGCCAGCTCACTTCATCAACCTCCGTGTGCAATGTAGCTCAACAAATAACTGATTGACAATCCTTTATAAATATTAACATGGTGCAAAAGTAATGGCAAAAACCACAATTACTTTTGTATTTGTGTACTAATACTATTGGCTGTGTTGTCACATGCGTGCATTTGGATTTACTGAGGCACTGTTTCAGAGGGTATTATCTGGACTTGTTATACATTTTGACTCACTAAGAGTAATATTCCTAATGTACTTGTTTTTTTTTTTTTGGCATAGAAACACTATGTTGAGTCTTATTTTAATGTTTCAAGGTTTCAAAATTTTTCAGTTTGCTAAGCAGGTATGTGTATAGAACTTCTCCTAGGGGGAAGAGGAAGACACGATTGAATGAGTTGAAGACAAGAGTTGAGCTATTACGTGTGTCGTGCCTTTGCAATATGGATAGAATCTATTACTTTTTTTTTTTTTAAACAAAACCCCAAAACTAATTCAGACAGATAAGTATGGTTCTTCAAATACCTTCCTTAATATTTAGAATTTCTTTAATGATTGATGTTACTCAAATATGCTACAACTCTTCTCTCGGAATTACTCTTGGAGTCATTTTAGGAACTAAAAACATAATCCATCTATTTCTTTTGGGCACAGCAATTATTTTGACCAAATAATATTATGCAGCTGGATTATTCACCCTTAGTCACCAAACTTGGCTCTGAATAGCCATTGCCTTTTCCCCCCCCCGCATCCAGAAATAAAGGCCACATACAAAGTCTGAAGATTGTTTACCAATGACACAATTCCAAAGAAAAGCTTAGAAAATGATTCACAAAAAGAATTTCAAACATGGAAGTGTTTGAGTGATGGCGGTGTCACAGGAATGATGTTGTCACGAAGCCACAGTGTGAAGGTGCATACAGTAGCCACATGCTGGGCATGCTGGATTATGTGTGTATGTGCAGGTGAATTCTTCAAACAGGGAGTGGAAAAGCAGAATTCAGGGACTTGTTGCACACTACTCTGTAGGCCGGTGCCCGGATACCTAGTGTGGCCAGATGTTAGACTCCAACCCTGAGATTCTGCAGCAGGGACCCCAGCACTGGTGGGCGTCACTTGAGCTGCTCCAGTCTCTCTACTGGGGTGATCAGGGTACTGGGGCCAAGGACTTGTGGTGGCAGAAACTGGTTTCAGCTGCAAGCTCACACCTTGACCCATACTTGAATGCCTAAGCACTAGTCCATAATGACTTCCGTGGGCTTCTTGAAGAGGCCAGTCTGAAAGGAGTTGGCCTTCAACAGTTTACTTCCCTATGAGCTGTATCCTAAATATTTCTTGGAACGAAACAGCATGGACCCATCTCTATCAGATCTACCACCCACTAAGAATGGGTACTAGATAGAGTGACAAAGTCCTGAATCCAACTATACGTGGTTTTGTGACTTTGAATAAATCACTAGACCTGCCTGAGTTACAGTTCCTTAATTTTTAATGTGCAAACTAATTCTAGACTTGTTTTACCTTTGCAGTGTTATTATATTCTCTCTATATGACTAAGTGCCTGGAGAGTCTTCATACTGTGGCCCATTATTTTGGAAATTTATGTGAGATTAAAAACAGAGACTTTTAACTTAAATGCAGCATCTAACACATCATTTACCTACACAATAACTGCCCAGAATGTGTAAAATCAACCTACATAAAAATTAGGACACTGTTGTTCATCGTGGTAGCAATTTAAATGTTATGAGGCTTTTTTGGTTTGGTTTTTATATAAATTCCTATCTCATAATCCCTTTAGATTATCAAATAGTTGAAGAAATATTTCATTCATAAAAGCTCATAGTAGGCTTAAATGAGTTACAGGCACATCTTATATATGTGTACTCTGGCCAGATAAGCTTTGTTTTTTCAAAGATTCAATTTTAATAAGCCTTTTATAGAACTTGCTATTTCTGCAGTGACTTTCTCCACACGTCATGTAGATTGGTATTTTTTTCTTCAAGTATGCCTGGATCGTACACCCTGACATACTCATAAACTAAATGCAGAAATGGCACTGTAGAAATAATTATTTCATGCACAACATCCTCAAGTTCTTTCCACTGTTTAACCTCAGACACATTGTTCTCATTTCCACTCTTCACAAGACATTTGTTCTTTTCACTGTTCTCTACTTTAAGTGGATGAGGTTCATCTGGTTTGTTGATGTTATGAAATATGGAATTCTCATATCAATGGTTCCAAAATTATATGGGAATACTTTACATCGTGTCTTTGCCATGATGCAGCGTTACCTGGCATCATATAGAATGAGTTAACATGATATTAAATTACTCCTTTTTATGTCATTCACATTTTTTATTTTCTGAGGACCTTTGTCTTACTTGCTCTCTACGAAGTGTGCAACTATGACACTGAGACAAGAAATCTCATTGTGTTTATTTGGAGTTTGATCTTTATATAAAATTATGTATATTGGTGTATTTACTTCAGGGTTTGAGAGAAGGGATGCTAGACAGTGGCATCGGAGGAAGTTCAATTATTTCGTGTTTGTTTGGCCCATCTAGTGAGATAAAACAGGTCAACAGATATAAAATAAACCTTCTGAAAATGATCTGAGCCTTTGCAAATAATGTCAGTTGACTTTTCCAGAATATTAATTTTGCTGCCCGAGATCATGAGGGTCAGGAATTCTTGAGCTAAGTGAAAACAAGCAGATGATTTCAGTTAAATTCTAATTTTAACCAACTATGACCTAGTATACATAGAGATGGCCACGCCTTCACCTTAGAGCCAAAGATTTATTGTAACTGCTCTCGTTTGGTTGTAACTGCTCTCGTTTGATTTTTCCTTATTCTTTTAAAGTCCTGATATTTACTAAAGTATTCAAAACTGGAATGGTGGTTCTCAGACTGATTGTACATTGAAGTCACACATCGAATCAGCGTAGAGAGAGGCTCTGTATGATTAAAACAAGACTACTGGGTCCCGCCCCAACCTTTCCGATTTTGTGTGCATGGGGTGGGGCCAAGGCTTTGCATTTCTAAGCAGTTCCCAGTTGATGCTGAGGCTGGTGGTCTAAGGAACACCCTCCAAGAAGCACTGGGGTGGACTACAGCAAGGAGAAAGAGGGAAAGTCATGGGCAGCATCATCACCCCCCAGTGCACGTGCCGTTGCCAATTTTCATGAAATTTAAAATAAGATTCACACCAGGAGCTAGATTTAAATCTAAATCAGAATTGAAGGATGCAGATCTTAAAAACTATAGGCTCTTGAGAATACTTCCTCTTCTTTTCATCTCTTCCTCATAATCCTTCATACTTAGGGCTGCTGCTCAGTGAATACTGCAGAACTATAGACCAGAGACTCAGAGCCGGAAAGGAGAAGTAAGCAAAACATTTGCGCGAGCCTGCTCCGGAGAGGATGAGGGACTCGAGTTTTGGAAAGAATCGGGGGCTAGGATCCGGCACACCAGGCTTTCAGCGTGGACTCCTACACTTAACAATTTTGAAACGTTAAGAGACACAGCAAGACACCCCCACTTCCTCTTAGGAAGGAAATAAGCTTGCCTATTGCAGGTTCAGCTGCAACATCAGCACCTAAAGCAGCAAGTGCAGATGTACAAAATGAGCCTCTGAAGGACCCACAGGACTTGTGAGACTGCAGTGCAGCTTACATTCATTTCCATATCTGGAGAGAAAAAAGGTTTCCATTAGGCACCCAGTGTCTACAATGGACATGAAGAAGAGTCTCACAGGCATGCATTGCTACCATCCCTCTAGAGAAGAGACGCACATTGGCCGAGGGACTCCTGAGCACCTGACTTCCTTGGTAAGAGCCTCTCAAGTGCAATGGCAATGGGCGGAGCTTAGCCAAATAATCTCCTAGTAGCAGAAGTTTTCCCTTCTGTGAGATGCACATCTCAGCACACCTTTGCCTGATGTCATTTAAATGCTCAGTACTCTCACTCCTTGGTGATTAGTCTGTGCTCACAAGAAGATTCTGATTGTAGGTTGGCTTCCCCTGGAAAGGTCTGCCAATTTAATGTGTTTTGGTTCCTGCGACAGTAAATTCTCATAGTTAATGAATAAGTTGGCTTAGTATATGGGGAGAAAGAGCTGCACACACTACTTTGAATATCAGGTCCTTATGCAGTCAATCTTTCGGGTATCTCAACAAAGAGGCTCCTGATGGTGATTTGATTTGTCCTATGGCTTAACCTTCGGGACAGAATGTCTTGGTCCTGCTAACTGAGGCTGTGTGACAGCTTTATTTCTCTGAAATTATTACACTGGCATTCTCGCTCTACACTTTAGTCTAATGAGTTTGGAAAATGCGCCTGGAAAATGTGCCTCTGTCCCTGAGCAGCAGCTTGTAAAGTGGGGCCAGCTCTGGGACCCTGGCAAATCCTTCAGCTCCGTAATGCTGCTGCACGGGGCCTTGGGGAGCTGGGCTGCCAGCCTGGGTCTTCCGTGGCAATAACCACGTGTCGCTGTGAGGTGGTGCCCAGCATTTAGTTTTCACCTATACTATTGTTATAGTACAAATTGCTCATCCTCCCTGGGAGGCTCAGATAATGGGTCTGATGTCCGTTCTGACATGAGGAATTTAATAAACTTCCTAATCTAATGCAAGTTTTTGTTAAAAATAATCTCAAGGGAGAAAATGCCCATATTTAATAGACTAAAGTTTTCTGCCAGCATGTGACTTACAGACTCTTGTTTGCCTGTGAGTTCACTGCAGTCATTTCTTCAGCATCCACCAAAGCACTGCCTTTGCCCTTCGTGGTCCCCAGATCTCCATTTCTTTGTCTCCCTCGCTTCTCCCCATCAGAGCAGGCTTTGTGAGAAGGTGACTCCTCCAGGCACGCAGGGCCTCTGCTCCCAGAATGACCTGGTCCTTACCTACCCCTCTACTGTCACTGTCTAGGGCTTAACTGAAGCCCCTAAATGGCCAATTTATTAGCTGATGACTCCAAAATCTATATCCTGATTCCAAAAGTCACTCCTAAACTCCAGGTGGAGTTGAGACAATTGTCTCCAAGCCATCGCTACCTTGATGGTAGCATTTCTCAGCTGAAAGATATTTTGCAACTCAGTTAAAGGAGACCTCACTTATTCAGCATTCAAACCAGAAACCTTGGGTTTCTCTCTCTCGTCCTTCCTTTCCGGTCAGGCATTTAGTCCCTTATTCAGACCATTCAGCCTCCTAAGGCACCATTTCTTCTGTGAATGTGTAACACTTCCACCTGGCCTATTCTTCTCTGTGGTCACTTACTCCTGCTGTTTCTGTCCATTCGTGTTCCCAACCTCACTCTGCTACATCCTTTCCTGTTTAAAATGCACCAGAAAGAAATCCATGCTTTCTATGGCAGACAGATGTCCACGTGGGTCCCTCGCTTGGAATTCTGGCCTAATCCCTTCACATGGGTCTTCCAGCTCAAGCATTACGAAACTAATGGTAAATATTCTGAAAGGTTCATGCTACCAGGACCCTGAGCCTTTTCAAATGCTGCTCCTAAAGTCTGGGATCTCTAGCTTCCTATCAAGTGCATGGCCCTGTTCTATATGTTACTCTAGACCAGGGTGCCCAATCTTTTGGCTCCCCTGGGCCACACTGCAAGAAGAAAAATTGTCGGCCGGGCGTGGTGGCTCAAGCCTGTAATCCTAGCACTGTGGGAGACCGAGACGGGCAGATCATGAGGTCAGGAGATCGAGACCATCCTGGCTAACATGGTGAAACCCCGTCTCTACTACAAAAATACAAAAAAAAAAAACTAGCCGGATGAGGTGGCGGGCACCTGTAGTCCCAGCTACTCAGGAGGCTGAGGCAGGAGAATGGCCTAAACCCATGAGCCGAGATCCGGCCCCTGCACTCCAGCCTGGGCGACAGAGCGAGACTCCATCTCAAAAAAAAAAAAAAAAGAAGAAGAAAAAGTGTCTTGGGCCACACATAAAATCCACTGACACTAACAATAGCCGGTGAACTAAAAAAAAAAAAAAAAAAAAAAAATTGCAAAAAATTCTCATAATGTTTTAAGAAAGTTTACGAATTTGTGTTGGACTGCATTCAAAGCCATCCTGGGCTGCATGTGACCTGCAGCCATGGGTTGGGCACACTTGCTCTAGACAGAGGCTAAATACGGCTCCCTGCAAAGCCTTCTCTGACCTTTGCAGGTGGTGTGCTTCCACCTCTGCGCTCATAGCTATGAACACAGGTTCGTAATTTTATTGGAGAACTTCTCTCATGGTACTGCTCTTGTGTCTTCTCCCCTAGGAAGAGATACCTTTGAAGGTGGAGAGTTAGCTGGATTTATTCCTCTTCTCAAGTGCCAACCCGTTGAAGGTGCTTGAGGAATGCTTATGGGCTGAAGGGAGAACCAGTGTTATGAACTGAATGTTTGTGCTCACCCCCCACAAAAGAATGTATATACTGAAGCCCTAATCACCAATGTGACTGGATTTGAGGTTAGGACCTCAGGAGGTGATTAAGGTTAGATGAAGTCATAGGGTGGGGAGCTAATGTGTTAGGATTAGTGCTCTTATAAAGAGAAACAACAGAGTGCTCTCTCACTCTCTCTTTCTCTCTTTCTGTCTCTTTGCCAAGTGGCTATATACCAGCTAGGAAGAGGACCCTCATCAGGATATGATTAAGGTTGCCGAAGACCTTGATCTTGGACTTCTTATCCTCCAGAACTATGAGAAATATATTTCTGTTTTCTAAGCCCACCATACATGATATTTTGTTATGATACACCAAGGTGATTAAGACAAGGTGGTTATGAATACACATGCCATTATACTGGGAACAGCTTGTACTGTGGATGAGCAAATTGCAATTTAATCTTAGACTAGGTGCATTGCCCTCTGTGCCTCAGTGTTCTCTTCTGTACAATGGGTATAATAACAAAACTCACATCAAAGGATTGTAGTGAGGATGAAGTAAAATAGTATGGGTAAATTTGCTTAGATTGCTTAGAACAATGGCTGGTACTTAGTTAGCATGCCATAACTATCAGTTATCATTGTTATGACCTATAGATATTCCTACAGAAAGCTAGAATACAATCATTTAATGCAAGAAAAGCCATTTAAGAATGGCAATGCTTTTATTTTTTCTTCCCTGACTGTTCAACAGATCTCTATTGACACACACTACATGCTGTGCACTGTTTTAACTGCTGGATACGGAGCAGAGAAAAGCCCAACAAAGCCATGTCCCATGGGCAGAGGCTTATACTTTAGTGGAGCAACAAGCAATATGAAAACCTAAGTACAATGAGAAAAAAGGGGTAAAAAGTGTCAGCTGGAGGGTCCCATTCTTTCTGGTCCCGGAAGGACAGGTCTGGTGAGCCGGGAGCCCCTGGGAAAGGCAGCTGCTCCACAGGGGAGGCCGGCACACTGCTCCAAGGATACTGATGAATTCTAAAGTATTAAAAGTGAGTCAGAAAGAAAGGGGAACAAGACAAACAAAAGCCCCAAACAGTCATGGACTTGGTATGTGTTTCTGTCCCAGTGAGGGCCTGACTGAGTAGATAAAGCTCCATAAAACGGGGAAGGACCTTTGTTCTTTTCCTCTCTGAATCCCCACTACCTAAAAGTGTATGTGCAACACAGTGGCTGCTCAATTAAAATTTGTTGCCTGAATGAATGGAAGATGGAGCTTTGAAAGTTTCTAAAGAATTTGGAATTTTTCCTTAGAGCAATTAGTGCCACTACAATCTTTTGAATAGTAGAGGGACAGAACATACAGGGTTTTAATTAGACTAACCCCAAGAGGTGTGAAGAATGGATTTACCAGGGGCAGAGAGACCAAGGGTATGGAAGCTGTTACTGTTACTCTTTTGCAGGAAGATAGGACTAGGATTGGGGTGGAGGCAGGAGAAATACGGGGAACGGGTAGGCAGAAGGCACGTTGTGAAAGGGTACATACCTGTGGTCTGGTTGCACCAGGCTGACCAGGAAAGCCAAGTTTAAAGTGGCAGCAAAGCTGAAGACAGGCCAAGTCAACACATAGGCTGAGGGAGAGGCCATGGAGGTGTTCTGGTGTAAGGCGGGAGGCAGATCCCTACCACTGATAACACCGCATCTCTTGGTTGTTCTGTTGGAGGTGATGAGTTGGGTTGATGACGGGTACCTGGCAGGTGCTCAGCTGGTGCACACCAGTGAGGCTGTGCTGATGGCTTAAGGGGAGCTCGTGCCTTTTGCTGTGGTCACTGCCCTGGCTGGGGATGCTCCTGCCCTTGCAAGGAGTACAAAGTTTTGATGCTATCCCTGACTGTGCTGACGTCTTCACTTTCCGTCAACCACTTGCTCAAGGTACACATATCACTGTCTCCAATCTGACAGGTGTTAATTATGATTTGTGCTGAGAAGAAAGCAACAGAATATGCCTCTACTGATATGTACCAAATATATCTGTCTTTCTGGGTACTGACATGCGCTGGATAAGAAAAAGGCTCTCAGGTTGGGGGTGGTTGGAAAGTAAAAGGATAAAGAATAGGCATCTTGAAGATACACTACCTTGAAGTGTATCACTACTTGAAGATACACTAAAGCCATTTGGAGACAGAATGGCTGGAAAGAACCTAAAGAAGAAAACAACACACAAAAGGGAGAGAGTTAATATTTGTTTTATTGGGAGAAGTTTCAGAGTCTGGCTACAAGAGAGAATGCAAACAAATGTGAGAGGGTGTTTAATCTGCCCATATCATCAGACCCACAGGATCATTAGTAGTTACAAATGCTAATGATACAAATCCACCTAAGAAAACCATGTTTTTAAAAATAGACAGTAGTGTAGTGCCTGGTGTGTACATATATTTTGCATCATCTTGAGAACATCTGAAAATTTTCTACTGAATAATCCCAAGTGGGCAGACAAGGTCATGCATTAATTTATTATTTCAACAAATATTTGGTACCTCCTCTGAGTGAGGTGATATGCCAGGCCCTGGGAAGACATTACAGGCAAAACACAGTTTCTGCCTCATCGAACCTATAGTTGAGTGGGGCAGAAGTCACAGCCCAAGAGGATGATGTTTCTTTGAAGTATGAATTTGCTCTTATAAATTCACATAAATACAAAGTATATCTGTGTTTGCTCTAAAATGCATTGCTTTAAATTAATGTATACTCGGTGCAACTCTCCATTCAAAAACTCATGTTATACCAGAAGAAACGGCAGTATATTTTCTATGAGCTAATTTAAATGGTATTTGGAGCCCCTTCCTGCATAGCTGACTGATATAGTCTGACTCTGTGTCCCCACCCAAATCTCATCTTGAATTGTAATCCAAATTGTAATCCCCATGTGTTGGGGGAGGGACCTTGTGAGAGGTGATTAGACGGTGGGGGCAGTCCCCCCATGCTGTTCTTGTGATAGTGAGTGTGTTCTCATGAGATCTGATGGTTTTATAAGAGGGTTTCCCTTTTTCGCTCGGCCCTTCTCATTCCTGCCACCATGTGAAGAAGAACGTGTTTGCTTCCCTTTCTGCCATGATTGTAAGTTTCTTGAGGTCTCCCTAGCCATGCTGAACTACGAATCAATTAAACCTCTTTCTTTTGTAAATTACCTAGTCTCAGTAAATTCTTTACAGCAGTATTAGAACAAACTAATACCCTCGCAGGACAATTTGACCTCAGTATATCTTGACTTTCCCCTTCCCTCTTCCAAGACCTGTATTCAGCGGGCCTAAGGAAGGTCAAGACCTTGGAAGTGGGAAGCCCTGTTTAACTGTTTCTTCCAAGACAGTTCTCTCCAGCTCACTGTGCCCACAGGATAGGCACTGCTGACTCTGGGGCTCCCCTACTGTACTTGGTGCATGAGGGTCTTCTCCAGGCTGCTCATGGTTCCTCCAACTGTTACTATCCCCAATCTGGGCTCTTGCCAGCCCCAAAGATCTGCCTCTTGACAAGTATCCATTGCTCCAAGATCCGGAGAACTCCATTCTTACCAGCCTGCCTCCAGCCATCCTTGACCATCTCTTTCTCGTCTTGAGAAAATCTTTCGCTCTTCATGATTTTTGCAAGGATATTTTGCCTGCAACGAATGCTGTGAGGTAATTTTAGAAACACAATACTAAGCTTTTTGCTGGGACAGGACTTTATGGAGCCCTTGAGGAAATAGGCTCAGCCCATGCTACTGGCTTCAACAGAGAGAAGAAAAGGGATCTAATATGCAGGGAAAGAAAATACAAGTGAATATCTTATCTAAAAAAAATTCCCAGCATAAATGTTTTATTTTCCTCAAATCATCTAGGATACTATTATGTTTAACTTTTGGCCTTAATCCCTCAGATGTCACAATAATTAAATTTCTCTTACTTAACAAATATTTTCTGAGCACCTCTTATGTGCCAGGGACATTGTGAATACAGTGGGCAAAAATTCCTGGTGCTCAGGGGTTGCGTCCTAGAGCTGAGCTAAGGGACTGAAGGCAAGAAGGCTCTCAAGGCATCCCCACTTCTAATGTCATTATCCAGTTGCTCATGGGACTTCAAAGGTTTTATGAGGTTGAGCAGAAACCAAACATGGTCCACTTTACTGGCTGATTTTTCAGTCCGTTAAATGAGATTTTCAAGTAGTATAATAATTGCTTGGTCACCCGACATTAGTCATAAAAGTACATTTGAAGAGGGGTCAGACCACAGACCACTTTTTAAAAGACCCTCCTTTACAAAATTTTTTTTATTAGAAGACTTTTACTGCGAAATCATAGGGAAATATTTCTTCGGTCCAAGAGAATTGTCTTTCTGCTCTTTCTTCCCCCCAGCCTAGAGGCCACCTACTTCAGATTCCCTTCGCAGTGTTTGTTAAATGGTTATTCTTTTTTTTTTTTTTTTTTTTTTTTTTTGAGACGGAGTCTCGCTCTGCCGCCCAGGCTGGAGTGCAGTGGCCGGATCTCAGCTCACTGCAAGCTCCGCCTCCCGGGTTCACGCCATTCTCCTGCCTCAGCCTCCCGAGTAGTTGGGACTACAGGCGCCCGCCACCGCGCCCGGCTAGTTTTTTGTATTTTTTAGTAGAGACGGGGTTTCACCGTGTTAGCCAGGATGGTCTCGATCTTCTGACCTCGTGATCCGCCCGTCTCGGCCTCCCAAAGTGCTGGGATTACAGGCTTGAGCCACCGCGCCCGGCCTAAGTGGTTATTCTTATGCACTGCTAATGCCCCAAACACAGCTTTACAGAAGACAGAAAATTTGAAAAGGCACTGAATACAAAAATAAAATATTCTCAGGGTACCCTTCATGTAGATTTGCTCAGTGGAGGGAAATGGACTTTAAAATTAGACCATTTGCGTTAGAAACCCTAAGAAGCAAAGTTCCTCCATTCTGAAATGCAGAAGTTAAAATCCAGGCCATTTGAAGACAGCTGGGGTGGCAGGGAGGAGAGGGCAGGACATGTAACTTTGTGTGACAGGCCGTCATGGCAACCGCAAAGGAATCCCCACCCCAGGGTGTATGCCATTCACAAACAAAGGTGCTACCCTGCAGTCTTCAGGGGGAAACGTCTGGCCTTTTATCTTCTGCGAATTCCCCAGGCTCTAGGGAGGCCACACAAAGCAGGGGCTTTTTTTTTCTGTGCTTACTCAGTCTCACTAGAAGGGGCCCTCTCTTCTAAACTCCGTTTCCTTTCCTGCCTCCCCATCCCCCACCCAGCTAGCTTCTGCCCCTCCTGCCTGCTCCCCCTTACCCAGGTGTGTCAATGCAGTACTTCCCATTCCTCATATCTCTGGGGACGCCCTCAGCTTCTGGATCACAGTCACCCCGCCCTCTTTCCTAAGTCAGGCTGCTAAGCGTTAGGGAGGCATTTACTCTTAGTAAATTCTAAATTCTTAGTGGGGCTCCTCCCTCCTTGCACGCCCTGCCCTAGGGTGTGTGGCCTTTACTTTGTGAGAGGTTCCCGGTTTTGCTTTTTCGATGAGAGGAAACAAGTCATTTAAAAAGATAAGCACTGAGCCAGGTTTAAGCGAGAGCACAAAAATAAGATCATTAAAAACTACAATTGAAGCCATGGCTGACTTCTTGTCTAAAGATCAGGATTCTTGGCCTTTGTCACCACTGCTGAGTTCTCCTTCTCAAGGGCCCAGTTTGCCTTTTATAAGCTTCAAGTGAATTGTCTTATTTGAAAGATATCCTCTGCTTAGACAAAAGGAAATCTAACTTATTCCTTCATCATCACACGTCCTCAGCCCCTGATTTGATCTCGGAACAGGGCTCCAGGCAAACAATGTCCCCTGAACTCTCGCCTCGGCTTTCCCAGCCTCCTCTCCTCGTTGCAGTCGGGGCTGCCTGACGCACACAGAGCATGCTTACTTGTCACAGACTGCTGGAATGCAAAACGATGAGAATTAATGCTGTTATTAAAGGATTTTTAAATTAAATGTGCAGTTTAGAGCCACATGCTGCCTTCTTAAAGGAAGAGAAGTTTAAGTAAAAAAATCTGACAGATATTCGTTCCATCTAGCGTGGCAGAATTTGTGGTAGATTACCGTCTTTGATTTCTGTGGGCTTGGGTTGTCGGGTCCACTTGCACATGGGCTGTGGGAAAGAGTTGCACTTTTGTAATTTGAAAACATATGGGACATATGGTAAATATTACACCCATAACTGTTACGAAGTTCTGTTTCCTTGAAGGCCCTTTCTTTTTTGCCTGTACCCTCCAGGGGATTACTTGCAAGAACCCCATTATCTTTCTACCTCTATTTTCCCCTAAAGTCGATTTGCTTTATTCTGAGGCTTTAGAATCCCAGTGAAAAAATCTAGAAATCGAGTGTTTATTTTTCGCCATGCATGACAATACAATATTCTACAGCTTCTGGTCTCCTCTTGAGCTAATGTTTATTCTGCTTTTCATCTATGTGTTCAAAGATATAGGCTTTTAAAAAATGTGTTTGTATGTTTTCTCTTTGAGGCCATCCTCCCCCTATTATATCTGTAAGTGAATCAATTAAATAGGTATTGACAAGTTATTACCCTAGGCAAATCCAAAAACCAACCAAGTCTCAGGATTTAAGAAACGATATTATAATGTGCAAAATGATAAAGGTTATTATACAGTGCAAAGTCCTATGGGAATGCAAAGGAATGAGACATCATGTCTGATTAGAATGATCAAGAACAACTTTATTGCAGAAGACACATTTGGAATAAGCCTATTAAGGATGTTGTAAGAGGCAATATGGATAACTCAGGGTTCCTGCTGGGCAAGGCTGCGAGGGGAATGTGTTTGTAGGCTGCTATGTGGCCTCTCCCATTGTGAGACAGCCTACTGGATGCCAAAGTTGGAATGGTCCAGAGCTGACAATGATGGGCTGGTGGTCCCCTCAAAGGTATACTCACCGGTACATAAGTCACCTGTGAATGGTGCAAGGGCATAGCATGGTGTGTGGCCATTTCTTCAGCTTCTCTGAATTAGGTTAGCCAGAGGGATGGCCCAGGAATGTGCATTTATAAAAGTTCACTGGTTGACTCTAGTGATCAGGTTTGAGAACCACTGGGACTAAAGTACAGCATAATTAGGAGAACTATCTATGTCTCTAACTGTAAGTTCAGGGCTATACCCCAACAAGGTAGTTCAACCCAACAGTGAGCTAACACATTTGCCTGTTTTATCCAATCCCCTTTTTACATTGAGTCATGGTAATTTTTCTAAAATGTCAAACAGACTCATAAAATACTTCAGAGGCTCCCCACTGCCCCTAGGAAAATGCCTAATTGTTAACATGAACCACATGATGCTCTTTGATCAGATTCTTGCCCACTTTCTCGTCTCATCTCTTCCCATTCCTCTTTTCACATTTCCTGCTTCAAACGTCCTTTTCCTCTCATCTCTAAGCCTTCTCCCTTGGCTGAGCGTTCAGGGGGCCCATTCATTCCTATCTGCTACCCAGCAGTACTCTTCCCCCAGCTCTCCCTAGAAACCACTTCCTGTACAAGGATTTCCCTAATACCTCCATCTACCCGGAAGCCTGCCTTTTATGATCTCAGAGCCATTTCTCTACTTTGAAATAATTGCTTATTTGTCTGTTACCTTCCAGAGAATAAACTTTGTGAAAACAGGAGTCAACTCACCTTCCTCAATCTTGCCCTTCTAGGAGCAAGAACAGTCTTGGTATTCACGAAGGATTGGTTCACCTTCTCTCAGATACCGAAATTCAAGAACACCCAAGTTCCTGGGCAAAAACTGTTTAGCAAAAAAACTGCCTAGAATGATATCATGTTACTCTTTGTACGGTAACATAATACAAACCTTTATAGCATGGCAATTATGGCCCAAGTTCCTGATATAAAGTCTCACAGGATTTGCATATAACCTGTGCACATCCACCCATCTACTTTAAATTGCCTCTAGGTTACTTAGAATGCCAACTACAACGTAAATGCTGTATAAATGGCTTTTATACTCTATTTCTTAGGGAAAAATGACAAGAAAAACAAAAACTGTACATGTTCAGTGCAGACACATTTTTTCCCCAAATATTTTAGATGTGAAGTTGGTTGAATCCACAGATGTGGAACCCACAGATACTGAAGGCCAACAGAGTGTGCTCACCATAAGCATTGTTGAAAGGATGATTAAATGAAAAAAAAATGCATAAGGAAATTGAAAACATATTTCTCTCAGGGTCCTACAAAAACAAAAACTGAGGAACAAATTTATAAACAAACAACAAAAAAGAGACCGACAGAATTCTTATGTTTTTGCTGAAATATAATCTAATTTCTAAGTAGAATTTTACTTTACAATTTGCTAGTGATAACTAAATTATATCACAGTACATTATCTTCAAATGGTTTTTATTGCTATTGCTATAACTTCTTTTAAGTGTATCCCTCTGATTCAAAAGGCTAGCTCTGAAAAAGGCAAAATGCTCCAAGGACAATTCTAATTCTCATTTTTCAGATCTAGTATACTTTTTAATCTGCATTTGGAAATTGTTTAGTTAACATACTAACAAATAATTGAGAAAATGTGTTAAAAGATGAAATAGCACACTAGTTCAAAAATGTTATATGCCTTGTAACAAAAATATTTAAGATAAATTTGCTTCCTGAATTTTCTAAAATTCTAATGTAAGAGTGAGACATGTTCTCCCTGATATTTTAGGAACTTTCTAAGTGGTGCTAACTTCTTAAATTTTTATAGTCATTCTACCAGTGTTAAGTGATGTTAGAAATTTTGCTTGCATTTACATTTCTAGTAACTTTAAAAATCCTCCCAGTTCCACGACTTTTAACCTAGGATCCAATAACCACACCCCCCACCCCCGCCACCATCAGTGGATTTTCAGGGAGGAGAGAGTGTCTACAAACCTTCTGCAGTTGCGTGTAAACCTATGTGGATTTACTTATGTACCTCTGACTTGGGTGAGAGGTAAGTTTTATGAGATTTTCAAGGGGCTTTGTCTGAAAGTGTCCCGAGATGTTTCAGGAACCTGGATAGCTGAGTCCCAATTTGCACCTAATTTATCGTAAAGCATCTGACCACAAAGTAAATATATGTCACCAGGAAATAGGTACCGTAAAAGTGACTAAGCCTGCAAAGAAAAGTACAGAGTACAGGTTTTATTGCTCCAAATGGCTTGGGGTCTGATAAGGACAAGTCAAGCACAGTAGACACAGGCATTTAACAAGGTTCTCCACCAAACTCTTAAGTACTGCATCTTGAGAAAAACCCTTTGGTGGTGCTGTAAGTGATAAAAAACAAACTTAAGACACAGATTTCTGCTCTCAAGGAGTGTAAGTGTGTGTGTGTGTGTGTGTGTGATGTATACATATACATATATGTGTGTGAATATGTATACATATATGTATACATCACACACATACACACATAAGCATGTGTGCCCTCTCGCACACACATATCGTTTTTAAAAAGATTGGTAGAGATTCACTTCAAATGGTCATGGGAGCATTCGAGAGAAAAGAAGAGAAGATTGATTACAACTGCAAGATTTGGAAGGGTTTCTGGAAAAGCTGGGATTTAAGCTTATTCTTCAATAGACAAACTGAGAAAGAATGAAAAAGGGAGAGGTACTGCAGACAAAAGAGATCTGTTGTAAGTGGAAGGAGAAGAGCACAGTCTTTGGGGCAGGGAGTGGAGGAATACAGAGGACCTAGGTGTTTCTTTCCAGGGAGTGGAGTCTCATGGAGAACAATCCTGGAATGATAGGGAGGAACCAGATAAATATTTGAGAACTGGGCTGGGCATTTGTACTTTACTCCATATGTGATCAGAAGTCATTGAAACTGAGTCTAACATAATATGATCAGAGTCCTGTTTGGAAACATGGTTTTGACAGCAGTATGTCAGATGTGTCGGAGGAGGAGAAGACTGGAAAAGTCTATAACACAGAAGACTACGTTGAAGTCTTTGAGTGGGGCAAGATGACGAGCTTTATGAGAGTATATCCACGGAGCAGAAAGAGAGGGCGTAGATTTCCTTAGAGGGGCTTGTCAGGTTTCCATGTATGATTGGATGTGCATGTAAAATAAAATGGTAAATTAAAGATCATTGTCAATTTTTAACTTTAATTTCCTGGTCAGTTCATGATGCCATTAATTAAAGTGTAGAATAGAGTTAACGTTTAATTTTTTTCTTTTTTTCTTTGAGAGGAGGCACTGTGGTCTATTTTGAGCATGTTTTTAGGATTCCTGTGGAAAGGTGTCATCCACGGCTGGAAATGTGAGTGTGGGAAGATGAGGGCTTGCAACATGGGCAGGGAAGTCATTTGCAAACTGGTGATAGTGGAGTCATAGAATGTACAAAATTTTAAAAGATGACAAAGAAAAGAAGGAGACTAGGCCAGAGGGTTTCAAATACTGCAGAGGTTCACCTGGGTGAGAATGGAAGGCTGGCCAGTGTGTTAGATGATTGGGAAGGCATTGGTTTATTTTACTGGAGAAGTTCCAGTAGAATTGAAAGCCAAAATGCAGACTTCATGGAATTTAGGGATGATGAAGAAGTCAGCAAATGAAGAGAGTGAACAAGTCTTCTAAAATTTTAGCTGTAAAGGGAAGAACAGTAACACAGAGACCAGTGAGACTAGGTGTGTGTCATGCAGGGCTAGGATAAAGGAGATTTTGAACTTGTCTTCGGTTGACAGGAAAAAGTCAGCAAGCCCGGGCACAGTGGCTCATGCCTGTAATCCCAGCACTTTGAGAGTCTGAGGCGGGCAGATCTTTTGAGGTCAGGAGTTCAAGACCAGCCTGGCCAACATGGTGAAATCCTGTTTCTACTGAAAATACAAAAAAATTAGCCAGGTGTGGTGGTGTGCACCTGTAATCCCAACTACTTGGGAGGCTGAGGCAGGAGAATTGCTTGAACACAGGAGGCAGAGGTTGCAGTGGGCCGAGATTGTGCCACTGAACTCCAGCCCGGGTGACAGAGTGAGAACCTTTCTCAAAAAAAAAAAAAAGATAGCAGAAGAGAAACTGGAGATAGGAGAAAAGAGAGAGGATAATTGATGAAGAAAGGTTGTAGGGAAATATGTAAGCACTCTGAAAAAAATGGATACAAATAGATGAAGAACAAGAAAGAACTATGAGCTTTTCCAAGTTGTGGAGACTTACTTCAAAAAGTCAAGGGCCAAAAGGGCCAAGACTCATTGTATATCTCTGTGCCTCTAGGAAAAGCAAATTGTGGCTGAACTTAACAATAAGCAACTTCGTGGCAAGACAATAGCTTGTTTAAATTGGACATATGTTACCGCATCCAATTTTGTTGAGTGCAAAGAGAAATCATATCAGGCTGGTTTTCATTGACACAGGGCATCTACTTAGTACAGGTTTTCATGTTTGTGTTTGATGACTAGGCCACAAAGCATCCTACAGATTTAAAAAAGTATTTTGAATATAAAGTATTTATTCAGTCTCAAAATAAAACTCTTATCATGGCATTGAGCCAACATCGTGTTAGTTCCATAAACAAATGTCAGTGAATTTAACACAGTAGTCGCACAGATTAGGTTTGTGTGCTCCACTGTGGGCACTGATGGTTTTTTAAAAAAGGCAACAGGCTGGGCGCAGTGGCTCACGCCTGTAATCCCAGTACTTTGGGAGGCCAAGGCTGGCGGATCATGAGGTCAGGAGTTTGAGACCAGCCTGGCCAACATGATGAAACCCTGTCTCTACTAAAAATATAAAAATTAGCCAGGCTGGGTGGAGGGTTCCTGGAATCCCGGCTACTCGGGAGGCTGAGGCAGGAGAATTGCTTGAACCCAGGAGGCACAGGTTCCAGTGAGCTGATATCGCAGCACTGCACTCCAGCCTGGGCGACACGGCAAGACTGTGTGTCAAAAAATAAAATAAAATAAAATAAGATAAAAATAAATAAAAAAGAAGTCACTCTTCATGCCTAGTGACAATTATTTTCATGCTATTATCATCCCTTAGGTATACAGGAAGAGATGTCCAGAAATGAAATAAAATTTGTAATTTGCGCAACTTAATATACCCCACAAATATATATTCAATGCTTGTTGTAAACAAAATACAGGCTAAGGACTGGGGGATCTACAAAAAGGAGCTACTACTACAATGAGAATGACCATTTTTTTACATTCAACCATATCCAAGGAATTTTCTTAAATATTTTATCTTTTCAAAAACTTAACAATGTATAACTATATTCCAGATGAGAAAACTAAAACTTCAGCAGTAAAGTCACTCCTTCAAGATCACACAAAAGCTGCTCGGGGTAGAAAAGGGGTCTCTGCAACTGGAGCTGCTCAGTACTAGCTCGTAAGAACAGATTTTTAAATTTCCAAGAAGTTTTTTAGCTGGTTAATAAACACAGCTATTTTTATAATATAAATTATATATATTTGTATAAACTATATTTTAAAAAGATTTTAGCCTGGCTGCAGTTGCTCCTGACTGTAGTCCCAGCACTTTGAGAGGCCAAGAAGAGTGAATAACTTGAGCCCAGGAGTTTGAGAGAAGCCTGCAGAACAAAGAGAAATCCCTGTGTCTACAAAAAAATAAAACCATAAATTAAAAAAAAAATTTTTAAACTTCCTCAAAATTCATTACTTTCTAATTATTATACTACATTTTATGATTGTTTGCTTTTGCAGTTATTTACTGTTATTTTATCTGTATGATGAAAATGCTGCATAGTGGTGTGTTCTTACTTGCATTTTCTCATTCAGTGACATCAAGCTGGCTGCTTGGAATTGGCTATGACAGCAGTATTTACACTATAGAAATTGACAGACGTTACCTATCAGGCTGTTTTCTTCCCTGAAGTACTGGTTGTTAAGCATTTACCAGCACACCACCAAATTTCCACATAGGTCTGCTAGCCACAAATCCCGGTCTGCTGGTGGAGGGCAGGTGAGAATACCTCCACTGGTGATCTCACTCTCCTGGCCTCAGACATTTGTACACATAACCTGCTATATAAAGTTTTATGTAACTTCGCAGCAGGCTAAGATCTGGGCAGCAAAGACAGGTTCAGAGGCAGTTTGATGGAGAAGACAGAATTTGCTTTTGGTTTTGAAAGAAAAGTTGAATTCAGACGTGTGACAACGTCTGTGAAAGAATAAGGTAGAGGGAAGAACGGAAATGAAAGAAGGAGGAGGATAAAACATGGGGTGTGGGCCGGGCGTGGTGGCTCACGCCTGTAATCCCAGTACTTTAGGAGATGGAGGTGGGCGGATCACCTGAAGTCATGAGTTCAAGACCAGTCTAGCTAACATGGTGAATCTCTGCCTCCAGTAAAAATACAAAAATTAGCCCGTGTGGTGGCGGGTGCCTGTAATCCCAGCTACTCAGTAGGCTGAAGCAGGCGAATCACTTGAACCTGAGAGGCAGAGGTTGCAGTGAGCTGAGATGGCACCATTGCACTCCAGCCTGGGTGACAAGAGTGAAACTCCATCTCAAAAAAACCCACCACAAAACAAAACGAAAAGCATGTAGGTTGCAAAAGAGACAGTACAAGTTTGGCAGGGGGATGCATGAAGCCTGGGGGAAAGGTAGGATCAAGCAGCATAGTGAAAGGCCCTGTGATGGGTTAAGGAAGGTCCTTCCTTAAGCCTTTGAAGGAATTTGATTAGAGAATGACAAACTCAGAGCTTTGTGTGATGGCAGAGCAGAGGTGACTGAAAGTAGGGATATCCTGTTGGAGACTATTCTGGTATTAGGGAGTCAGTATAAGGAGGGTACAACGTTTTTGGTTGTTGTGATTGGGAGACTGTAAGAGACTCCCTGAAGTGGATGTGGTGATTGCTGAGATGTGGAGAGTCAGAGAATACCGCTGAAGATGACTCTGAAATTAGCCTCTGGGAAACTTAAACCAGATCCTGCCAACCTCCTGTTGAACCTTCAAACAACTTAATGCCTGATTTTAGGAGTCCAGAGTTGTCCTTCGCAGCAGCCCCAGGCAAGGAGGCCATCTTAGAGAACAGCTGCTCATCATTACACAAAAGAAAAGACGATTTATTAGATGCCCTAGGAATGTTTGACTCTGAATTGGTGGTTTTCAATCAGGGTAACTAATCAGGAACTGGCTACTGACATTCTTCCAGTTTGTTGTTTTTGTTTGGTTGGTTGGTTTTCTTTGGCTTCTTTTTCTTATTGGGGCATCATAACCATTTTTCACTCTCTCATCTCACACTTACTTCTTTGTTTTTTTAGTATTTGCATAAATGTACTAAAAAGCAACATTCTGATCAGGGAAGTTTCCATTCCAATTTAGTGACATGGTAGAAAAATAGGCCATGACATACTGATTTTCATATACTACACATCAGATCATGTACCGGAAGTACAGTATAACTGCTTTAGATTTAGTATAATTTGATATAATGTGTTAATTTATTCCTCCTCTTGAACTTAGATTTGGAATCACAGAATCTGGATTTGTTATAACTCTGCACATTTATTGTTTTGATATCTTGGAAAAATAATAGTTTCAGTACTCTGAAACTCAGTGAACTCATGTAAAAAATGAGAATAGACCAAAATTCGTATTTCCCAGTGTGTTTTTAAGTATGAAAAGAAATTTTATATAGAAAGTCTTCTGTCTGTTTTAATGTGCTATATAAGAGTGTTGGATGCTATAAATAATTTCATAGTAAGAAAGTAATATTGTTGAAATGCAGTTTTGAACTTTGATAACATTTGAAGGAATGTGAGCCATCCATGCAGGTAGCTTTTCAACATATTAACATTTTTTGAGACAGAGTCTTGCTCTGTCACCCAGGCTGGAGTGCAGTGGCCCGATCTCGGCTCACTGCCAGCTCCGCCTCCCGGGTTCACGCCATTCTCCTGCCTCAGCCTCCCGAGTAGCTGGGACTACAGGCGCCCGCCACCACGCCTGGCTAATTTTTTTGTATTTTTAGTAGAGACGGGGTTTCACCGTGTTAGCCAGGATGGTCGCGTTCTCCTGATCCGCCCGCCTCGGCCTCCCAAACTACTGGGGTTACAGGCGTGAGCCACTGTGCCCAACTCAACATACTAATATTTTTGAACTTGCATTTTGGAGTGTTCTTTTTAGGTTTCTCTGAGGTGGATTGACACTTGCTGTATCACGGGCAATGGTACGGAAAGTTTGTTGATTTTCCTTTACTGTTTTCATTTTAAATCTGACCTGGAGAAGGTCACGCTGCCACTTCGACCTTGACGACTGCAGCACCGTTCTGCACACACTGGGAGGAGGAAGGCGCCCACTTCTAAAGTGATGGACATTCACTGTCCATCCAACCGGGTGCAGTTCCCGGAAGCGCATGCGCAGCTCGCCCTCCGCCCAGCCACGCCCCTCCCAGGAAGCTGGAGGAGCACATGGTATTTTGACACAAGCTGGGATTAATTTAGGATCAAAGTTGTCCCTCCATCTGTCTCTTCCCAGTGATTCAGTACGGTTTAGTAGCACTTTGTTGGTTCATTGTTTTAAGTTTGGTTCAAAATTTCCCCCTATTTGGGAACATTTTGGTTCTACTGAAAGTGCCACTGTTCCTGATGGTAACATCACTCAAGAGAGGGATCCTGGTTGTCCTTCTGCCCTGTAAAGTCAGGGAGGGCTTCACTCACTCATCTCTTCCTAACAGAGATGCATTTGCTGAGACGCTCTGCGGATCTGACAGTAGCATCTGCTCCACAGACTTTAATGGATGCTGCTTCTGCCTGCCAGAGTAATATATGTTACTTTACTTGCTATGGCTAAATTATTTTTCAAAATCGAGTGATGCAGCTACTCGAAGATTTGAAATCCTTTTACATGATGGATTTTCCCTTTTCTTTCTGAAATTTCCTTTTTGAAATATGGCTGATGTCTTTGCTATTTCTCTTATTGTTAAGCTGCATTTTAACTGCTAATATGTTTTCTTGAGGCAAGCAATTGCCAAGCAACTGAAAGCATAAAGGGAAATTTGTACTATGTAAATGAGGGACTTAATGCATTAATTAGATGGATTGGAACATTGTATTTCCATGTGTTTCATGCCTTAATTCTCAAGCTGAAGGTTGGAACATCCAGGAGGGGGAGGCTGTGATGGGTTCCAAGTGGATTTTGGAAACCAGAATCCTGGAGTTTTGAAATGCTGTGTGGTCATGGTAGGAGCCAAATGAAGTAGGAAAGAGCGGTGGATTCTCTTTAAACCATGTTGTTATGTTGTAATGAGACCGTATTACAGAGTTTCTGACGTGCTGTTTGGTAGATGTGGTCTCTAATAAATGAAAACTGTATTTATTTTCACGTTCCACAGTGGTAGGATGAACCAGCAAACCCCTTCCCTCCTTTCTCTATCTGAGGGAAGCCCAGAATCAAAAGAATTTAATCAGAGCTGGCATCCTGAAGCTGGCATGATTCCTCCTGGATAGCAAAGACAGCAACCAGTGACAGCTCCCCAGTGTCTCTTGTAACACAGCCAAGCCTCAGTCAGAGCAAGAGGAGCCGATGCTCCTTCATCCATAAAGGCGAAGGGAAATTCAGCAATGGCAGAGCTTTTCCTAATGGCAAGGCCAAAATCCTGTTCAAAGGAGACATGTCTTCTATGATATTTGTTTTTTTCAGTAATTGACTCACTACGCAAAAGGTTGATTAAACACCTACTCTATGCTATGTGCTAGAGATAAATTGAAAAACTAAACAGATATATCCCTAGACTCACAAGGTTGAGAGTCTAATGGCAAATAATATCACTGTTGAATGTATAGTTAGTTACAAACTGCAAAAGTTGCTTTCAAGGAGAGAAATGCAGTTTCATGAAAATATATCACAGAGGAAACTGGGAATGGGGTTGAGAAAGAATTATCTGAGAAAATTATGAGAACAGGAGCTACAGGATGAGTTAATATACACAGGTAACAAGGTTAAATGTTTTGGTAGGTGGTTTCTTATTCAATCTATTCTCTACTTAATAAGCAAAGTTTATTTTTTATATGTATTTTTACATATTACATTTTAATTTGATACAGTCATCTTGACACTGATAATATGATGGAAAGATTCATTGGATACAGTTACTTTGATATGGAGAAGGTTAAGGTTATTTGACAAGGTTAAAAATCAAAACCAACCCTCCTTCCTTCCTTCCTTCCTTCCTTCCTTCCTTCCTTCCTTCCTTCCTTCCTTCCTAGTGCTTTTAACAGACACCCTGATGTCAACCTGAGCTCTACCTGTCCTTGGTGCTTATGACACCCCGACCATCCCATCTCTTACCCATCTTTATCCTCATTCTAACTCTCAGACCAACTCCTGCTTTATCTCAGGAAGCAGATCATATTCTCTTCATTTCCTGTGTAAAATTCATTGCTGTCCCTTCAACAATGGCTTCCTATAGCCTATGGTATAAATTCAAACTTCTAAATGCAGCTTTATGGATCTTTATTGCCTGTGTCCACCAGTGGTTTCTCAGATCCCTCTCCTCATCACTTAGATTCTTCCATCCTAACTCAGCCGATTGCCCCATGTTGCTGGACCTCTATGCCTTGTCTCATCTTGTTTTCTTTGATTCCAAAGCCTTCATGCATCATCACCTGGAAAAATTGTTCTTTCCTTTCTGTGACCCATTCAAAGGCAGTGGTCCCTGCTGCTGTAAGGCAGAATTAACTGTTTCCAGAAATACTATCTCTGCTTCTCTGCAAGTCCCTTCCACTGTCTGCCTGAGTCATCGTCTCTGTCTTCCCCAGACAGCGAGCACCTAGGGAAGGGGTGCAGATACTCCATCTTTGTATCTCCGCAGTGTGCTATACTTGTAGAGTTTTATATTTAATGTTTGAATTTTTATTCTTAAAACAAATGATAGCCACCTATAAAATTTTTAGCAAAATAATAAATGGTTTATGTCTAGAGAGAAAGATCTCCTGTGTTATGGTCAAGTTAATTTTGTGCAGATTGTTATCATAATATGCCTCAGAGAAAATGCTGTTCCCTCCCCGACATGCAGAAAATACCAAATGGGACTTTTGCACTCTTCTAGGAAAACACTTTGCTATTTTACTGTTCATATGAAGCATGGCAGGCTACCTCCCTCTTAATTTGTTAATTTTCTTTCACTTTTTCACTGTGTGTACAATTTTTTCCAGGCTGTATGATATGATAATGAGGGACGATACTATATGAAGTTATCAAATTTTAAAACCTCTTTTTATGATGTACCATTTATATTCATTACAAAGGATTTTTGTAAAAACAGATCTTTCATGTTGGCATACAATTTGTACCTGTATGCGTCATCCTTTTGTAAACTAATTTCGTTCATTCCCGACACATGAATTAAAGGCATCAACTGCAAGTGCTTAATTTAGCTTTATTTTTTGTTTAGCAAAAAAACTGCCTAGAATGATATCATGTGACTCTTTGTACAGGAACATAATATAAACCTTTATAGCATGGCAATTATGGCATTAAAGTAATATCACAGATGTTAAGTCAGTGATATCAATGGCCCAGCGCTAGCTGTTTTCAGAGCCAAGGTCTGAAGACATCCACAGCACCTTGTGGCTGGCCATTACAGGGGCAATCGGTCGCACACCATGTTGGTTAGACAACACAGCTTTATTTCTCTTTCTTCCACAGACCTACATACCCCAAAGTCATACCTTTCTGTGACTGTCCATATCATGTTAACATATCATGTATGATTTGTACTTTTAACTTCCAGTTATAACCTCAGAAAATTTTTAGTTTATTTAAATGAATGAGTTTATTTGAACAATTTAAAACTGTTCAGGAAGTTAATAATAATCATAAGAAAATGAACAGATTAATTATTATTTTCAGTATAAGCATTTAGAATGTCAGGCATCCCTTGTGTATTTTTATTTTTTATTTTTAGGCAGTCACAAAGTATGATTCTAGTGGAACTGTGAAATGCAGTTTTGGCTATAGGATGAAAGGTAGTACAATATGAATATTGAAATTATAGCCATGATTGACATAAAATGTCACTTAATTCATATCCTTTGTAATCATTATGATGACCTGGTAACCTACTGACATTTCAGTGGGGGCCTGGCACACTGCTCTTTGAAGCTGTTCTACCATGCATCACACACTGTTCCTTTCATCTGATTGCCCATTTGATCAAGGACATGGCTCATCCATACACTATAAATAAATGAAAAATTCACTTGCGTCAAATAAATGAAGTTGAAAAAAATTTTAAAATAATCATGGTATGCTCTTTCTGGAAGAACACAATTTGGAAACCTTAGGAAAAACTAGGTTTGGAAAATTAAAAAGCAGAATTGAAACTCAAGACTTCAGAAATGTGATACTGGGAATTTTTGTGATGCTTTCTTTTGGTGTGAGACTGTAGCAGGACGAGCCACAGACAAAACTCCTCAGACACCGAGTTAAAGAAGGAAGTGGTTTATTCGGTTGGGAGCATTGGCAAGACTCCTGTCTCGAGCTGAGCTCCCTGAGTGAGCAATTCCTGTCCCTTTTAAGGGTTCACAACTCTAAGGGGTCCACTTGAGAGGGTTGTGATCAACCGAGCAAGCAGGGGGTACGTGACTGGGGGCTTCATGCACCAATAATCAGAACGAAACAGAACAAGACAGGGATTTTTACAATGCCTTTCCATACAGTGTCTGGAATCTACAGATAACATAACTGGTTATGTCAGGAGTTGATCTTTAACTACCAGGCTTAGGTCAGGCAGGTCAAGGCCTGGTTTTGGGTCTGGTTCCTTGGTTTAGGGTCTGGTTTCTAGGCGCCGGGCTACCTGCTTTTAGTTTCGTTTCTCTTTCCTTTTCTGAGTATAAAACAATATATAACAATATGAGAGGGTCTGTCTCTCTTCTCTCAAGACCAATAAACTTTCATATGATATTAGTGCATTATGTTTTGTATCGCAAGTTCAGTAATGAACACGATGCTTTGTTACTCCAAATCTGCTCTTATTGTTTGGAAACAATGCCAGAACTGATCTATTCAGTAAGTGAGTGAATGAATGACTAGATAAATAAACTATTGTTTTGCTCTAGGTTTAAAAGAAATAAAACATTGTTTGACGTTTTTCATTGGATTATGTTGCTGTCATGTAGACAGAATTTGAAGGTCAGATCTGCGGGTTTTTGGTGAAGAGAAAGGAATGCAGAGTGGGAATATAGGCTTACATTATCTTTCTCAGATTTCATTCTATCTGAATTCATATGCCCTTCAAAATAGTGAAGGATTTAGCTCATTATATTCATTATTAGCTAATCTGGTTGTAATGAATTTGTTGGTTTACTGATTACAAATGGAAATCATTTGTAATATGTTGTTGATTAGATGTGTGCTTATTCTTCCTGCTATGGTGTGACATTTCTCTTTGCAATGTTTTTAAAAAGAAACATGTATTTTTAATTTTTTTGGGTACATAGTCGGAATATATATTTATGGGGTACATGAGATATTTTGATACAGGCATGCAGTGTGTAATAATCACATCATGGAGAATGGGATCTCCATCCCATCAAGCATTTATCCTTTGCATCTCGAACAATCTAATTATATTCTTTTAGTTATTTTAAATGTACAGTTAAATTATTATTGACTATAGTCACCCTGTTGTGCTATCAAAGAGTAGATTTTATTCATTCTTTCTGATTTTTTTTTGTGCCTATTAACCATCTTTACCTCCTCCTCACCCCGCCCCTCATCCCCACCCACCTTCCCCTACACACACACTCCCACTACCCTTCCTAGCCTCTGGTAACCATCCTTCTGCTCTGCATGTCTGTGAGTTCAGTTGTTCTGACTTTAGATCCCACAAATAAGTGAGAGCGTGCAATGTTTGTCTTTCTATGCTTGGCTTATTTCACTTAATATCATGATCTCCAGTTCTATCCACATTGTTGCAAATCCAGCCTTTTTTAAGGCTGAATAGTTCTGCAAACTTCTAAGTCCTTAAAATCTGATTTAATCAATCTTGAAGAATATTCTTTAAGAAGATTCTTAAGAACTATTTGAGAAGAGTAACTGTAAAGTATATAAATTCCATAATTTTTTTTTCAGAATTACTGTATGAACCTGATTAGATCATGTGAAGGTAAACTTTTTTTTTTTTTTTTTTTTTTTTTTTTTAAGTCAGTGGAAGCAACTGTTTTTGCTGAGGAATAAAAACAAGGAATTACCAAGTTATATTTCAAGCTGTCTGCATTAAAGGAGTGGTTGTTAAAAATACAGCTTCTCAGATCCTCCCAGCCCTGAGCATGATGAACTCGGGGTGAGGGCTTGGGACTCTGAATTTTAATTAAATTCCTCAGCAGACAGTAATGTATGTTAAAGTTTGGGAACCCCTAGTTTAACAGTAACTTATCAAGTCAGAACTAGATATCAAAATAGTTCCAATAAGGGATATTTGAAGTTGAAAGCTAACCCAAACGTCTGATGAATTCACAGACACCCTCAAGCTTTGCTTTTTCTTCAAGTAAGTCTGGACTGTTTCTGGAAGCCCCCAAAGTACTTTCTGGCAGACACCTACCAACAGCCTGCAGATTGGGTCCTTCTGAGATGGCCATTTGCCCACTGCCTCTCCTGCTTGCTCTCTCCCCTGCTCCTGTAATGTCTGCTCCACCCAATCATGGATATTCCAATGTTCCAGGTAAGGGGACAGAGGCATGCAGGCTTCCCATTCTCAGGGTGCTGGTTTGGATAAAGGCCCAAGAAGAGTTTCCTTCAGCTCCCTGAACCAAACTCACAACCTGGGTCGTTTGTGCTCTGTCTGGTTGACAGAATGTGGCCCTTGTAACCAAGGGGTGATTCAACCCTGGTCACAGGGCTAAATATGGAGAAAGCCTTCCAGCCTCTCCATTTTATTTCCACTAACCCTGGCCACAGGGCTGAACATGGAGAAGGACTTCCAGCCTCTCCGTTTTATTTCTACTCTTTTTTTTTTTTTTTTCCTGAAGTTCTACCTTCTCTAAAATTCCTCCTCGTCACCACTCACAGATTAAACAAAAAGAAAAGCTTTTTTTTAAAAAAAAAAATTCTGTTTTTTGGCAAATGATGGAGCCCAATGTGTGTGTGTGTGTTTGTGTTTGTGTTAGAGTGTTAGTGCCTTAAAAAGAAAGTGAGCCACAGGCAATTTTAGTATCTTGCAATTAAGAGTAAGTTTTCCAATCATGGTGTTCCCATAGGTGTCTGTTGCCTTCTGACATTGAAAAAGTAAGGTGACATGCGCAGGAGTAAATCACTCTGCTACAAAAAAAAGGCAACTTGAAAATGGAAAACTGAGACTAAGAGGAAGTGGCCAAAGGTCCTTCCCGTTGATGGACCTAATTAAAACCAGGCTGTGCTATTAAATATTCATCAGCTGGCTCCTCCCCCTACAAATCAAGCCCTGATTTGTAGCATTTGCCAATTTCTGTTGTATACGTATTCCCACCATGGTCTATTTACACTGCCAATATAACTTCAATTAGCTTGCAGAATTTCTAAATATTTAATAATAGGCTCTTGGTCGCTGGTAGGACCACACCATTGTGTTTGGAAAAAAGGAAACACGGAAGTCATGGAGGTAAATGTCCACTTACAAAATTCTAGACAGAGACAATTGACTGTTTTCCTAAGGCTGTGTGGGGTCAAAGTTGGGGACTTCCCCACAAAGCCTGTTTAGAGCAGCAGTCTCCATGGGGCAGTGCTGCCTCCTAGAGGATTTCTATTCTAGGGAAGTTCCTGGGGGCAACTTTTGTTGTCACAATGGACGGGGGGTTGTAATGATCACTGGACAGGGGCCAAGGATATTAGACATCTTCCAAATACCAGGTTTGTACTGAAAAACAGAATGTTATCCTGAGTTCTGCACAAAATTCTAATGTCTCAACAGATAACCTTCCAGGTTAAAAAAAAAAAAATTAAATAACTCTGCTTTATGTATAGTATTTTTTTGGCGTGAGTTTAATATATGTAATGGATTTTATAGGAATACAACTACTGTAAAAGTTGAGGTATATTTGCATTTTTTGGTTCAAAATCATACCAAGAACTGTTTACCATCCGAGTCCAGGATAGCAACAGGACTCACTGAATTTGAGTCTAATATAACACACCTATCTCAGACAGCATTTGCAATTTGCAAATGTTGTGCAGTGTTTCCATGCAGAGCATGAACACCTGAATATTTTAAGTCTTCTACTGTAGTTATGTCTGAGCATTTAAAATTGAAATACACATTATTTTGTTGCAATTTATCACTTAGTTTTTCTTCCATATGTAGACATTGTATACTTTCTTTTTTTTTTTTTTGAGACAGAGGTTCGCTCTTGTTTCCCAGGCTGGAGTGCAATGGTGAGATCTCGGCTCACTGCAACCTCCACCTCCTGGGTTTAAGCAATTCTCCTGCTTCAGCCTCCCAAGTAGCTGGGCTTACAGGTGCCTACCACCATACCTGGCTAATTTTTGTATATTTTAGTACAGACAGGGTTTCACCACGTTGGCCGGGCTGGTCTTTAACTGTTGATCTCAGGTGATCCGCCTGCTTTGGCCTCCCAAAGTGCTGGGATTACAGGCATGAGCCACTGCGCCTGCCCACATTTTTAAGCATAGTATATATGTAAGATATATTAGGAATTTTATTTTGGGATGGTAAAATAAGTAATGTATAGCACAGTAAAATTTATACTAGGGCTATTACTGACCCCTTTCAAACTTTGTCTGAATTAGTACTTGAGCTGGTCATTCTAAAATCAACTCAAAGATCAGTTGGGTCTGGGGCAGCCCAGGAGATTTAGCTGAAAATTGTGCTCTCTGTTCCAAGCTTAAGGACAAAAGGTAACCAGAGCTCAGGTTATTGTCTGGGTTCTTAAATTTCATGAATGTAATGTGTGATGTGGCCCAGAAACTTGGTAAAAAGGAAGTGAAACGGTGATATCACTAGAAGGAACCATGATCACTACCCATGATAGAGATGCGTTAAGACAGAAGATGAGAATAAAATGGGTGTGTGCATGTAATTATGTAAACATTGTGTAACATTACCATAACATTGGGAAAAGTATGAATGAAAAAAATTCGCTTTGGTCATGTGTGTTACTTACCTTGTGCAAATTGTATGTATATGTTTGTGCATACATATATATGTAAGCACACATGTACTCACAATTTTCCATATATACACATACACAAGTATATTTGTGTGTGTGTGTGTACATATGTGTGTGTATGTTTGCGCATATATATATGCATCTGTGAACTTTTTCAGACTAGGGCCTGAGAGTATTTCATCTGTATCCTTATCACTTACGAAGGTGCCTTGCCTGTACAAGGAACTCACGGAGTGTTTAATGCATTCATGCATGTTTGAGTGAATAATGGTAGAATCTCTGAAAACAATATTTGAATGCAATAAAAGATCTAACTAGCTGATATCGTACTGAATAACAAGTGCAGTGACTCTAGGACAATACTTGTCCAGTTTTAATGTGTGTATAAGTCTTGTTAAAATGTAGATTCTGACCCAGTAGGTCTGGGATGGGGCCAGAGGTTTTGCATTTTTAACAAGCGCCCAGGTGATTCAGTGCTGTTTCTGGGCCTCCACTTTGATGAGCAAAGGCCATGGGTTTCATGCTGAGCCTCTCATCGCTCTGCATCTGCAGGTCAGGGCTGACACTTCCAGGAGGAGAAGAATTATGGTTAATCAAAAAGTCTTTCTTAAAAAACTTTTAAAAAATAATGTAATAGCTCCTATTTCTTGAATATACTACAGGTTATCCGTTTTGCTGTTAATAAACATGAAGGTGATTTCTGCTTTTATTCTTTGCTATCAGAAATAATTACAAATATTGTGTACCTGTCTCCTCATATGTGCAAAGCACTTTTTTAGGTGATAGGAACAAATGTAGGACAACTTGGTGGGTTGTTCCCACCCCACCAAGGCTGGGTTGTTGGGTAAGCAAGAAAATTTTTTTTTTTCTTGAGACAGAGTCTCGCTCTGTCGCCCAGGCTGGAGTGCAATGGCGTGATCTTGGCTCGTTGCAACTGTCGCATCCCAGGTTCAAGTGGTTCTCCTCCTGAGGAGCTGGGACCACAGACACGCACCACCACACCTAGCTAATTTTTGCATTTTTAGCAGAGACAGGGTTTCTCCATGTTGGCCAGGATAAGCAAATGTTAAAAGTCAATGTGACATTGTTTTCCAAAGGTGGTGTACTAAATTTTACTTCTAACAAAACTGTGCTAGTTTGTTTTGATGGGTCCAAACACTCTAAAATTTAATATTGTCGGAATTCATAATTTTTGCAATCTAAGGGATATAAAATATGATTTTGTTTTGGTCTTAATTCACATTTCAGCGATTACTAATGAGGTGGAGAATATTTTCACATGGTTTTGGGCCATTTGTGTGAGTGGTCATTTTGGTGCATTGCCAATATTTCTATAGGATTGTTTTCTTCTTAATGATATCTATGATTCTGCTGGGATCTGAATATGTGCGTTCTCCAAAATTCGTGTGTTGAAATCTAATTACCACTGCATTCGTATTAACGGGAAAGTCATTTAGGAGGTGATAAGGTCAGGAGGATGGAGCCCTGATGAATAGGATTAGCGCCATTACAAAACAGAACCAAGGGATTTTTACTTGTTCCTTGCACCGTGTAAAAATGCATCAAGAAGGCACCATTTCTGAAGCAGAGATGGGGCCTTCACCAGATGCTGAATCTGCTGGTACCTTGATCTTGGACTTTCCAGCCTCCAGAAGTATGAGTAATATGTTTCTGTTGTTTATAAATTACCCAATTTAATAGATTTTGTTATCATAGCCCAAATGGACTGAGACGGATTCTGCTATGTATTCTGGAAACTTTTGTTGTTGTTGTTGTTACATGTGTAGCTAATACCATCTCTCAGTTTATTTCCTGTCTTTCATATTATTTCTGGTATCTTTTGATATCAGAAGTGTTAATTTTACCATAGGGCAAGTTTAAATGGAATATGAGAAATCACATTTGCTCGTTTTGTTTTGTTTTGTTTTGTTTTTTAATAGGTGTATTTACCTTGTTAAGGATCTTGTCTTTTTGTCTTTTAAGATTTTTGTTATGAATGAATGTTATTCTATCACGTATATTTTCTGTAACTAATGAGATGATTCTATGGTTTTTCTCCTGGATCTTTTAATGTGGTGAATTATAAATTTTTCCTATTTAAACTTGCCCTCTCTTTTGCTTTCCTAGGATTAACCCAACTTCTTTATTTATTTATCTATTTTAAGATGGCTTGGGTGAATGGGGTCTGCTAATAATACATTATTTAGGAATTTTTGCTTCTTATTCCTCAGTGAGGTTGTTCCAAACTTCTTTTACACCCTGTGCTGTGTACCTGGGGATCAAAGTTACACAAGCCTCGGCCAGGTGTGGTGGCTCACACTTGTAATCCCAGCCCTTTGGGAAGAAGGAGGTGGGTGGATTGCTTGAGGTCAGGAGTTCAAGACCAGCCTGACCAACATGGTGAAACCCTGTCTCTACTAAAAATACAAAAATTAGCTGAGCATGTTGGTGGGTGCCTGTAATCCTAGCTACTTGGGAGGCTGAGGCAGGAGAATCACTTCTACCCAGGAGGTGGAGGTTGCAGCGGGCCGAGATCGTGCCACTGCACTCCAGCCTGGATGACAGAGCAGGACACCATCTCAGAAAAAGAAAGAAAAAAAAAGTTATACAAGCCTCATGGCGTGAGCTTGGGAGTCATTCTTCTTTCTCTATTTTTTAGGAGTTTATATAAAAGTGGAAAAGTCCTATAAATCCACTTGGGCCAGATGTTTTTCTTGTGGGAAAATTTTAAACTACTTATGTACGTTTTAAAAAATAAGTTAGAACTCCCGCTTTCTATTTTTTAGGATCGTATTTCTCTAGAAACGTGTCTATTGACTCTCTAATCTCTTGGTATCGATTTGTTCATAGTATTCTTTTATTACTCACTTAGGCTCCTCTTTATCGGTGATTGCATCTCCCTTTTCATTCATGGCCTGGGGCATTTATCCGTCCTTCATGTTGGTGGTTGTCATTCTCACCAGCAGTTTATTTATTTCCTTGAACAGCCAAGTTTTGATTTTGTGTGTTGTCTGTCTTGTATATTCATTTCAATTTTAATAATTTATGTATTGCCTCTTTTTTCTAATTTATTTAAATAGGTTCTGTTGTACTATTTCTAGCTTGTTAGGTATCTATTCTGTCATCTCTTTTCAGTTGTACAAATGTAAGAATCTAATATTCTTTGAAATACTGCTTTGCTGAACTCCACAAGTATTAATATGTAGTTTCCTTATTGTTGAGTTTTCAGTATTAAAAAGAAAATTCCATTGTGTTTTTTAATCAATTATTTAGTGGTATCTTAGATTTCCCAAACATGTAAGAATTTTAAGTTTACTTTTTTGTTAGTTATTTATTTTATTTTTTCTTTATGATATAAATTCTTTGACTTTTTTGAGACTTTTTATAAGTATGTGACAATTTTTAAAATTTCTGTATGTGCTTGAGAAAAACACAAATTCTCTGTGATCAAGGTGCTAGCTATGTTCATTAAATCATGGTTTTTATTTTCCTTTTAGAATTTTTTCTCTGTTGACTAATATTTTTGTCCTCGATATGTCAATAATTGTGATATCCAACTGTTGTGAATTTGTCAATATTTCTCCACAGTTCTATCCGTTTTCCCTACTTTTTTTTTTTTTTATAAACTTGGCTATAAGCATGATGTCTTTACTGGACTATGAAGGCACAGGGTATAACTTTGTCACCCCGGTATTCCCCAGGGTGCCAGTTGTTGACTGAACAGATGAATACGTGGATGTTCTGAGAAGGCTGAAGGAATTTATTAATCTGACTTTGTGTACAAAATGAGAATACCACGGTCACAGGAGATCATCAGAAACACTGTCCAGGAATGGATTATGCCTGACAAAGCTTTCCATGAACTATCACTTCACAATAGTCCAAAGATCCTGTAACTTTAGCGAAGGGCCTTCCGTCCAATCATGTTTACTATCATCCTGGGGTAGAGTTTCAGATGAAAGCAGTGTGAGCTCCAGAATTTGGAGTCATGCCTGTTAGTTAAGTGAAAGGCATTTCACACATTTGCTTTTATCAGTTTATTCATGCTGATAGGTGCTTTTAGAGGGAATTCACAGCTCATGAAAGGCTCTGAATGAAAAGATGGAGTGAACAAAGTCTTCTGTTATCTGCAGAATGTGCCTTAGGATGGGTATCAGCAGTCCCACAAGTTTCTCCTGTGTGTTTAAACACGTAAATGAAGGAAGAATAGCGAAGGTTATTTTTTGTGTAACTTGACTTTATTAGATTAAATCAGTATTCGATCCCATACATGACTTCAAGACACATATTTATTACTTAGGCTCATTTTATGGAAGAAGCTAATAATTCCTTAAATCATTTGAGTATGTTTAGAATTTTCAGGGACACTTAACTTTGAACTCCGATGCAGTTTAAAATAATTGTCATTCTAAACATAGTCTATTGTAAAAGCTTCAAATCAGTAGCATAACTGCTTAAGAAATGAAAATTTAACCCTACATTTATCATCCCTTTCTTAGCATATGCGTATGAATAATCTTACAAAATATTCAATATACTGATGCTGTGTTCAGAATCCTTTCACTTCACATTCAGCCTGTCTAGCAGTCACTACCCTATTGATTTGCCATTCGATACTCTCTTGCAATACTCCTGAGTCTACAAAGCTGTTCCTTATTCTTGCTTTGAGAAAAAAAAAAGTTATTTAAAATAGTACTATAAAGCTACTCAAAATATGTATTTGATTTAGGAAAATTCTTTTTTGAATGAACAGCAACAAGTAGTAAAATGAAACTGAGAACTGTTTCTCTATTGACTGCCCTAATTCTGGAAAATATACGTACCAGACTTCCTATACTTTTCTTTTTCTTTTTTTTTTTTTTTCTGTTTACTTTTCGTAGTGTTCTCTAAAAGAATGGAAGGATTGCTGATGTTGCATTTGTGAAGAATCCTGGCTTATGTGCCTACTCTAATTCTACTGTTTTCAAGAATACTGGGCCAGGCACGGTGGCTCATGCCTGTAATCCCAGCACTTTGGGAGGCCGAGGCAGGCGGATCACAAAGTCAGGAGATCGAGACCACGGTGAAACCCCGTCTCTACTAAAAATACAAAGAATTAGCCGGGCGAGGTGGTGGGTGCCTGTAGTCCCAGCTACTCGGGAGGCTGAGGCAGGAGAATGGTGTGAACCCGGGAGGTGGAGCTTGCAGTGAGCTGAGATCCGGCCACTGCACTCCAGCCTGGGCAACAGAGCGAGACTCCATCTCAAAAAAAAAAAAAAAAAATGCTCAATATTTCCATGGATTATGTTTTCGGTGGGGAACATATGTCAATTTAATTGCTAGTTTATGAATTGTGAGAGTTTCTTGATACTCAGTGATGTAACTCCTGAAAAATTCTTGTCTTTAACATATTTCAAATCTGGTAAATCTTTATCTGAAAAGCAGAATAAAGTTCAAAAGTCTACCACTTTACAAGGAAATAGAAACAATATATATAAATATGATTATTTATTTATATTTTTGAGATGGGGGTCTCCCTCTGTCACCCAGGCTGGAGTGCAGTGGTGTGCTCTCGGCTCACTGCAACCTCCTCCTCCCACCTTCAAGTGATTCTTCTACCTCAGCCTCTTGAGTAGCTGGGATTACAGGCATCCTCCACCATGCCTGGCTAATTTTTGTATTTTTAGTAGAGAGGGGGTTTCACCATGTTGGCCAGGCTAGTCTTAAACTCTTGACCTCAAGTGATGCGCCCACCTCGGCCTCCCAAACTGCTGGGATTACAGGGGTGAGCCCCCGCACCCGGCCAGATTGCTTATTTATTTAAAAGGTGATATGTTACCTTAAAATACTGTACAATTATAAGAAAAAGTACATTTTCTTAAAAGTTTTAGACTAATTTAAAACAAATTCCATGATAAACATATATAATAATAATATTCTGATTACTGTATGTTCCTTTTTTTCTTGAAAATATCAAGCATTTTTCAGTGTGATCCTTTCTAAGCAAAATTTTTAGAAGATTTTGGAGGAATTTCACATAATTATAAAGCGATTTAATCAAAATGAGCACAGAATATATATTATTTCACTTAACCCTATCTCATTTTAATCTCTTTATATGTTATGGCTTTATTTTATGACCAGGACATTTACAAACTAACAACCTAGGCAAAAACAAACCTATTTGAACTAGCAAAGAATTTATCAAGTTTTAATGTATGAGTTTCTTTCCTTCTCCTGCTCTAATTTTGCTTGTACTTCCCATCTGTAGGAATCTTCATCTTTTTAATTCCATGCCTCCACTTACCTGAGTGAAAATGACTGCTGGTTCGTTGGTGCTCTCTCATTTTTGATGTGTTTGCTATTGCAGCTGGGCCATGGAACGGGACCTCCCAGGGCTGTGTTTGACTTTTCATCTTTCTGTTTCTTCCTACCCCATGTCGGTATCTTGCCCTCTCTCCATATGAAAGACCACCTTTGCACCCATACTATCATTGCACTTTTTCCCTCTTCGATCTTTGATCTCCCAATTTCCTCTCTTAATTGTTTTCAGGAGTCTTCTGCCACTAACTCTCTTTGATTAGGTGTTTTTGAGCCTCTTCCCTCACCCTGCATTTCACTTCTTAGAATTATGAGCAGATTTTTAAGTTTTGAGAATGTTCACTTTATGCACTTTGCTATAAACATCAAGCATCATATTAATTATCAACTCCACCTTAATATTTCTTAGTACATTTATTTCTTTTATATTGAGTTTTTTTTTTTAAAACATGCTTTTTCTACTGCTTGAAGACACATTTCCTTTAATAAATAAGCAGTTTTCTGCTTAAAGAGTGATGTAACTTTAACCGTGTTGTCTTATATTAAAAATTCTTACCTTAACTTCATTTCTCATTGTGTTGTTAATAATGCGATATTAAATAATCTCTTTAGAAACAGATTTGCAGTGATCATTCCTAATTCTCCATGAATGTGTTGGGGATAGATTGAAATGGAAAACATGGAAGATGGTCCCAAAAGACTGTCTGATCTTGATGTATACGTAGACAGCACAGTGTCCAGCTCATAGTAAGTACTCAAGAATGAAATTAATAATCAAAACTATGAAAGCAGTATACAGCAATCCATCTCCACCTCTACATACAATATTTGACTTATCAATGCTGTACAGAACTACAGATTTGAGTAATAACTGTTTAAATAAGAAATCTAGTTGGAGTAAATAAAACCAACAGACAGACAAGGAAAAGACATTATATTCCAAAGAAGGAGGGAACAGAAATTTTAATTTCCACTTATACCAAATAAGAAAATGGAGGTGCAGATAATATCAGTAGGTCACATAGCCAGGAGCAGAGCAGGATACAATGTAGGGGATAATTTGTCGATAAATTAATTGGTATTTTCTCAGTGTGGCACATCTGCCTGCCTTTCTCAAAACTCTCAAGGCAACTAGATTTCCTTTGTTGTCTTAGGTTTTATTCTTACTTCAGATTTTTATAGGCCTCAAAACAAACACTGGTTAAACACAACAACTCTAGCTATTTTATTTTATTTTATTTTATTTTATTTTATTTTATTTTATTTTTTTAGGACCTCATGATGCAACAGTAATATTTCTAGCTTTTGTGAGAGCTACAGTTTATTAAAGTGGGGACGTTAGGGAGAAATGCTTTTGGGGAGAGTGCGGGGTGTTTCTTCCGGACTGGCGAGACATCAAAGGGAGAGTCCCCTGGGTATAGTCAGTGGGTGGCCGACCCCGTGTGAGATAAGTGGGTGCTGCTTTAAGCAGCTGGGTTCCTAGACTCATGCTTCCCGGGCTCCCGAGGCTTCTAGTGCCCCAGTCACCTCGTGGAGGTGGCAGAGCTGCCAGAGCTTAAGGGCCAGGCCCAGGCCCAGTAAGAGAGTTTGTGGATTGGTGATAAGGAGGGTGGATTGATAACCCTTTTCAAGACTGGTCTTTAGATCTTTGGCCTTGCATGAAACCCTGGGATCTTAGCAAATCCTTGAGAGGGGATTGCCAGGAATAACTAGGATTAAGTTTCCTGCTAGTGAAGTCAGATGGGAGTTTGGAATCAAATATACGTCTGCTTCAGGGAAAAGAGCAAAACAAAATCAAACAAGAAATAAATGGAATTTGTGTTGTTTCTAAAGGAAAATTAGAGAAATATAATACATTAAATTAATGTGTATACTCTTCCTGTATCTTCTGTGTGATGCACCTTCCACATAAGGTACAGCTCTATGAACAGCTACTAAATTTCTCATTCACCAAAGTTTCTTTCCATTCAGACAAAGAATGTCAGAATCTCTTGGCATGCTTACAAAAATACTCAGCACTAAGATTTATCTTCCCCATGAAACATTCAGGTTGTGACTTTGGTAAGTGTATTCTCTTGCACGGTTCAAGTACACAGTGTAGCACAGGCTGAGAGGAAAGAGCTTGCCAAGTTGATATTCTCCAAGGAATGCAGCAGTCTTGTGCACCAATATCTGTTGGTTTCGTTAGGAGAGGTGTACCTGTTCCAAATAATTATATTTAATACACAAAAGACTTCTAAAATTTGGGACTTTGGGAAGACAGCAGAACTATTAGCAGACGATGAACTCATCCTATGCGTCTATGTATCTTGTGATCTATGGCCTTAAGCATAACTACACAGTCAAGTTAGCACAGCCACTGTGCACTGCAGTTGTGTGGCTACACCCAGTCCATCCTCTCCAGGGACTGATAAGCCCTTTCACCAGATGCCACTCCAAAAACTAGCTCTCCCTCTCTCTTCCCAGAGGATCTTCTTGGTGTTAGGGAATTTAGTGATCATTTCAAAGCACAATCTGTCTCGCAGTTCATCAGAGTTCAACCCTTTGTTACAGAGTCATTGTTAACTTTACTTTTAAATAGTTTGCCTTTATCAAGCTGCTTGGGCTAATACTTCTCCGGAGGCTGCCCCTGGTCTGGGCTGACTCTCACCTGGTCTTCCTGTGACAGGAAAAGTAGCAAAGATGATGGCCTATTCTGAACTGAGTTTGACAGTATGAGGATTTCTTTCTAAAAATAAATTATGTGTCTCTAAATTTTTCCATATATCCTCATCAAATAACCTGTCTGGTATTTAGCCATTTTATTTTCCTTTTATTCTTTAGGATTAAAAAGATAGGATGTTAAGAAATCAACCAGCTATAAAACAGAAAAAATAACCAATCAAATTTTGTACAGGATTACCATAAGAATATGGATTTATTAATGTTTATCAGTAATGTTCTACAATGAGCAAACTACATAGAAAACTCAATCAAGGTTTCCGTATTCTGTAATCGTCTCTTGCTTTATTATTCTTTAAAGCAAGCAATACAGATTCTCCTCAATGAAGAGGGGTTACATTCTCGTAAACATAGTGTAAGTTTAAAAGATTATATGTCAGAAATACATCGAGTACACCTGATCTACTCAACATCATAGTTCAGCCTGCCTTCAACATGCTCAGAACACTTATATCAGCCTCCAATTGGTCAAAATCATCTCACAAAAAGCCTACTTGATAATACAGTGTTGAATGGCTCATGTAATTTATTGAGCACTGTAAGGAAAGTGAAAAGCAGAATGGTTGTAAATAGTTTGTGGGTATTTGTAACATAGTTCCTACTGAATTTGTTTCCCTTTTGCACCATCAAAAAGTTGAAAATTCATTAAGTTGAACCATTTAAGTCAGGGACTATGGGTACTCTCCCCTCCCCTCTTCCTCTCACTTCTAACTGTTCACATCTGATTCCTGGACTAGATAGAATTACCTTTGTTGATACAACCATTTGCAACCACTTATCTATGGACAAGTAAATAAGAACTTTATCCTATAACACGAGGTCCGTAATGGTTTTCAAACCTCAAGCACAACCTAATACTGGCCAGAAAAAAAGTGCTTATATTCATTCAGATTTCTTGCCAGAAGAGAACACCCTAACTGGTAAGAGTGTTCTAATTTACTCACACTCAGGAAATAAAAAATTAGCCACCATCAGAAGTGGGGGAAAGAGGATGTAAGCTTTCGGACTTACTTGTCTACATGACATTGCAATTTAGCAGAACCAGAGAGCAGACTGAGAATTATAAATTGCTTGACTTACGGTTTCTACGCACCGGTTGGTTACTGCTGCTATCTCTTAGGTGGATCAGGACTTTGATCAGTGGAAATTTCATTAGATTTTGGAATTTTGTTTGTTTGTTTTGGTTTTTGCAAGTTCTAATCTTCATTGTATAAAGTGCTTATGGGTTTGTAACCCATTTCAATCACTACTCACTTTATAGAGAAAGTTGAGAAGTTCTCCTTCACTTTCTATTACTGCAAACTATACCTGATAGTTCTTGTTTCCTGGGACAATCTTTGCTGACAGTTGTGGAACAGATACAGTACTTAAAGAAACTTTTCAGGTTCGTGCCTTAGAAAAGGAAATCAAATGATATTTCCTTTTTTTTTTTTTTCAACATGTTCCACTGAGCATTAGAAAGTGAACGTTGAAAATGTCATACATGTCCGGCACGGTGGCTCATGCCTGTAATCTCAGCACTTTGGGAGGCCGAGGTGAATGGATCACCTGAGGTCAGGAGTTCAAGACCAGCCTGACCAACATGGAGAAACCCCGTCTCTACTACTAAACATACAAAATGGACAGGCTTGGTGGCTCATGCCTGTAATCGCAGCTACTCAGGAGGCTGAGGCAGGAGAATCGCTTGAACCCGGGAGGCAGAGGTTGTGGTGAGCCAAGATCGTGCCATTGCCCTCCAGCCTGGGTGACAAGAGTGAAACTCTGTCTCAAAAGAAAAAAGAGAAAAAGGAAGTGTCATACACATTTTTCCTTTTGGTAGCTGGATTTTGTTGCATGATTGCCACTTTTTTTTTTTTTTTTTTTTTTTTGTAGACTGGGATGTCTGTACGATGTGACTGTGTGCATTCAAAACCTTATGAAAATCTTTGCAAAAAGCTGCCAGATTAATCAACCTTTAAATGTCTTCACATGATATGTAAAGATAATCATTCACCAGCAACTGGTTATATTGTAAAACCTTTCAGAAAAGTTGCCTAGAAAACATCTTCCTTTAGAAGTGGCTGCTTGGTGGTTGTGTTCATTCCTCCCACCTGAAAACATGTCTGCAGCAGTTGCAGCCATGCTCACGAGTTCAAGGGCTCTCCCACCTCGTCCCTTCTCTGAGTGGTGACGGAAGAGCTGCCTACGATCCCAGAAATCACTTGTGCTGTTTTAAAACAGGGACTTCAGCATGAAGGGGTTAAGAGGTGGGGTCGGCCATGAAGAGGGGAGAGAAAGACTGAGTTTGTGCGTCTGTAAACCCTCAAAGAAAGCCACTTGCTTCTTGGTTTTCTCTGCCGGACTTTAATGACCACTTATTTGTTTGTTTATTTATTTATTTTCCTTTCTATCTTGTCCAGTAACGTCAAGGTGGTTTGCTTTATTTTTGGCTGCCGACAGGTATTGCCCTTGATCTGTCCGTGCAGATTCACGAGAAGATCAGACATTCTTCAGGGTGCCTGCTCCTCCCTTTCCATCCCTAAGGGCTGTCTGTGGTCCCTGTGAAATTTCAGAGGGCTTTGTTTTGATGCATTTCTTTATTTGCTTTCAATCAGATTCCCATGAAGCTCTCCTAGGAGGCAGAGGCATTCTTGCCAGGGTTGACTTGTTTTCTCGCTAGTGGCAGTGGCGCAGTGATGTGTTGGGAGATCATCCTCCCTGGGTTTCTTGTGTTTCTGCTCATCTTCTGAGAAAAGCCCTGACTGCCCATTGTTGACTGTCTTTTCAATGGTCTGCACAGGGAACAGTCTTGGAAAATAGAGATGGTGTCTCCCTCAGAGCAAAAGACAGGCATGCTTACTGTTCTATATAATGAAGATAATGCTCCCCTCTGGTATACCTCCAATTCTGAAGGTTTTATAAAAGATTTGGGTTCCTTAAGCTCAGAATTTCTGTACTATTAACATAGCTCACTGGCTGGGCAGGCATCACCTGGCCATAGTTACACTCCCTTTGGAGTACTGAGGCAGGTGTAAATAGCACAAATGCTGATACTCTGACTATAGCTGTTAGTGTGAATACTAGACTGTCCTTCCTGGCCGCATGAATCTTGTCTGTTCTGCCAGCATCCCTGAGACTGTCACAGACTAATGTGCTAGTTTTAAAGTAGAGCAAATGCTCAGACGCTTCCTGACTCTTGATACTGTTTCCTATGAGCATTGTGCTGGGTTGTTGAAATGGCTGTGGAGGAGATGTGGGGGCAGGAGGGAGAGAAGGAAGAAAAACGTCTTTTGTCTCCACCGTGTGTCCTTCCCGCTGCAGCCCTTCCTCTAAAGCAACATTTAGTAATGTGAGAAATGGGACAAGGATGGAGGGGCGAGATCGAGGGCCCGATGGAGTGTGATGTGGAGGCAGCTGGAAAAGACAAGTGCCATAGCAAAGGAAGTCCAAAATGACTTTGGAAGGGTTAGAAGGACAGTCAGCCAACCTGACCCTGATAGAACCTCATGACTGTACCGGTCTTTCTTTTCTCACATGGTTTCTAATTTGTAAGGGCTGCCCACAGGCTGTTTATCAATTGTCTTCATCTATACAGAATGTGTAGAGCTTGAATAGTGAAAACCTTTGGATGTGGAGGAACATAGGGTAGGAGAGTATTTGGGAAATGGTTTACCTGGAGCATTTTTTCCAAAAGCATTGGTTGGACTTGGGCTTTGTGGCATCATGATTATAAAATAAAGTGAAATTTTAAATACAATTTTTTTTTTTCTTAAAACTGGTAATGATCTACGTACCCTGGGTGAGAGCAAGCCTTTGGCCAAGGCATATGTTCAGACACCAAGGAATTCCTGGGAGTCTAGTCTTCCAGATTTTCTCAAGTTCAGAAGCATTAGTTACATTTTTCCAAATATTACAAAGTATTCATTGTCCCCCTTGGCTCTGGAAGCGAAGGGGAAGGATTTTCTTTTTGTTTATATCCAAGAAGGAAACTCTAAACTTTTCCTTTCTTCTTCCCTATGTATAAATATATTTCTTAATTCTAATATTTGTGTAAAGAAAGCAAAGGAAGCTGATTCGGAAATAGACATAATCCAGGCATTTAAAATATTCAGAATGTTTTCCCCCTCATTTTACACAGGAAAATGTCACAGTTTTTACTAGATGCCTAAATTAAGAGTAAAATACTTGGAAAAGTAGTAGCAAGACCACTTACGATGGCTAACATGTGCATAGCTGTGGGGTAAATAGTCTGCTTTTTATTCTCTATTGAATTCAGGTTAAGTGATCAGCTTCACTTATGCTTATTTTCTGCTTTGTTCTTAAATTCTCTCAAGTTGTAAGTTTTTGCCTCCATGCTTGTCTTTGAGTGTGATGATAAATAGAAGCTCTATTTAATTCTGTGGTTTTGCATTAGGGTGGCAGTTCCTGAAGAATGCTGTCACCTCTGTCAGCATGGAATTTTTGTTTCCAATTATAATGATTCTCTAAATAATTTGAAAGAACAATAATTAGATCTAGGTTTATTTTTCACTTGCTGTGTGTGGTCTTCTTATCCTGTAGCCTTCTAATTTAATCAAGTTAAGTTATTTCTAAGCTCCTAATTTGTACTTTTTCTGCACTGAAATGCTGACACTTTATTGACCTGATTCTGTAACTTTTGCCATGACAGGCTTATCTACCTTAGACTTTGTGTCTTTTTGTCCTGTCATTTTCTCCGCACAGCTGGTCTTGTCTCCAGACCACCCATCTGGATTTAAAGTTTTAGTTTCTTTTCATAACACAGACTAGGAAACTTGAATGAACATTTAATTGATAAGTCACATGATATTAAGTTTGCCTCATTAATTGATCAGTTCAAATATAGTTAAATGAACCCTAGAACGACCTCCCATTCACTCCAAGGATCATTCAATATTTGATTATTTTACACCTGTCAGCAGGAGTTGGTTTGGTGAAAATTCCTGAGTCCATCAGCTGGTCAGTTCCTATTTGTGAAAAAGCTTATCTCACGGCAGTGTGCATGGGAGCCGTGGTGGAACCACATATGAAAATGCACGTATATATAAGTGTGGGTGGGGTTATTGATGATCCTGCATCGGTGGAAGTATATCAGTTTAGGTTTTCAAATGGTTCTACTCTTGACTCATTTGCTGTTAGATGGGGAAAGAAGTAATGCATTATTTCTTTGTGTCTGTCAAATAGAGACTCTAATATCCATTTTCCTCAATGAGTGGCTATTAAAAAATACAAATAAATAATATACACGGAAGTTTCCAAACAGAGTGTGAATTTCGTGAATATTTATGAAACAGCATTTTTAACAACCTTATTGAGATTACAATCCACACAATACACCATTTGCCACTTAAAGTGTATGATTCAATTGTTTTTAGTTCGCTTATAAATATACGCAATCATCACCACAACACAATTGTAGACCATTTTTATCACTCTAAAAATAAACTTCAAACTTATTTGCAGTTATGCCAATCGCCTCTGAGCTCTTGGCCATCACTGATCTAAATTCTGTCTCTATGGATTTGCCTATTCTGGACACTTCATATAAATTGAATCATATAATATGTGGCCATTTGTGGCTGGCTTCTTTTCACTTCATATAATGTTTTCAAGGTTCATCCATGTTGTAGCAGGTAACAGTACTTTATTAATTTTAATTTTAGTTTTTTATTTTTTTTGAGACAGTTTTGCTCTGTCACCTAGGCTGAAGTGCAATGGCACAATATTGGCTCACTGCAACCTCTGCCTCCCAGGTTCAAGCGAATTTTATGCCTCAGCCTCCTGAGTAGCTGCTACAGTCACGTGCCACCACACCCAGCTAAGTTTTGTATTTTTAGTAGACACGAGTTTTTGCCATGTTGGCCAGGCTGGTCTCAAACTCCTGACCTCAGGGGATTCACCCACCATGGCCTCCCGAAGTGCTGGAATTCCAGGCACGAACCACCGTGCCCGGCCTCTTTTTATTTTTGAATGATCATTCATTGAATGATTATGTCACCTTTTATTTATCCAATCATCAGTTGATAGATATTTGAGTTGTAGCAATATTTTGATTACACTGTTTTGAAATAGCATATTTACATGGTAAAAATTAAAATGAAACAAGAAGTCACACACTGAAAATTCTCACTCCCATGTCTCTCCCCACTCACTCTGCATCAATAATTGTTTCATTACTTTTGGCTTGTCCTTTATGCAAAATCAAGAAATACAAACAAATGTTCTTATTTTCCTTTCTTTTTTATGCCAAATATAGCACCCTATATACACTCCTGTATGAAACTTCTGGTTTAACATATCTTAGCATGCCCTCCAAGTCAGTACTTCCACATATTCTTCACTTTGTATTTTCAAACAGCATTATTTAGGTATACTTGATATAAAATAAACTGTACATGTTTGCTATATATACAGATTGATGTTTAGGCATATGTATACCACCATGAAGCCATCACCACAATCAAGATAATGAATATATCCACCACCCACAAAACTTTCTTCCTGACCTTTGATAATTCCTATTTCTCCTTCCTGTCCTCAGGCAACCACTGATCTGCTTTCTGTCACTATACATTGGTTTGCATTCTCTATAATTTTATATAAATGCAATCATGCATTGTGTACTTTGTTTTGATCTGACTTCTTTCACTAAGTGTAATTATTTTTGAGAACATCCATGTTGTAGCATGTGTCAATATTTTTTTTTTTATTGCTATGTGGTATAGTGTTGTATACCAAATTTGTTTATTCCTTCACCTGTGATGGCCATTGGGACTGTTTCCTGTTTCTGGCTATTACAGAGAAAGCTGCTGTGAACATTAGTGTACACTTTGCATATGGACAAATTCATCATTTCTTTTTAGTAAATAGGAGTTAAATGGCTAGATTGTATGGTTGGTGCACGTTTACCTATTTAAGAAATTGCCAAACTGTTTTCCACAGTAGTTGTGTCATTTTACACTTCTACTGCAGTGCGCAAGACTTGTGGGTCCTCCCCAGTTTTATTCACACTTTTATTGTCAGTCTTACCCATTTTAGGCATTCTAATATACATGTAGTGCTTTTTCATTATGGTGTTAATTTGCGTTTCCATAATGACTTACCATGTTAAGCATCTTTTTTTTTTTTCTGAGGCAGAGTCTCGCTCTGTTGCCCAGGCTGGAGTGCAGTGGTGCGATCTTGGCTCACTGCAAGCTCCGCCTCCTGGTTTCACGCCATTCTCTGGCCTCAGCCTCCTGAGTAGCTGGGACAACACGGGTCCGCCATCATGCCCGGCTAACTTTTTTGTATTTTTAGTAGAGATGGGGTTTCACCACGTTAGCCAGGATTGTCTCGATCTCCTCACCTCGTGATCTGCTCGCCTCAGCCTCCCAAAGTGCTGAGATTACAGGCCTGAGTCACCTCACCCGGCCAAGCATCTTTTCATGTGCTTAACTGCTATGCATCTATGTTTTTCAATGTAGTGTCTTTTAAAATCTATTCATATTTATTTACTCAGTTATTTTATTATTAAATTTTGAGAATTTTTTTATGTTCTTTTATCAGAGGCATCGTTTACAATTTTTTTTTCAGCCTGTAGCTTGTCTTTTCATGCTCTTAACAGTGTCTTTTGAAGACCATAAGTACTTTACATGCTACCCAATTTGTCAATTTGTTCTAACTAATTGTGAGTTTAGTGTCGCATTGGAGAAACCTTCTCCTAGTCCAAGATCACAGAGATTCTCACTGTTATTTTTTCTGTGTTTTATAGCTTTAGGTTGTATATGTTGGTCTCTGATCCATTGAGTTAAATAAGGACTTACTGTGTATATATAAAAAAGTTCATCAGAAAAAAAAAAAAAAAACAGATGAGCTGTAAAGTTGATGTCTTGAGAAAGAATTTTTCTCCAAACATACTACTTACATAATCAAATTCAAATCTCTATTTATTGTATCCCCCATATTTGAAACGCCTTTCTCTTTCTTCATACTTCTACCCAGTGAACTCAAACCCTATTAAGGGCAGTGGCCGCCCATAGGAGATAACAAGAGGTGGCTATCGGAGCTGCAGGTTCAGATATTCATAAAAACAGCGGAGCGGGTTACATTCACTTCTTCCTCAGGATCCAAGTGGCTGCTCTTTACATAGATTGTTTAGGTTTTTTATGGTTTTGTTGATCATGACCCATCGCTTTCATATCCCAGGATATCTACTGGAAGATTCCCTCTACCTCAGTGATAAAAATTACATCATTGTGAATGGAAAGGAAGAAAGTTGATTAGGAGCAGTTTTAAAATTACTCCTTATCCATGTCTATGCAGGCTGGAGTGAAAACATCCAGAAACAGAGACAGTTAAGATTTCAAATCAATATAGCTAACTTTTACACTTCACAGGAAAAAGAATTATGTTTTTCTTTATTTCAACCACCTTTTCAAGTTATAATTTCAACTGCCTTTTCAAATTATAATTTCAACATAAAGTAAGGATTTAAATTAAATTTAAATAGTATACACAATAATTACTTTTCTGCATAATACAACCTAGGGAAATATCTTAAAGACAAATTACTGGGGAATCAGCAAAGCTTTCTTTTTTTATGACAATAAAGATTAGAATTCTCCACGTACTTCGGCAAGAATAGGAATCTGGCTCAATGATGACATAGAAATAACAGCAACATTATAGGAAATTGCTTGGAGGTGATTATAAAATGCCTGTAGCTCATGGGAACATCTCATGATTTGTCACTGCTAGGAGGCTAAAAGAACTAATCTAAATCCATTTAAAATTGTATTTATAAAACTGAGATGGATGAGTGTTTAGGGGAGTCATTGTGTGTAAACACATAGGAATAATCGATCTAATTACCCATGATCCGATCACTATATTGGAAAAATATTTATCTTATAAAGATCAAGGTCATTTTTTATGTCACCCCTAATGATTCTATCAGAAATTATATCTTTCAATTTCTCATCATTATTATCTTAGCCTCAAAATATATTTGTATTTTTAGTCTGACTTTAACAATCTTCTCATTTAGAAGATGCCAGTCAAATATCATCATCAATAGCAACCACTGAAAATAATAATGATTTAGATTCTAATTCCATGCACAGTGACCACAATGGAGAGACTGAGGATTATCATCCAGCACCACATACCAACAGAATAACATGTGTCACAGACATGTGAGTAGAACTGAAACAAAGCAGCCAGTTTGTTGGTCACTGAGAGGCAAGTCATAATATCAGGCACAGTTGTGAAGACAAAGAAATAGAAGACAAGTCCATGATCTCCTAGAGCTTCTCTTTTGGTTTAAGAGGCAAGAAAAAGTTACTTGAACACATATGAGGAATGCAAATCATGTAACTGAATCCTAAGACACGGTGGGAGGAGTCCCACCAGGAAGTGCAGGAGTGGAGAGGCTCTGACATCACTGGGGAGGCATGGTGGGGGCTTCGTGAAGGAGCCATCCGAGAGGTCTGAAGTCCAGCGGGCAACCTGAGAAGGGCATCACAGCTGTTGGAAGCGGAAAGACTGGCTGGACAGAGCTCAGCTTGTGCTTGAGGAGGGAGCAAGGAGTCAAGTGTGCTGATGTCCTGATTTGGAAAATACTGAGATGGTGAGAACCAAAGCTGGCCGGCTGGTGGGGCCATAGCACAGAGGTCCTCATATACTTGGATGCAGGGTTTGAACCTATATTCTTATCTGTGCTGAATTATGACAGATCAAAGTGTACATTGACAAATTCTTAATGCTTCAGCAATCTTTACCAACCACTTTTTTTCTTCTACTTATAAAGCCAAAGAGGGGCAAGAAAGGGCTAGAGGAATGTTTCTAGAATCAAAGCCAAGATCTCTGGATTCTAATACTACCTGCGTTGCTACTTAGTTATATGAACTTGTGCAAATCTTGTTATTCTTCTGTAGTTTAACTTTGCATTTGTAACATGAGATGGTAAAACTGATACATAACTCATTATTTATTTTTTAAAAAGTGGAAACAATAAATGCACAAAACCCAAAAGTTAGAATTTAGGGATATCAAGACTACTATTGTCATCAGTGTGATTCTGCAAGTTCTCCAGAAAAATTCACATTAGGACTTATAGATGCGGGGCTACCTTCAGCTGTCCGTGCATTCAACTCTGCCCCAGGTGCCCAAACGGTACGCTTCGTGGAGCTTATTTTCTAATGGGGAAGTATGATTGGTTGCCAGGGCTGCCATAGGACTGCAGACTGCGTGGTTTAAATAACAGAATTTTATTTTTTACAATTCTGGAGGCCAGAAGTTTGAGATCACAGTGTCAGCAGGGTTGCTTCGTCTGAGGCCTCTCTCTTGGACTTGGAGATGGCTGTCTTCCGCTTGTGTCTTCACATGGTCCTCCCTCTATGAGTGTGTGTCCGTGTGCCTGTGTGTGCTAATCTCTTCATAGAAGGACACCGGTCATATTGGAAGGGAGGGGTGGTACACATATGACCTCATTTTACCTCAATCCCCTCTCTAAAGGGCCTATCTCCAAACACAATCACAGTCTGAGGTACTGGGTGTGAGAGCATAGGAATTTTTCAGGGACACTAATGTGGCCCATAACAGAGAGAGAAGTAATAAACAAGTAAACAAATAAAGAATAAAATGGAATAACACGATAAAGACTCGTGTGAGTGGAATTGCTATAGAGCGAAGAGTGCAAACGCCACCAGGCTTTGAAAGACAGGGTGGATGTCCCTGCAGGAGAGCAGCAGTGGAGCTGTCACAAGATGAGACAAGCTCTGTGTGCTTGAGACTGAGCATGCACCAGTTGGAGGGCTTGGTTTGGGTCCCTGCAGCGTAGGGGCACAGTGCAAAGGTGTCTAACCCACTTCTATCAAAAGGGCTCCTGGCCAGAGATGCTGAGGGTGCCCATGCCTCCAGGAGAGTCTGCCTCTGGGAAGTGGCTGGCTTAGGTGGTGTCCTCGGACAGCCTGGGGGTGCCTCTTATCCCTCCCCAAGAGGAAGTCAGCACAGCATGGCTGAAAGAAGCAAGGGCATGGCTGCAGGCAGGTGAAATCACAGTGGTGTGCGTTAGGGGGACTTCAGGAGAGAGACTCCTGGAAATAGGGGTTAGCCTCGGACAAACCCCTCAAAAACACCAGAGAGTTATTATCATTTGTTGTTGCCTCTGGAAACTGCTTGATTGCACCAGCGACTGCTAAATAACGACTTTTTCTTTTTACCCTTTTCTTTCCCAACCCCACCTCCGCCATGGAGGGCCCGGAGGCACAGGGTGGGCGGGCAGAGAGGCAAGAAGCACAGCCTGAGGCAGGCAAGGGTTCTGGGAGTTCTGACTTGCGGGGGAATGAGGTTTTTACTGAAGGGAATGAGAGAGTTACTGTGTGGGGGAGAGTAGAGCGATTATCTGAGTGTCAGGACTGTAGATGAGACCTGCCTGCCAGCCTGCTTCAGACGCGGGGAGGGAGGAAGCGGAGGCAGAGTGAGTTTTCAGGGGGCGGAGGGCAGGAGCATCAGCGTCATTTTTCCCATGTGTTTTGGGGAGGCTTGGTCTTTTGAAATACTGGTTTTACCCTCCGAGAAAATACTGGTTATCTAAATCACAGCTCCGCAAACTCTGTCAAGGGCCAGAGAGGAAATAGTTTAGGCTTTGTTGGCCAAGGGCAGCCTCGGGATGTTATGCAGGTCCTTACAGAACAACAAGGAAACATATCTGCATACCATTTTCATTGATGAAATTCAGAATATATTAATAGAGCACACCTTTTTGTAATACAGGTCTTATGGAAGAATGGGATTCTTTTCTTGAGGGGAATATCGTTTTCTTCACTGGAGTTAAAGTTAGTGTTGCCATCACAAATCAACTGTAAATGTTCATCTGTGTTAGCCATTATTAGCTTGAGGGCGGAACGGAAAGACGGGCCACTGGTTCCTTTGGGCCCACAGGCTATGGTTTGCCTTGTTTGATGAGCGTGGTCTAAAAAAATACGTTTTATTTAGCTTTGTTATTCCATTTGCAAACATCAAATGAATAGAAAGAGATGGTAATTGCAAAAATGAATTATATTGGCTGAAGCCCTCTGGGGTAATGGATAATCCCTATCCTCTCAGAGAAAGAGAAAAGGAGGCTTGGTTTTCTTTCTTCAATATGATTCCATGAGAAGCAAGAAATTAGAACAACTAGACATATCTCATGATACTAAAGTAAGTTTTTATTTTGTCTTCATCAATCATTTAATAAATGCTCTGCATTTTTCTATGTACCCTTTCATAATTACTAATGCCCAAGAAAGTGCAAATATTAGTCAACCTCTTCCAGATTTGTGGCAGGACATGAATGGAGTTGTTTAAATGCCACAGTTCTGAACGTGACAAATATTATTGACTTCTGGGTTACAAATCGTGTGTGTGTGTGTGTGTGTGTGTGTGTGTGTGTGTGTGTGTGTGTGTTGGGGTGGGATGAAGGGCACAGAAAAAAGAAGAAAGAAGAGGGGCAGAGTGACAGATTATGTATAGTAAAATGGGATGGGGCGTGCTGGGACAGGGGATAGCTGGAAAAGTTTAGATGCAGGATTCGCTGCATTTGTAAATTATGGCTGAAATATTTCACAGATCCAAAAGGATTCCTTGACATCTCTGTACCTCACATACAGCAGCTTTATAAATATATACAAAAGTGAGGATCGTAATGTGGGAAGAATATAAGTGCATTTCTCATGAGCCTTGAATTGGCAAGAGTTGTGGATTGTTAATAATTCAAATCACCCAGCTCTTTAATACAGTCACCATTACACCTCTTCATTATTGATACTATTGACTGCAGGTACCTTGCAATTTTTGTTATATTCACATCACCCATTACTCTTTCTTTTCTAACTTTTCAGAAAATCAGTTGTGTCAGTGTACAGTTCTCTTTGTTAAGAATAAAAGCTACAAATAAATGAGCCTTCAAAAAAGACAGTAGAAATAAACTCTCTAGGTTAGGAAACACTTGCTATTTTATTGAAATTTCCTTCACTGTATAGTCAGGAAGAGAAAAAAAAAATTATTGTTATGTGTACTCATTTTATTCCTGTTAGTGGTTAGCACTAGTATATCTGAAGTCGCCCTGTTATAATTCTTACATCTTCAGCAAATATTTATTGGGCACTTACTGAGTTTGTAATCACACTATGAATTCTGAGTTTTTCCATAGCTTTTGGAGAAGTAATTCTCCTTTCTACAATATTTCAGTCTTGATAGCAATTGTTATTTATTTTTAGATGATACATCAATAGGATATAAATTGTACTTTCATAAACCTACCAACTATTGAAGTAATTGCATTTATTATTTTTCTTCAAAGATGAGAACTTTGCTATTTTTACCTATATTTCATTAGTGTTACATAACATTTTTAAACTTATCTATTTTCTTTTACCAATGCATAATATTTTATTTTCTGGTTTGTCAGCTTTGATTTTTTACTTTAAACTTTAGGTAGCATTAAGAAAAAAATATGTATCATAGAATTTGAGCATTTTTAGAAATGCAGAAAGTCAAGTTCAACTTTCCAACCAATGGAAAAATTTGCTGCACTAGAACCTTAGCTAAACCCATTGAATGACAGGAAGCCTCAAAGAAAGCATATTCAATTTATGTGAATTTCCTTTTGTGACGAAGGCAGATAGGACAGAGAAGGAAACTGGTCGACTTAGAGATGCATCAGTTAACTCTTCAAAGTCTGGAATAAACTTAGAATTTGAAATTGCACACTCTTGATCTAGAAATCTGAATATTGACTGCAAGTACACATCCTTATTTCAGTACTCACCTGTGTTTTTTAAATTGTGAAACCAGTAAAGCATGATGATGATTGGCATCCCTCTGCCGTGAAAAAGAAGGCTAATAGTGTTAAAAATTCAATTCATCCAACACAAAGTTCTAAAAGTTTTATGCCTTATAGAATTACTTGAGCACTCTCCAAAATCCCATATCCATGTCACAACCAATATTAAGTCCAAATATAACCAGTCCTTTTCTTTTTAATAGTCTTCATTTTTTTAAAGAGCAGTTTTAAATTCACAGCAAAGCTGAGCAGAAAGTACACAGAATTTCCATATCTGACCCCGCTTTCAAACATGTGCAGCCTCTCTCGCTATCAACGTCTTACACCAGAGCGGTATATTAGCAAACATGTGCAGCCTCTCTCGCTATCAACGTCTTACACCAGAGCGGTATATTAGTTACAATCAATGAACATACATTGCCACATCATTATCATCTAAAGTTCCCAGATGATTCTAATGTGCAGCAAAGTTTAAAACCACTAATCCAGGAATCGGATATAAACGCAGCTGATTGTGCACTGGTTTGCATCTTGTAGCTATAGTTGATATTTACAGCTCAAGTTTATGCTGATGGATCGTGAGTCTGTGAGTGGTCAGTGGCCATGTCACACTTACTGTTAGTATTGTGAATACCACACAGGATATGACAATGAAATCCACCTTGCAAAGTACTCCCAGAACCACAGTCCTATTACGTGAACACCCTCATGTAACACAGGCCTTTGCCTGTTTCCGATGTGAATGGTCTCTGTGAGTGGGTTCAGACGTTCTACTTTAACCAGCAGTGTTTATATGCAGAATCAAATGTCCAGGACAGACTTTGCAATTGAAGTCTAGATTTATAAATTACTTTTGAAATGTATTCCTCTTCTCCAAAGTTATTTTTAGGTTCAAAGTGGAGGTAGGAAAGGCAGGGTAATGAGGCAGCAGTGAGAATTCCATGACTGTAGCCACTCCCGATATGATGTTCGTCAGTCTTGCAAGAACTGACGACTGGTAGAAACTGCAGGAGGCAAAATTCAGCCATATGCAGGAGGATGCCTCCTGCAGCCCTCAGCGTGCCTTCTGTGGCCGGGTCTGCTGAGGGAGGGCTTGATGTGATTTCAACACACCAGTGAAATTGAGCCAGTGCAACTGTATTTTACTTTTTCCATAATTGCAGCCTCCCCAGGATGAGCCAAGATGTCCTAAACTACTTGAAGTCCTAAACTTCCTGAAATGAATAATCTGGAAATATCAATAAAACATCTTAAGATAGTTTCACAGAGAAACGGAAAAAGAAAAAAACACACACACAATAGCACAGAACTGGCTGAATCATTTCTGAATTGATAACACAAACAAAACTTTCATTTCCTTTTCATTATATTCTTTACACATTTTGAAAGACAGGCTTATAATACAGTATAACACTGTTCACTCAGGAAAATTACAGGCTTACCATTAGGCCAGAATTATACCTGATTTTCCTAAGAATAAGAATATTTTAGCTCATTTAGTGTCCCTTGGATCTATCTATGTATCCATCTGAGTGCTTAATTGATCCTGGTTTTCCAAACAGTGAAACAGACAAGGTAATTTCTTTATTTTATTTTGTCTGACCACAATATATACTCTGTATGCTTTCTGTGTACTCAATTATGTTTCTGCTAATAGTATGTGTTATATATGATGCTTCTGTTAATTAATAGCATTAAAATATGAGCAATAGTTTACATTAAACTATATTTTTGTTTTTGTTGTTAAAGACAGGGTCTTGCTTGGTCATTTAGGCCAGAGTGCAGGGCACAATCGTAGCTCACTGCAGCCTTGAAGTCCTGGGCTCAAGTAATCCTCATGCTTTAGCCTCCAGAGTAGTTGGGACTACAGGCATTCATCACCATGCCCAGGTAATTTTTTGTACTTTTTATAGAGACAGGGTCTTGCTATGTTGCCCAGGCTGGTCTTGAACTCCTGGACTCAAGAGATCCTCCATCCTCAACCTCCCCAAATGCTGGAATTACAGGCATTCACCATGATGCCTGGCCACATTAAACTGTATTATGACTCCACCATCCTCCATGAATCCCTCTATCTATTTCTACCTCTGTTCCTCCAGCCTGCCGGTGTGTGAATCTTCTTTTCTTCCATTCATTCAAGAATTTACGGAACACCTCTGTACACAAGATACTGTTCAGTCACTGAGATTTTAGAGATGAAAGAGATGCAACCACCCTCTTCAAGATGCAAATAATCTAATGCTGAGGCCGACAAAGAAGACAACAATGGCGACCGTGTGTGATTAGTCACACGTGGTTACAGGTTGCCTTGGCTTTATAAAGGATGGAGCTCTAACTGCAGGCAGCTGGGAGATGTGGACACATTTTAGTCAAAGGGAGGGATCTGATGGGTGTTTTATTTTGAGTGTTATTCACTCTTAAGAGGGATTTTCTGCTGGCAATGTGAGGGAAAGATTGCAAGCAGATGGGGTGGACATAGATAGATCAGAACAGAAGCCACCATTTCAATTAAAGAAGAAAACGTAAATCTTGAAATATCTCTATGGCAAGAGAAAGGAGGGGAAGATGCATACAGAAAAATTAGGGAGATGAGCTCAAAGGAATTATTGAATGAATAAAGAAAGTAAAAAAAAGGAACGGATAGGCAACGGTTTTTGTAAATTGTGGTAGCATTAGTCTAAGGAGGTGATAACTACTGCCCTCACAATATCTTGGGCCTTTCACTTTCTTACTTTTAACAATGGCTCTGATCTATTTCCAGCACATCTGTTTACAGTTGATTGTTTGCTCCATGTCAGTACTGTTCCACATAAATCAGTTCTTTTGATCATCAGCATAACCCTAGCAGTATGTTTTATTATTTCCATTTCAAAGGGGAGGAAACTGAGGTACAAAGAGTTTAAGTCAGTTCCCCTCTGTCTGGCACTGTTCAAACCCAGCAGAACAGGGCAGAGCCCCCAAGCTTCAGATTGTCTCAGCGCAGTACCAGAGGTGCCATCCACAAAGAGAGTGACGTGAACAGTATCTCTGGAGCTGAGGAGTGAGGCAGCTCTGTCTGGTGCCTGAACTCACCAATGCTGCCCCATCCGGCCTCTGGGGAGGGAGCAAATTGCAGGGACACATGTTTAGTTTTGAATGTGTTCAACCTGACATATCTGCAATACATGCTGGTAGAAGCATTCTCATAAAGACCCTACAATGTGGGGAAGATTTATAGACCAGGGAATCATTGTATGGATAAGAATGGAGATGAAACATAGATGAAATTTCACAGGGAAAGAATAGTAAGGAGAGACAGATCACTTAGGTAGCAAATCCTGATGCTGTTGTACAGCAGTAGTTTTCAAATATGGATGCACAGAAGAATCACCTGGGGAATTCAGAAATTCCTTATGTTCAGACTCCACTTTTGGCTAATTAAATCAGAATGTCTGGACATGAGACCCAGGTATGGGCATTTTAAAATCTCCCCAAGGTGATTCTAAGATGCACTTAAGTTTATGTGTCATTGATTTGGAGCTGTTATTCTTATAGTCTCATGTGCATCAGAATCACCAGGAGGGCTTATTAAAACACAGATTGCTGGGCCTGCCCCTAAGTCAGGTTCTTCAGATGGGTCAAAATGCCTAAGGACTGGAAAGCACTGTTGTAATTCCAATATTATATGGCTCTTCCTTATAGAGATGACTCAATTCAGAATTGAAAAGTGAATTTCAACAAGTTTTCCTTAATTCTAAGAAATCTTCCATCACTATCTTTTGGGAATAAGTATTCTCCCCCACACCACAGGGGTAGGAAGTACCAACATATTAATTCTTTTACTAGAATATAAATTCCAGATGATCAAGGACTGCCTGTTTTAGTCACTGTTCTACCTTAGTTTAGAACTGCACCTGGTGTATGGTATATGCTTAGTCAGTATTTTTTAGATAAATAAATATTGCGAAACTCTATATACAGTTTTAAATTCATCCATTCTATACCTCTGACGCTATGTGGCAAGAACTGTGCTCCCGCTGTGAAAACAGGTAAATAAAACTGCTGTGGTTTCTGTTTTCATGAATGGAACTTACAAACTAGAGTTAAGAATGCAGTGCAAACATACTAATAAAAATGTGATAATTTTTATTTGGCATATTTTTGCTTCTGTTGGTAAACAATTATTTTCTTTTCTTTTTAATCTTTAGTCACTGGTTTTATAAAATTGTTCCATAAAATGCTTTCCTTATATGTAGTAGTTACTATGTGTTGTTAGGATTAAATACAATTAAATTATATACATATAGATGAATAATGTGAAGTGGCTATTATAATGGGGCAGATAAGGTATGTAAAGATAGAACACTTGGTGGTCTCACAGTACTCCTGAAAACATTAAGAATGTTAATAAAGTCAACAGATTGTTTAAAAGATGTATAAATTATTGTCAAAGTCTGAAGTTTATGTAGTGATTTCACCAATACCTCTGGGACAATGCATTGAACAAGGTCTTATGTAGGTTTTATATTCCTAAAGGCTAGTTTTGAAAGCCATATAAGTCTGAATGACTATGTAAAAGTTAGAAAGACTGTAGTCTGTTGACCCAGGACTTTAACAAATTCTGTTTCAGAGGTATAATCTCAGATCATAATAATAGAAGACTGATGAAGACCTTAAAATTTTCCTTAATTATCTTTGTAACACATCCACCAACTGATAATCTGGCTTTGGAGCAAACTCCTCTAATTTTACAAAACTTTCCTCCAGGCACGTTATTCCCCTTTTTCACACCAATGACTTCTTTATACTGGATTGTCATCTCACTCTCTGTTTTTCATCACCGTTCTCAATAATCATGGAGAAAAGATAAGAAATGTAATCTCTTCTTCTTATTTGTTATTTTCTGTTCTCTCCTTAATGCCCCCCCTTTTTTTTTTTAGAAAAAAAACTTCCTCAATCTTCTCTCCAACAATATAGTTTTCAGTTTCTTTTCATATTCATAGTTCCTCATATAACAAATATTTGAGATTTCCTCCATTTCTGCTCCCTTTGAATCAGATACATACGTATGTATTGATAGACAGGTAGAATATAAATGCAGATATAGATAACTGTACATACACATATTCACATGCATTGCTGTTAATTTTGCTCACTCAGAATTAATGTCTAGTTTCAGATGTCTTATCAGCTTTTCTCCTTTATCTCCCAATTGCTAATGAATGTCCTCCTTTCCCATGCTTGCTTAGGGTAGCAGAGTTTCAGAATGGTTACTGTATTTCCACAATTACAAGATATGCCATTAGTGACATTTTTGTTTATCACTTTCTCTTTTCTTTCTTGATATAAGACTCCAAAAGAGTTTCTAGTCAAGAGTGATCACGGACTCCCCGTTTCAGCATGGTATCTGTTAGACTTTTGAGTATGTATGAAAGGTTACAATATGTTCATTTTTCTAAAGATAAGATTCATAATTCCATCAGAATCTCCCAAGTGTTCGTGACCCACATAATATTAAGAATCATTCATTTAGTTCTGGATGGTGACATCTTAAAATACCGCAAATCTTTTCCTCCTCTTCAACTATTTGTGATTGTCATTTTTATCAGCCTCCCCAATCCATTGGGGAGTAACATGGAATGTAAATGGACAAGTACCCTGGTGAATATTTCAATTAGTAGGCTGGGAGTTGCTTTTCTGGGCATTCGTTAAGCATTATTTAACAAGGGCTGCAGACAACCTGCTCGCTGCTACAGATAATTGTGGGCCAGTTAAAGGGCTTATTCCTGGCAATTCAGTTAGCCTCTTGAGCCTCAGATTTTTTTTTTTTTTTTTTTTTAGATGGAGTTTCGCTCTTGTCGCCTAGGTGGGAGTACAGTGGCACGATCTCGGCTCACTGCAACCTCTGCCTCAGCCTCCTGAGTAGCTGGGGTTACAGGAACCTGCCAACACGCCTGGCTAAGTTTTGTATTTTTAGTAAAGACAGGGTTTCACCATGTTGGCCAGGCTGGTCTCGAACTCCTGACCTTAGGTGATCCGCCTGCTTCAGCCTCCCAAAGTGCTGGGATTACAGGCGTGAGCCACCGTGCAGATTCCTAACATATAAAATGGGAATAATAAGGTCATATTCATGTGTTTGTCAGAAAATTACGTTAAGGAACATACCTGAAAGACTCAATGAAGGCTCCTTGGTTTGTTATTTGGCCTTAATAAAGCCTCGCTGCCACACACTTTTCCAAGTCTGTCACACACTGTAATGCATAAGTGCTCATAACAGCGCTGTGGAGCGTGCGAATGTCACCATCATGCCTAATTTATAAGAGGGAAAAGTGGGCCGGGCGCGGTGGCTCACGCCTGTAATCCCAGCACTTTGGGAGGCCGAGGCGGGCGGATCACGAGGTCAGGAGATCAAGACCATCCTGGCTAACACGGTGAAACCCCGTCTCTACTAAAAATACAAAAAATTACCCGGGCATGGTGGCGGCGCCTGTAGTCCCAGCTACTCGGGAGGCTGAGGCAGGAGAATGGCGTGAACCCGGGAGGCGGAGCTTGCAGTGACCTGAGATCCGGCCACTGCCCTCCAGCCTGGGCGACAGAGCGAAACTCCGTCTCAAAACAAAACAAACAAACAAACAAACAAACAAAAAACAGAGGGAAAAGTGAAGTACCGGCAAGCTAAGTGACTTGCTCAAGGTTCCCCCGCCGGTGTGGAGAGCTGGGATCTGAACCCCTCAGCTGAGCTCCTGGATTTTATTTATTGTCTGTTTCTTTTCCTCACAGTGCTCTAATAGGTTATGTCCCAACAGCTTGAAAAACGTGTTTGAAAGAGAGCCCCGCCCTGCCCCTAGAATCTCTACCCTCCAGGACTGACTCCGGAATTGACAGGAGATTCATTATTCTAGAGCCAGTGGCCTCACAGCTGTTGGCAATTCAACTTTCCTGTGCCCTCCTGGAAGCGTCAGAAAGCAGCTGTGGGAAAGGCTGAGCTGCTGAGTGAGCAGAGAACACCTCCCTTCATGCGACCCGGTGACCAGGTGTCCCCTGGACCAGCAAGGCGGAGCCTGAGCACAGCCCAAGGCTGGTGCACAGGGAGCAGGCAGGGCCGCGGGCCTCAGGGGATTTCTTTCCAGGGGAGAGTTTTGAAAGGAATAACTGATTCCAAAACTTGGGAGGGAGTTAAGACATCTTGGTGTTTATAAAAACCACTACCAGAAACACATGTGCTCTCTCCAAATGGGTATTCAGTTCAAAGCTGGTGATTAATGAATTTCTTAAAATCTGTGTATGTGTAACAGTCATGTAAACTCTATATGGGGTGAACAAAACAGTCATTAATTTGAAGATAAATTTTCTTTCTTAGTCAAACTTTCCAATGTTCCTTAAACATGTGTTTACGTAAAATTTATTTATAGTGAATTTGTACCCTCCCTTAGTAATCACTGAAGATGTGTGTGTATGTGTGTGTGTGTGTATAAATAGGAAATGTCTCCCGTTAATTCCAGCTAACACCTTTGTTATTTATACCAGGGTACATAAGTCTCTCTTTATGACTGAACATCTGTTGCTGGAAGAATGGTTTTGTTGGCAGAAAAGAGTGATATATTTTTGAACCAAGCAAAAGAAGAGATCAATCATAGAAGAGAAAAATAATCTTGTTCCATACGTTAAATATGCTTCAGGACGAAGCTAAACACTTGCCCACAAACAGACACAGTGATTGAAAGCTCTTCCTAACTCGTTCCTAGATGGCAGCTAAAGCTCAGAATTTAGTCTGTATGTTCACTCTTCTAGATGACCTTATGAGCTTTTAGAGGCCCTATGATTTATCCCATTTTTCATCAAGTCATCCCTATTCGTGAGCAGTTTGTTTATGACATTTTAGTATTTGCCTTTAACTATTATATTTCTTAAAACTTTCAACATTTGCTGAGAAATTAAAATTTAATCAATCCTTATTAACTAAACATCTTATAGTAATATCTTCCAAATTACTTTAGCGTATAAATTCAGTTTATTAATAGAATTTATTTTATTATTATTTATTTTTATTTTTAATTGTTTATTAAAACAAGTTTATTATTAATGAATATTTTTCTTAGCTATATTGTTGTTAAAATGAAGCAAATGGATATAAAGATCACTCAAGATAAAAATCTCACCTGATAAAAAATGTTAATTTCTTTTTTGGAATTAGGTATAATTAAGAATTTATAAATCTAAATGTGCACCGTAGAAAACTTGGAAAATATTAAAACACAGAGTGAGAGAAATAGTGATAAAATTTGCTTTTAATTCATCTCTTGGGTCTCCCTCTGACATCAACAATTCAGAATGAGGGTGTTAGATTTCAGAGAAATAAGAAGGGCAGGAATTACTTGAGAGTGAATTTAATTATAAAAATATTTAATATATGATATTTTAAAATAAATGATGATAATTAGATAATAATTATTACCTTTTATTGGCCTAAGATTGACTGATTCAGGTGATAAACAAAGTACAGGTTTCTAGAAAAAAGGAAAGCTGAATGTGCCTTCCAAGTTCCCAGGATAAAGACTATTCGTATTTCACATCTGTCAGTCGTGTCAGCTTTTTCTTAAGACTTACAGATCCTATGAAGATTGTAAGAGTGCCTATAATTCTAAAAGATGAGGCCAACTTATTTGGACAACGTGGCAGTGGCGAGTAATTTCAGTAGATCCAGCACAGCATATTGGGAAGAACTACTTGTGTTAATTACCTACTCTTTTCCTCCAACAGTCCTGTTTTGAAAAGAAAACAGCAAATTTATCAGTAATGCTAAATGAACTGGGGATGTGCCAACGAAGATAAAGGAAAAACAAACATGTTTGATTTGTTTTCAGATTCCTAATATTAGAGAAAAATTAGAATAGATTCTAAAATTTATGAAAGATAATTACACTTGATGATGTGTTGATATATTATAAACAAATGTGTCCTCCAGGCTAAAATTATAATAATGCTTTAAATCCCCATTTTATTTGAAGATTCTTTTTCATTCAGGAAAACAAATTTCTGCATTGGGATGCATCATGAACTAAGACACAGAGTGGCTCCCGGGGCAAAGGGAAACCCAGTTTCTGGCATCCAGTGCCTTCCTGTGCTCTGCTGTTGCTTTTTGGGCACCAGCGGCTTTCTATTGGTTCTCCCTGAATCATGAATCTTTTTTTCTTACTCCTTTTTTAAAGGCTCCGCATGTGCTGTTGCCTCTCTCTTTAAAACCAGATGTCCCGCAAGATTCAATTCTTAGGTTTTTGATCTTCCCTTTCTACATACTATCCATTTTAAGTCTCTTCCATTCTGAGAACTGCATTGATATCAACAAATTGATGGTTTCCAAATTTGCTCTGTGACTTTTATCTCTTCCCTAAGCTTCACTCCTTTGTCACTACCTGTAAGATGAATATCTTCTCACTGTTGTGCTGAGACCGCTGCAAATGTTTCGTGTATTAGCAGGATTCTTTTCTTTTTCTTGCCCCCATTCCTGTAGATGACACTATTTGAATTGTCAAAAGCTCAAAGTCTTGGAGGATGATGAGAACTATTCTCAATTTGTGCTGGTAACTGTTTAACAACCTTTTTTTTTTTCAACAAAAACAACAATCCTTGATATGTACCAGTTGCGGATGTCCATGGGGTAAATGTTCCCAGCAGACTAATTTAACCTGCCAGTCAGAGGCACTGCCAGGAGCATAGGGAGGAGATGTGCACAGTTGACCCTGGCGAGCTGGTACGAGCTGGCTACGGCACACTACAGGTGACTCTGAAATTCATTCTGGTAGACTGAAAAGAACTGATGTGTGCATTTGATAAGTGTTGGTTGAATTAAAGGATAAATAAATGGCTCTATAAGACAATTTAGAAACATTCAATGTAACTTTTGCTTATATACAGAGAACATGGTCATGCACAGAACATAACCTCCGATATTTATTGGGTGGGAATGAGGGTGTGAGTTTTGACTTCCTCACTGTAGTTCAGCAAAAGTCTCACGAACTTGTGTAGAAGGTAGAGAAATACAGACCGGGTAACCAAAGAGTTATATAAATGAATAGCTCATCAAGTTAACACTTAAGCATGTTGATTGAGGAACACTATTCAGTCTGGCTGAAAAGCTCTGACGGTGTGCCGTTGCCCCCATCTTTTGATCCTCTCAAAACTGCGTGGTATAATGATGAATTTTGCTGTTACTCAGTGCATGGAGGAGTAGCTGTTACAGAGGATGACAAAGTCAGGATGAAAAAAATTGACAAATTAAAATAATGAATCACAATAACAAAACCAAAATTTAACAGTAGACTTGCGTTCTGCATCTAAGTTAAAAATCATTTTTAACAATGAAAGTGTAATCAAGCTTGATGATATTTGCTGAAAGACAGACATGCAAGTTTTAGCTGATTGCAAATTCAATATAAAGCAATAGAGAATACGATTGTTAAACTGGCTAATGTATTTGTAGAGTGATTTCAATAGAAATGCAGTGTAGAGCAAGGCGCAACAACCCCGATATTGCCAATCTGCAAGTTTGGAGTGTGGGTCTACAAGCTGGGGGAGTCCAGAGGGAATGACATCCAGCCATGCCTCTTACATTGCATCCCAGGGGCTTGTTCCTTTACCTCAAGAGGTCCTACAGCCTCGTATCATGCCCACATGTTTGTCCATCCTGTTCCATATACATATATTGACTTCATTTTCTTCCAATTAAAGCTCTATCTTTATGTTTTACTACTCAGCTATTACTTTTTCTTGTGTCAAAATAAAAATATTAGCTCTTCCTTTCTACTTCCTCAAAGTTGCTTGTACTTTTATTCTGCACTCTTTTATTCAACCTTTCCTTGTAGGTAATTACCTGTCTTTCCTGTCATGTGAACATTTATCACGTGCTGACTTGATGTCAGGCACCTCACTCTGTCCTGTCACATATGTGATTTCTGCAGTAGAAGTTAGGGCTTCGAGGACAGAGATCATGTCTTGTCATCTTCATTAGTGTTTTCGTGATTAACAGGCTCTTTAGGAAAGAAAATTGACTTGAATTAACGTGAAATGAATTGATAAAATCTGAATTTAAAGAAAGTCACGATGGAATCACCGTAAAGATTCAGGCTTCTCCCAGCTTTCTGGACTTTTTCAGTGTCAGTGAGGGCTGTCTCATATGCACTGTGTTCTTGATGTTGGATTTCCACAAGTGTGCGTTTATTCATTCACAAATGGGCCAGGCACTACGCTAGACTGTGAAGATTAACAACTTTTATTTCAAAACTTTATATTCCAGAGATTCATTTTCGAACTGTCAGGCCTTGCCACAGTGCTGATTGATTGTTGCCTATGAATTGTTTTTAGAGTATGAAAATCTACGAAAAATTCTGTACCAGCAGTGCAGTTTGTTCTTTAGGGTTCCTAAGGATTCAAAAAAGTACCAGATAATGAATCATAAGTATATTTTTTATGACTAATGGTGGAAAAGTTGGTAGACAATTCTCAGTCCTGTCTGGAGTTTTCCCATGTGTATGTCTGCTTTTCTAGTTATTTCAAAGAAAATCATAGTTCTGGTAAAGCAAGCATCTTCTCAAGGATCTCTGAAGATTTAACACCAGGCAACCTGTAAATGATGGAAATTTATTTCTCACAGTTCTGGAGACTGGGAAGTCCAAGATCAAGACAGCAGCAGATTGGATGCCTGGTGAGGGCCCCTTCCTGATTTATAGCTGCCACTTTCTCTCTGTGTCCTCACATGATGGAAGGGGCAAGGCAGGTCTTTTGGGCCTCTTTTGCAAGCATACTGTTCCCACTCATGAGAGATCACTCTCATGGTCTCGTCATCTCCAGATGCCATCTCATTGGTGATTGGATTTTAACATGTACATGGGAAGGGCTTCAAACATTGAGGCCAGAACACCTACTCAACAGTATTCCAGTACCACCAAGCATGTTATAATCAGCTGAGTGCTTGAGTTTTACACATTTTCTCATTCTATTTGTATTAGTCCATTCTCACACTGCTATAAAGATACTACTTGAGACTGGGTAATTTATAAGAAAAGGAGATTTACTTGACTCAGAGTTCTCCATTACTGGGGATGCCTCAGGAAACTTACAACCATGGCAGAAGGTGAAGGGGAAGCAAGGCACGTCTTACATGGTGACAGGTGAGAGAGAGAGTGCAGGGGAAACTGACACTTTTAAACCATCAGATCTTGTGAGAACTCCCTCACTATCATGAGGACAGCATGGAGGAAACCACCCCCCATGAACAAATTACCTCCCCCCAGGTCCCTCCCTTGAAAAGTGGGGATTACAATTCAAGAAGAAACTTGAGTGGGGACACAGAGCCAAATCATATCGTATTCTATTGGAGTGAATGTGCACAACAAAATAGGGAGAAAAAACTAAAATTTTAATTTTTTTTTTTTGTTAATTGGGAGATCTTCATACAAGAAATTTACAAAATGGTAATTTTAATATTGTATCATTCACATGGTAATAGTTTGTTTACTTGTGAACTGATGACTACTAATTTTGAGACTGGTGGATTAAATATTTTAACATACATTTGTGGTCAAGGGGAGTGGATAGTTCTCACTAAATATAAATACTGCACAGAAAGACTTGGATTAATAAAAGTGCTAGTTTCTTTTAGCCTGTGAAGTAAAATGTTCCCTATTTCTTAAGTCATGATAGACTGGCATCCATCCACTTCATGACAAAAAGTGTATGTGAACATCGGATGAGTATATCATTCTTTTGACTGTGAAATCCAATATGTCTTTACTCACATTATCTCTGTAATATTCATTGTGTTCCTGATAGGAAAATGTCAGATGGCATTTCTGCCAATGTAGCATCTGAGGAGTTGAGTCAAAGCAGTTCCATGATTTTTCTAAGGTCATGATTCAAATCACTGGGAGAGCAGTGACTATACTCAAGTTGGTGTTAACCATTCTTCACAGGAAGCTATCCTATTACTTTGTAATGTATGTTTCCTATAAAAATATGACTAAGAGGCCAGGTGCAGTGGCTCATGCCTGTAATTCTGACACTTGGGGAGGCTGAGGTGGGCGGATCATGAGGTCAGGAGTTCGAGACCAGCCTGGCCAACATAGTGAAACCCCGTCTCTACTAAAAATACAAAAACTTAGCCAGGTGTGGTGGTGTGCGCCTGTAATCCCAGCTACTCTGGAGGCTGAGGCAGGAGAATCACTTGAACCTGGGAGGCAGAGGTGGAGTGAGTCGAGATCGCCCCATTGCACTCCAGCCTGGGCAACAGTGCGAGACTCTGTCTCAAAAATAATAATAATAATAATAATATGACTAGGGTACATTTCCTGTCTTGCACTGTCTCCATTTCTCTTGCTGATGGCAGTTGTAACGCTTAATGCTTATCTCAGAAAAAATTTAGCTCACAGTATCTATAGAATTTACCATTGCCGGGTAATTCCAAACCTCCATCACTTATGCATGTACTTTGACTAATAATATTAATCAAAAGGGGGGAAAATTATGCTGGAAAAGAATGAGGAAGATTGAGGGACTGTATCATTCTTAGTTCACAAAAAGGCAAGCTGAAATAAGGAAGGAGAAGAATGGAACTTTGATTGTTAATAGAGGCTTAAAGACTCAGATCATTGTTAAATGGAATTTTAGTTGCACATGCAATGTCTTCTTTAAGGTCCATTCAAAAGAAACGTGTGTGTGTGTGTGTGTGGATGTGTGTTTCTGTGTGCACACGCACACAAGATGTTCGTGTACATTGGTTTATATTCCAGCCTCTGTGGCTTTTCTTGCTGTTTGGAATATCTTAATAAATCAAGCTGCTCTGCCACTTTATTTATATAAACCAAACCATAAATGTTAACACACTCAACATCAGATTGTTTATTTTTTGTATTTGGGTGAAACATAAAAAATAATTAACCTGAAGTTAATTTGAAGGGCATAATTACAATTTTAGACAACTAATGGGTGTTTATAAGTGCCATAAGCACTGTTTCACAAAAAGGAGATAAAACATTTGAGAAACAGCTTCTTTTTAACTGGAATACAGAATTTATGAGTTGCCACTAAGAGCCAGTCTTCTACCACTTAAAATGGGGAATAGATTCTAGCAAACTAAAAGTTTAAATTTTGAGAGAATAGTGAAAAACTCAGTCCTGGCAAAAAACACCCGTACGCACGCACACATACCATATGATTTCAGTTTTTAAACAGTGAGTTGTATGGAAGTACTGGGGGTGTTATTTATCATCTAGTTTTGAAAATACCTGTGAAATAAATCCAACATCTTCAATATTATTAATTACTAAATCCTCATTTCAAAAAGCAAGTAGTATTCTTGACTTTTGATTATGGTTACTTAAATATATTTGTCCACGCTTGGTTTTTTAGTATAGGTTTTTATTTTATATTGTGGATGTGTGTGGGTATGGTGAGCCTGTATTTCTCATTTAAATGTAAAGTCATTCAGCCATCTATCTTGTTTACATTTTCCACTGTCACACTGAAGGGACATACATTACTCATTTTGAACTCTTTAAGTATAACTTTTTAAGCATAAACAATGACTTTTGGTCTTTTGAGTTTGTCAGTAATTGAACGTGGGTTGCTTTGTTGTAATGGTAACTCTAATAGTGTAATTTTTCATAAATGAAGTCCTTGTAGCAAGTATAAGTAGGTTGCAGTATATTATAATCATGAGGTTCCTTAATAAAGTGCTAATTGTAACTTGGCTTTAAATGTTACATTTTGTATGCAAATTGGCCTGAGGGGAGTTATTATTTGGTGAACCACACTAACATTAGTTTGTAATTTGTTTCAAGTGTCACACCATTATTACTAATATGTTAGATGTAGTTTATAGAAAAATACTGCTTTCTCATGAGAAAGAAATACATTTTGAGTCAGGAGCTTTGGATATTGTTATTATACTTTAAAGGAAAACAAACAGACACTAGTCAGATTGAGAACTGGGCTGTTTAACACAGGTAGAAGACAACGGGAATCTGTAACACATTAAGTGATTAAAATCTTTTTTTCATTCCTAATGAAGTGTTTAATATCCTTGTAGCAAAGACTGTTTCTATTATCTGTATTTACAAAATACAGTTTTTCTGATGCTGTCTTATATTAGTATATTCAATCTTTTATTTTCTTTCTTATATAGAATTATTATGAAAGAATACAAACAGGTAAAATGGCCTTCTCACTGGTTTAGGTGGGAGCAGAGCTGCAATCTGTTTGAATAGCAGTGGTTTTCTTCCGAGCTGCCTTATGGGTAGTTGTCTGGATAATTGACTTGAAGTGTGTGCATGAGCTCTGAGGCTGGACATGTGACAGCGAATACTCACTATGACTTGATTCAGTAACACTAAGATTAGTGCGGCGCATATGAACAGGAGTGAAGACAAAGTAGTAGTGACTCGCATCTGTCTCTATGTTCTACCCACGTTAAGTTTCTGAATTTAAGTTAAAGAATCACTTTATTCCTTGATGACGACTACATGTCATGACTGGAAAAATGTAAGAAACAAAATAAAACAAAACTCCAATAATTTTAACAATAATTTTGCTAAATAATAATAATTTTAATTTAAAACAAAACTCCAATAAACTTTCCTGAACTAGTCTCATACGCTTCCTCAAACGTGCCTGATGGCCCTGAGCACGAGGTTTCGTGCTCCCCACCTGGGAGTGCAGTGAGTGAGACTGAACTGGGTCAAGGCTGTTGGGCATCAAGATGAAAACCCACTGCTTGTCTTGGCTGAACTTAGAGCACGACCAGCGACAAGATGTCCACTTTCCTGAAATTAAATTTCTGCTGGACATTTTCAAATGTTCGTGAAGCACTAGGTTGTGGAGATCCAGATGTTAAGAAATCATAAAATAAAAACCTCAAAAATACTAGCCAGCGAGGAATTAACCCATTTCATGTGGTTTCATTGACTCGATTATATTTTATTTTTATATAAAACACAGTATTCATTCACTATTGTTTGAGTCATTGATTCATTGAATTTCGTAGCTATATTTTGATATTATTATTTCTAAACCATTACTTTCAGATAATTGTAAAACAAAATAAAACCAAATCTTTCTAAGTATGCTTATGTTTTACTCTGCTAACTAATTTCCGTGCAGTGTGGAACCACACAGCCAGGAATACGTGGCCCCTCTTACGGATGTCAAAGCTCACTTTGGGAAGTGCAGGGTGTGGGACGCTCTTAGTCAACAGTCATGAATCCAGGGAGTTCAGGAGGGTAATTGATTTGAAGAATAAATCAGCAAGCTCACACTGGGGCTGGAAAACAAAGCCTCCCTCCACATTTTAATAGATAGGCAATCATTAATTTTACCCCAAATTACAAGCATGCTTATAATGTTTCAACAGCTGTTGATGAATTGTTGAACAGCAATAATGGGAGGATGAGAAAATCTTGTTGATAGAAAGTGCATGAGGGTCAGCAGAGTTATGTGAGCACAGCTGTCCGTTCCAACCTCCGGTGACACTGTCAGGCCAGAGCGCTGCCTTAGGCTTGCTCTTACGGCTTATAGGATGCACTATTTATTTTTTTCTTTTGAATACATTGGGCTGACTTATTAAAGCTGTTGCATGTTTTCATGTGAATGAACTTTGCAATTTAAAATTTCAAGAGGGTTCAAAGTCTAAAGAATTGTGGCAAATCCATTTATGTTCCCTAATAAAAACAGCTGAGCTGATGGAGATTGGTCTATGTGTTGCTGCCTTTGGACAACACATTTAAAGAGGGTGCATGAGTGTGCTCCTTTTTAGGTAAACATTCTCAAGACCTTTACCCTCTTTGAGACTCAGTTTAACTATCTCTAAAATGTAAATAATTCTTACTTTCTCATGATATTGTAATAATTGAAGAGAAAAACACATATGATATCTAAATATAGAGATTGGTCTATTAAAGATATGAAATAAATATTCCTCTTCCCTTCCCTTTCTCTGCCATTCCAAATGAATGTAAGAGTAAACAGATTTATTTCCACTGAAAAACGAATAAGTTAAACCGTTATGTTTTACTTATCAATTGTATTTTTTTTTATTTTTATGCCATTCTGATCTTAAAGCAAATTGAACAAATTTGTAAGTGTATAGCAGATTCTAGAAGTATCTGTTTCATAAGTTTTTACAAGAATATGCGTGTTTATTTGTTTAGGGAATAGGAATTATTTTTACATAATAAGATTAGACCTGCATCCAACATTTCTGGATTATGATAAAATAAATACAAAAAAATACCTGGGAAGATTTTATTTTTAAGTTATTGCATCTTTATTAACAAGAGCACCAGAGAGATTACCTTTCAGGATTATTTCATGTGGATAACTCTCATGGCTTAGAAGAACATGTGCCATATTTGAACCTCAAGACCCTGGGATAATGGATGCTTCTTTATCATATTCACAGCTATAGTCATCTAGGTAAAGAGAAACTGCCTATACCTACCCATCAGAAGAGATTGCATTCTGAAACAATCAGTTGTTGGAAATTTTTACCAGTAAATAAAACAGTTATGCTTTAAATGGAAAGATGCAAATGTAGGAGCTCAATTTATTCAGAATGTGGGAGCAGTGAAGGGAACCAATTTTCAAATCTCCTGTCTTAGAAGACATGGCATGTCAGCACCTACTAAGGCAGACCAGCTGTTTTTGAAGCACAGACTTTGTCTTTAAGCAAATGTTGTCTAACTTATCTACCCAGAGAGAGAGATGACTAAATGCTGCATGGTTTCAATGAAAATACATGTCTAATTGCAGGAGCATTTTCCTCTTTAGGGTCTGACCAAAGCCTTGTAGAGTAGTTTGGACATCATCCTCATTCACCATTTTTTAATTTCTGTTTTTTAACTTTAAACATGAGATATTCTGTATAATATGCTTCAACAGTGATTTGATTATGCTACTCTTACAGTACCGAACACATTTTCCTTGAATGAAAGCACTATGTAGACTCTGAAGTACAACCCCAAAGCAGCTAGCATTAATTGATGATATCAGTATTAAGTGCCTGCTTCATTTCTAAATGGGCTTTACATTCCTAAGGGCAAGAGTTGGGATTTTTGCCCGGGACACAATAGAGACTCAGACACTCAGAGAAGACACTGAGTGGAGACCCTCCTCCGCTCTGCAAGAATTAAGCCCCAGGGAAGCTGCCCTTGGTAGGAGGGAGACCACAGGAGAGGAGACCCTTATACACTGTCGGCACTGGGGATTTTCATCCTGCTGTTTCTCTTCTTTTATCCTCTTTTCAAAGCAGTAGGAGACTGCCTTTGTCCCAATCCTGCTTACATGGGACTTCATCCTCCCTTTACTGCCAGTCTTTCAGAATGAGTTTGAAAGTTGATGTTTTCAGGTACTAACTTGACCAGATCTACTCAACAAAAAAAATTCTACTTCCACAGCCAGTTCTTATCTGGTCTCCTAGGGGCAGGGAGAGTCTATTATTTGTACCTGTCTCCTGAACGTGGGATCTTGTTTGCCTGGATTGGTTGCTTAGGTTATCTTTGTGCTCAACCAAATGCCGACTCTCAGGGAGGCAACTGGAAAGGCCCCAGGTTATCTGTGGTGGAGAAATCAGGGGTACCCTCCAACTTCACATGGCTAAGTGGGAGGAGTCAAATGGTCATATGTAATCTCACAGACAAATGTACCATTAGAAGTCATCATAAATGGCAGGAAAGCAGACAATGCCAAAAAAAGAGAAAAGTGGGTAAGCTAACTTATATTGGAGGATCAGGGAACGCTTCTCTGAGAAACGATGTTGAAGTGGAGACCTGTATCTTTGTCTGGAGTTGGCTAGAGAAGCAGGAGGGAGGGAGTAACACTGCAGGCAGAGGTGGCAATGTGTGTGAAGAGTCTGGACCAAGAGACAGTCTGACTTCTCCAATAACAGAAAGTAGTTCTGAGGCTGAGTGTAATAAACTAGGAAGATGATGAGCATACAATGAGTTTCTAGGGTCAAATCCTGCAGGTCCTGACTTTATTCAAGACACCTTATAATTCAGTCATCTTTTCAAAAAGGAAGCCATAGATAGGACCGACATGTTCCAAAACACCTGTTTTAAAGATTACTCTGTTAGTAATTTAGTAACTACTGAGTTGCCAAAGAACCTAGTAATTTCTAAATTACTGAGAAATGGATTAGAGGTAGTCAAGAGGAGACGCTGGTATTCCAGGGCAGAGGTTTTAGTAGTTACCCACAACAGAGGGATAAGAGACAGGGTGGAAGGAAATGGGCAGAGCTGAGACACATTTTTCAGTTGAAATGGCCACTTATGTGTGTTAGGCTGGGTGCAGGATGGAGGAAGAAAGAATGAACCCAGCCATTCAGGTTCCCAGTGTGAACAATCAAATGTAAAGAGGTTTGCTAAAAAGTAAAAGATGCAGCCAAGAAGAGGTGGCAAGGGCTGAGGATCTGGAGATTTGTTTCAGTTATGAAGTAGGAAATACCAAACAAGCTCAGAGAATAATCCTGAAATAGAGACAGAAGTATGAAAGTTTGAGGCACATAGATGACACGGTCATGGGGCAGAGATAGCTGTTGTCTTTTTTTTTCCAGTGTCCAGTATTCAAATCCCTGACTGATATGGTTTGGTTCTGTGCCCCCACCCAAATCTCACCTTGAATTGTAATACTCCCATGTGTTGTGGGAGGAATCCAGTGGGAGGTAATTGAATTATGGGGGCAGGTCTTATCCCGTGCCATTCTTGTGATAGTGAATAAGTTTCATGTGATCTGATGGTTTTATAAAGGGCAGTTCTCCTGCAGAAGCTCTCTTATCTGCCACCATGTGTGACATACTTTTGCTTTTCCTTCGCCTTCCACCATGATTGTGAGGCCTCCCCAGTCATGTGGAACTATGAGTCCATTAAATCTCTTTCCTTTATGAATTACCCAGTTTTGCGTATGTCTTTATTAGCAGTATGAGAATGCAATAATACACTAACCATGTTCCAGTAATTCTCCATTTTATGAATCATTGTGTGGGTAAAAAATACCTCTCTCAGAGGAATTGATCCTAGTACATCCCCAGACTTCCTTGCTGCCACAGCTCTGGACTCTGAATCAGATTCACCAACTCTAGACATTTACTCAGGAGCTGGAGGCCCAAGAGGGGAAAGTTGGGGAGTTCTTGCTCTGGGTGGGGATCAGAGGTTGTATTAGTTCATTCTCACACTGTTGTAAAGAACTATCTGAGACTGGGTGATTTATAAACAAGAGACGTTTAATGGAATCACAGTTCTGCATGGCTCAGGAGGCCTCAGGAAACTTACAATATGGCAGAAGGGGAAGGGGAAGCAAAGCACGTCTTACATGGTGGCAGAGGAGAGAGTGAGTGTGGGGAAACTGCCAATTTTAAAACCATCGAATCTCATGAGAACTCCCTCATTATCATGAGAACAGCATGTAGGAAACTGCCCCCATGATCCAGTCACCTCCCACCAGGTCCCACCCTCAACATGTGGGGATTACAATTTGAGATAAGATTTGGGTGGGGACACAGAGCAAGACCATATTAGCCATCATTGTGGCTACAAGGTTACTTTGTGGGTACAGAAGGTACAGTGAGGTGCTGGTGGTGGTTGCAGTAAAATTTGAGCCCTGAGGCAGCACGGACAATGCAGAAAGGGTGTGATATTCCACCAACCCAGCTGTTTGGCTGCTTTGGGGTATTGCTCCTGGCAACTTAGCTTCAATTCTGGTTCCCCAGCTAGCTTTGTAATTTGGTGAGCTTCCCCAGAACTTTTTTTTTTTTGGAATTATATTGTTATTTTATTTTATTTTATTTTAAGTTCTGGGGCACATGTACAGGATGTCCAGGTTTGTTAAATAGGTAAACGTGTGCCGCGGTGTTTATTGCACCTATCCACCCTTCACCTAAGTATTAAGCCCAGCATGCATTAACTGTCTTTCCTGATGCTCTCCCCATCCCACCCTCCCCCCCACAGGCCCCAGTGTGTGTTGTTCCCCTCCCTGTGTTCCTGTGTTCTCATTCTTCAGCTCCTACTTACAAGTGAGGACATGCAGTGTTTGGTTTTCTGTTCCTGCGTTAGTTTACTGATGATAATGGCTTCAAGCTCCCTTCACATCCCTGCAAAGAATGTGATCTCATTCATTCTTATGACTGCATAGTATTCCATGGTGTATACGTGCCACATTTTTTTAATCCATTCTATCACTGATGGGCATTTGGGTTAATTCCATGTCTTAGGTATTATGAATAGTGCTGCGATGAACATACGTGTGCATGTATCTTTATAATAGAATGATTTATATTCCTTCCCCAAATTGTTTAAAAAAAATTTTTTTTAGCTCAATCAATCAAAGTCTGCTCTGCTCTTTAGTACTAAGAACTCACACCTGTAATCCCAGCAATTTGGGACACTGACATGGGAGGAACACTTGAGCTTGGGAGTTTGAGGCCAGCCTAGGCAACATGGGGGGAAGGGTCTGAGCCCAGTGTTGGGCCCTTGCTGACGCAGGTATGGTCTGCAGGCTTCTAGGCCTGCTCTGAAGTCAGGGCTAGGGAACGGTGGACCAGTGGAATAGTAGGAGCTGTAGAGGGGCAGGTGTCCTTAGAGAAAGGGAGAAGGTAGTAGAGTCTGGGAGGGGTAGAGGAAGCAAGCAAGGGATGAAGTTTTCCAGAAGAGTTTTAGGGCATAGGAGAGTTTGCTGGTTAGAGAGCAAGTGTCAGAGATGATGCAGTAAAAGAGAGGGCAGTATGGGGCCGTGTACGGTGCTGGAGCCCTGTCCTTGGGAAACTGTGCTGAGTGAGATGGGAGGGGCCCCAGCAGCTGGGTGGCCCTTGCCAGGCTTCTCCACTCGAGGGGGCCCCTGATTCCTGAGTTCCTCCACTGACCGAGGCCTGGGGGATGGAGGGGCCTCTTTGCAGTCTCCTCTCGCTGCAGCATGAAGCCTGCAGAATGGAGCCAGCACTGCCAGCCTGGCCAGCACGTTCATCTTTGCCTTCCCAGTGGACTGTTGCTCTGTCCCTGCTGGGAGAGCCTGGGAAGGGGTTTACCTTGTAGCTCTAGCTTGTCTCTTCTTGCCCTTGCCTTCCTTGGGTGTTTTGGTTTATTCCAGAGAGCAGGACTGTCCCATGGAGGGATGATGAGCGCCTGGCTGCTCTTCCCGTCATGGTTGCTGCTCCACCACGAGGGACCCTCTTCCGTGTGCACATCTCTCCACCATCCTTGAACTCAGACTTCCTCCATTTCGGAGGGAAACTCAGCCTGAAAATCCTAATAAATGAACATTTTTTCCCCGCTCTGTGAATTGTATTCTAGCTGCAGACAACTCACTGACTTGTGGAACACCCAGACATGTGAGGAAGTGTAATTTTTGTTTCAAAATAAAACTAGCTACAACTTTATTTTAAAATAGTACAACATTCATAGCAATATGTAAACCATATGGAATATTTGTTTAGCTTAGTTTGTATCTGTATGACAGTCAGGCTTTTACCTTATTTTTGCTTTTTGTTTTGTTTTGTTTTGTTTTGAGACAGAGTCTTGCTCTGTTACCCAGTCTGGAGTGTGGTGGTACAATCTCGGCTCACTGCAACCTCTGCCTGCAGGGTTCAAGTGAAGCAATTCTCCTGTGTCACCCTCCCAAGTAGCTGAGATTACAAGCATGTGCACCACGCTTGGTTAGTACATTTTTCTTTCTTTCTTTTTTTTTTAGTAGAGATGAGGTTTCACCATGTTGGCCAGGCTGGTCTTGAACTCCTAACCTCAAGTCATCCATCCGCCTCAGCCTGCCAAAGTCCTGAGATTACAGGTATGAGCCACCCTGCTTGGCCTTGGGATATTATTTTAAAAGTTAATTAAATATAATTTGAATTACCACCCTAATTGGGTGTGGATTCCACCATGTCTTTGACAGTCATTATTCTAAATGTTTGTCTAGCTGTAAATAATTTTACAGAAACAGCAGCATTAAATTCTTGATTGTTTTGTAATTTTATTTTCTATTAACAATTGATACTTCACATTTAAATAAATATATATTACACAATGAATTTTAACACATGTAAATGTATTTTTTGACCAATTACCCAATGGTAGAACTATATTGTCTTCATTTTTTAGCCTTTTATGTTACAGTCTCATGCATACCCTTATACATATGCCCTTAAGAAGTTTCCTAATTTTTAAGTTAGAGATTGTGTATCTTAAACGTTTGTCTATATGTCACTTTCAGGGAGGCTGAGCAATTTATACTTCAACTTACATACATGTTGCTTTCCTCACACATTAATAATACTGGTCAATATTTTACCTATTTTTTACTAAGTAAATCATATTCTATTTTTACTGTCTTGACCCACTGAATATTGGGGCTGAACTTTTTTTTGATATATTTCTTAGCCATTTGCATTCTCTTTCTAGAGCAGAGTATCTTTTAAAAGGTATTTTGTGATCTCTTTTCCCTTATGGGATATTTTTTCTTGCTGGTTTATAACAGCTCTTTGTATATTAAAAAATTAAAACTATCTTTTTCTGGGTTATTTGTCAATTAAGCTTGATTATGTTTTTTTTGTGGTAAAAAATTAAGTTTTTTTTTTTTTTTTTTTTTTTTTTTTAAGATAGAGCCTGGCTCTGTCATCCAGGCTGGAGTGCAGTGGTGCAGTCTTGGCTCACTGCAACCTCCACCTCCCAGGTTCAAGTGATTCTCATGCCTCAGCTTCCCAAGGAGTTGAGACCACAGGCACACTCCTGATGTCTGGCTAATTTTTGTTAGCCAGGCTCGTCTCGAACTCCTGACCTCAAGTAATCCACCTGCATTGGCCTCCTGAAGTGCTGGGATTACAGGCACGAGTCACCGTGCATGGCCTAAAAATATGTTTTCTATTCTATCAGTACTTTATTGATGGCTTGGTATGTTTTGTCTTGAGTATTAGGATTTGTACACAGCCAGCATTTCAGCTGAGGTACTTTCCTTCTGCACTCCCTATGCATTTCTCAGATTGTAACTGACCCGTTGCACAATTAAATGCCTTGTGGGGAAGTTCTCGAACTGGAACTCATTCTGTACCGTGCCACCACAAATGTGACAATGCTGGGAGAAAGAACAAATACAAGGAGATGTTGGAAGTTTGCCATAATTAGTATGGAAAGGCTCTCCTCTAACCTGCGGTGGTTGGGGTAAGAATTTGCAGATTTTTAGGACGGTTTACTCACAAAGCTTTAGTGATGACATTTAGCTGGGCACCGCTAGACGTATATAGAATTTTATCAGAGAACTAGGAAATGTTTAGTTTATTGCCCTGTTTTCAAAGTGCCTTAACAATTGTCTAGGGACATAGAGTGGCTGCGTTGGTACCTATGCTTGGTATGGCCATCCCTTGCCGCTTCACTCCTGGATTATTATATGGGTGTGTGGGAGAGAACTCAGTCAGACACCACCATAAACCCTGGCACTACCTGCATGCTGATTGTGGTTTATAAGAAAGTTAGGCGAGTCATAGCTGCAGGAGATCCTTGGTGACATGATTTATGGCCAATTGATATTAATGTTATTATTTCTAAGAAGTATTTAGTGAGCCAGCCATTGTGCTAGGCACTTTACAGGAATTATCTCCTTTAATCACAATTTATCAGATAAGGATACTGAGGCTGGAGAAGTGGGGTTTCTAGCTTCAAATAATCCAGCTAAGCAAGTGGCAGAATGAAGATCCCAAAAGATTTTTTTCTGATACTCAAGTCTGCATTCTTCAGCACTTTTGAAAGAGCCCTGAAAGAGGGACATCTTTGAAACCATGACTATCTTTGAAAAACTTGAGAGAAATGGTCAAAAGAGTGAAATGTACTGCGTTATCTACATTCCCTTGGGATTTATAGCAGCTGCAGTACGAAATAAAAGCTCGTCTCAGCGTCAGAATATACACCAGAAACTTGACGCTATTTTCCGAATGGTAAAATTTTTGGCTACAGGAAAATAGGAAATACTTTTCTAAAGCATAGCACTTTAGAAAATGTGACATGCTATGAGAAAATTGGCAAAATAAGTCACCCAGATTACCCAACATGAGGTAAGAATTGCTAATGTTGACATACAAAGCCGGTGGACGTGGAGTTGATGATATCTGCAGAACTGAACTGCTATGTGGTGACTTGGGGAATTGCATACAAATTTATACTTTCTGAGCAAATTCCTTTTTGTGAAAATAATATATTTTCCTTGCCTCAGGTGGAAAGAGAAAATGAATGTCCTGAAAGTGTATTGGGCAACAGGGAAAGACAGGCCTTACTTGCAATACTTCTCAGTTAATCCACTTGTTGAGTTGACTGTGTGGTGCTTTGAGGGTTTGGAAACTTTTGGAGGAGTTACCATTTACTTGGTTTAGCCAGAGCAGTGACAACTACATGGGGGTCATGTCACCGGTTCTTCCTCTTACCAAAGCACATTTTAAGAGTTTATTTCTATGCCCATGTTTGTAGAATACAATTGTTTCTTTAATGTTCAATGCTGTTTGACCTATGTTTACTCAATACGGTATATAGAAAGTAGTAAAGTTAGTCATTTATAAAATTACTCTTCCCTATCTTTTCTGTTCTTCATATTTCTTAGCTTTGCAATAACATATAGACATCTGTATATACTTCCAATCCAGAGTCATTACTCATTATAGAAGATGGATAACTATGGTTCAGTAGGAATCGCGTGAGATTTCCGGGACTTGTGGTAATCATTATTTTCTTAGAAGTATATCGGGTGATCAAACACTGAGCCTATATCAAACTTGTTTTTTTTTTAATGGTAAAATTTCAAACGTAGACAAATATTAATGTTCAGAATGAGCTCTTTTAAAAAATTTCCACATAAACACTGATTGATTTGCATCATGCTTGAGTGTGTATCTGTGCATTTCTGTTATAAAAACATTAGACAAGACAAGAAGCTACAGAACAAACGAAAATACGAGCTATAGAGTTTTGCATTATAAAAATGTAAGTATATTAAATAAGTTAGACTATCTTTTAGCAATTGTGTTGATGCCAAATTGAATACTTCAGAAAATGTCCAATTAGAGGGTTTGCATTTGTCAGTTTTGATGAGAGGTTTTCACCTCAGTTGAGATAAAGCTTGTGCTTGTATAGAACCAACTACCGGTCAAAATGGGAGAAATGGACTCAGTCCTTGAATGGGGTTTAAAAAAAATGCCCATACAAATGTGTCCCAAATCCTCTGCATTAACTGGCATCACTGTAGAAGCAATCCGCTGAGCAGCAAAAAGACTTTCTGGTGCACTTGTCCCAGAGATAACCCCTCCGGTCTGAATCTCATTTGCTAGGGTCTAAGAAGCAACTCCACTGCCCATTTTGTGATAATAAAAGGCTTGTAAACCCGTGGCTGTCAATTAATTCCTTTACCTCTGGCTTCTCTCCTTAATTCCATTTTAAGTCCATGTTCATGCTATGGGTTTGGTCTGGATTTGATTAGGAAGACGAATGGTCGGAAAGAAATGTCTCTTTATGCTTTCTTTTATCCAGGGATTTCAATTTCTTTAAAGGAAAAATAAAATGTATTTACCTCCCTGACTTAATCTTCTCCTGAATGTTAATTACTATTTTCCTTTTTAAATAACAGCACATATGGTCCCTACTATGACTCCAATCCTTTAAAACTTGGTTTGTTGAGCCTGGAATTTTTTCCTAAACTTTAAAAGCTTACAATAAAAAGAAAATTGTGATGACACAGAAAAAAAACCCCCCAAAACCCTGCTTTTTCTGATGTTACTCAAAATGGCTTAAAAAACTTAGTCGAGTGAAATTTTTTTGATTCTGGTCACTTCCATGACCTGCTTTCCTTCCTAGTCATGACTTGCAAACTGGGGCAAGAGATGAGGCAGCACCTCATTTCTTATCCTTTCTTTTGCTCAGGGTTCAATTTCCAAAGTTAGACAACCTGCAGGTGAAAGGCTCCTGTGTGAATAGCTTTGGGGGATTCTAACCTAAACAACTGGGAATTCGATTAGGGGAGAGTCTAAGAGCCTCCTATCCCATGGGGAGAGGCAAAACACTATATTTATTGATTCTTTGATCTGTCTGAGTTTGAAGTTAGAACGGAACAACAAGTACATTTATAAATCAATTCAGTGTGTTTTCTGTAGGAAGCACGAGGCATTTCATGTCTAGCACATGGGACATATTCATCCAGGAATTTTTTATTTGTCTTTTTAAAAATTCCTATCCAAATATTTCAAATAAAAATTTCCAAGACTTTAAAACGTCTTATGAATGATCAATGTCAACGCTGCTTTCCAAGAAAGCCCCTGTTATTTAATGTTTAATCCCTATTTCAGTTTTTTCTCCCCATCTGGCAGTTGTCACTTAGGCAGATGGCTACCAGCTGGGAGGGCAGCCTGTGCGTCCCCCCTGGATCCATGGGGCTCAGCAAGCCCCACGTGAAAGTGCATCACAGCACACCAGTGGCCTTCCGGCAAGCTCAGATACTGACTTGTCACCACCTGAGGGCTTCTAGTGGGACCTCTTTTATGAATTTGAGATCCTATTATGTTGCATTTTTCTGATGTCATGACAGCCCAATGGGGCTTGATATAAGGCAATGTAGCTATTATCCCTACACAATCCAGTGCTCCCAATTAAGAGGACACACAGGAAAGCAAAGAGTTACATTAATGAATAGATGGATGCAGAGGAGGTAGGGGAAGAGATAGCCTTTGAGGAAATATACCCTGGCTAAACTCTAGACGTAGTTTGATGTTTAGGGAATAGGCTTATTCTTCTGTCACATGTATGTGCACATTTTAATGACCATGTGACCTAATTTTTAAAAATAAGATTTTATGGCCATTTAACATAAGTCTTAATGATCTGTGAGTGTCTTGTTTGTAATATATGCACTATGCCAGCAGGCTTCTGAAAGAAACTGCCTTTTTCAAGGACTGTTTTGTGACTGTAAGATCTTTCTGACCAGTTCACATGTAAAAATTACTCTTCATTAATTTCATAGTTGCAGCTGCTTTTTGAGAAGGCTGAGCCTCTGGGTCAGCCAAAGGAGAAGTGGTGCATCAGGAAAATTATGTTCTTTTTACAAACACCTGCCATTGTTTTTGTTTTTTTTTTTAATTTCTAGTTTTTATTTCAAATGAATTTTCATGGGTGAGCAGAAGAGAGAATACAATTAAAAGGTGGAGTTAATCTATGTTTGTATATTTTCAGGTTTCTTTGCATATACTTGTACACACCTGCAACAGACAGAAGCGCGTGTGCACACACACACACACACACACACACAGATATTGTGCTTATATTTGTCCAAAGCTAGATCAAACTATTCCTATTTACATAGTTTTAATTTATTCTTATGTGATAAGTATGTTATGCTTTAAAAACTCTACAATATTTAGTAGCTGGATACTTTCAGGTTTATGGGAGTGCATGTTTATTTAAATATTCTTTCAGTGTTAGACATTTGTTTCTGATTTTTAAAAATTATAAATAACATTTCAAAATCAAACCCATTTACCTAAATTTTTTAAAGCATAAGTTAAAAAGTTTCATTTCTAAAAGTAAAATTTCTGGGTCTACAAATATGTACAACTTTCAGGCCATAAATTTAATCCTGTTGAGAAGGGCAAATCTGGCAAATGAATGAGAGTACCCGAGAGGAGTCTATTTCTGGTTTCTCTGTGTGATTCTGGCCTGTTTGTCCTTTTGTTTACCTCCAGACCTTGGCCCTGCCACAACTTTGAAACAGAGTTTCTGCGCATCCTTGGGATTTTTTTCCTTTTTTCTTTTGGCACTCCTAGACTGCAGCAATTCGAGGTCGGCTCATCACATGCGAGCTCTCTGGGAACCTTATTGCTCTCTGTTGTCTGTGCACAGGCCAGAATTTGATAAGAATAGTTGCACAGATGGTGGAATGCTCATCGTAAAACACATCCAGTTTTTCCCTATTTTTGGTCGTGGCTGATGAGGCTGATTTAAGGTATGGTTGGCCTTTGTGAACCACAATTTCCTTGCCAATGCATCCAGGATGAGTATTTCATAGTGACATGTGTCTCTCTCCTTCCTCACACATGGCACAGTGTCATTTTAGATTTATTCAAGTTAGTCTGTGAGTAAGGCTTGCCACAGAAATTGTATATTCCATTACTATGGAATGTTTAGTCTTTTTTTCCCATTTTAGTCTTCAACACTGAGCACAGTGTCTGATGCTCAGTTATCCCTGGGCTAATGAATGAATCAATGTCTGCCTTGTAAGAATTGGATGAAATGAACATGTTCGAAAGCCACTTTAAAGAACCAAAATGACTGTAAAGTACACGTAACTGACCTTGTCTAAGGCATTGGCCCCTATACATTTAGTGTTTGTGCATCAGGTGAACCCCAAGAGTTCAGTAACAATGTAGGTGCTTGATCCATTCCCAGAGATTCTGATTCTGATGCAGGTGGGCCTTGCCATTACATATAAAAATCATCTGTTTTAAGGTGTCTCCTAGTCTAAAATCTACATCTTTCCTCCATTGCTGTGTGTTGTATTTGGTGTGGCAGTTTCCATATACACCTTTGAAATTTTCTGAAATGAGATCAGAACATGCAAGAAGAGAATAATTAAACCCGCTTACAAACGGGGACACTTAGTCTTGAGAAGGTAAGCCGCTACCAAATTGTGTGGATATCATGGTCCGAAACAGGACATGTGTCCAATTCTGACATATTCCAAAGCCCATGCTATTCTGACTACAATAGGCTCTTTTGTCCTTTGCATTGTTTAGCTGTAACTAATTAATTAAAAAATATCAGAAAGCCTGAAAATGTTAGCCATTCAATTACTGGGTCAAAGCATAAAATATAGCTTCTTGACAAGTGAGTAAATTCATGAAGTCATTGCACAAATATTCACGGAGTGCCTGCTGCTCACAGGCCTAAGGGACAATCCCTATAAGCTTCATGTTACACAGGCACAAGTTTTTATTTCCCAGTTTCTCAAAACAAAACAAAACAAATTGGCTTTTTTTTTGTCTCCGTGTTCCACATGTTTCTTCTTGTTTTATTTTAAAGTGTTGTCTATGCCTCAATGTTTTTCATTGTAAAATTCACTTGTTATTCATTCAAAAAACCATTATTGATCATCAGCTCTTTTCCGTGTAATGCTGGGGATTCAAATATAAATGAAAAATGAATCATTTTTTTCATTAACTTCAAGCTCTTCAGTCACTGAGTATACCTCATTGGCCAAGACAAGGTTTCCATTAGCTAGAACAAGAAATCTAAGAGCATACGAAGACGTGGAGGGCCAGTGGAAGGCAAGGAAGTTAATGACATTAGTTTTTAAGCCATTGAGATTGAAGTTCTCATGAGATTTCAGATGGATATTTCCAGCAGCAATTGGCTACGAAGAATTTGAGGCTAGGAAATGGAGCTCAACTGGCAATAAAGATTTAGGGGTGACCTGCACATAGGAGGCCCCTCTGTGGAGCCTCTCTATATAATCCAAGGGAAAAAGAGAACCAAGGACAGAGGTCTAAGGAATCATTCACCTGGAAAGACCGAGCAGAGGAAAAGAGACGGGGGACTGCAGGGACGTCACATGAAGGGAAAGGTAAGAAACCTCTGTAGAGTGACATCCCAGAAATCCTAAAACGAAGGGTTCCAAGAAAGCAGATGTTGAGAGGTGAATAGAAGTGGGGATGCAGGAAGGGCAAGCTCATCTCTTCTCTCAGGAAACTTGACTGTGAAAACACTTAGTGAGATGGGCTGGTGTCTACATGGTGACCTTCTGCAGGCTTAGCATAGGGCAGGATGATATGTGAGCTTAGTCCAGAGCCAATAAATATATTGCTCATCCTGAAAAATGGCCGTTTGTTATTTGTATTGTTGTTCTTTCTGAAGCAAAGTCATCAGAAAGCAATAATTTTGGATTTCTATTTCCAGAACTTCTGATGATATTCTTAGCTACAAAACTTGGAGAGGTTTTCCAGATGTCCAAAAGCACACTTCTTAACTTGTTTGTATCTTGTGAACATTTGCCTATACACTTGTTATACTGCGAGGATGAATTGTTCAAACGACATTATTTGATAAATACACAAATTCCAGCGACAGTAGATGTGATATTTTAGCATGAAGGTGAATGTGATGGGATGACTTTGTTTACCTGCTTTTTAGATGTAATTGGCATAGAAACCATAAAGCTATCTTACATTTCTTGTATATGCTAGGGAGCAAGTACCCAGTGCCATACCGTCAGTGAAAATCACATTGCAAATATTTGGGCACGTTTAGAGAGTCTAGGAGGATTTTTGGCCATTGTTTTGCCAGTGACCAAAAGCTTAAGCTGTGTGACTTTTCACGCTAGTAATGGCTCACTCCGGGTTGAAATGAACACTATGTTGGGTAGGTCTTTGTTAATTGTGTCTGTGCTTTTGTATTTCAAATTGGGATGCATAAACGAACAGTTGAACATTATTTGATATTAAAAATAAAATTGGTTCACATATTTTGCTTAACAAAGAAGTAATAAATAAATGACATTCTCATACTCACAGAGCATCATTTGAAAGGGTAAGACAATCTAAATATTTTTTAGTTTGCCTTGGTGGAAAAAGAAATGACTAACCAGTATGCTGACTCTCTTAGTTTCTGGGATACCAAAACTGTGTAGGAAATATTACTGTATCATTTAATAAAGAACCGTTTCTTCTTTGATAATTGTGGTTTGATTAGCTACTTTAAGTGAATATGTAGATGTCCTCAAGACATCAAAGTTGAGTCTCACATGGGCGTCATCTATATGCATTCTATCTTGGAGACTTAGATGTCTAGTTCGCCTCTCCATCCATGGTTAATAAGCTTCTATTGAAATTTAAACATGAAGACATTTTTCTTAACTTACGCTTTCACAATGCTTAGAACTGTTGCCTTGGTTCATTTGGACTATACTTGGGAAACTGCTAATCTATTTTTTTCTTTTTTACCAATTTTGCTTAGATTTTAATTTTCATAACAGCATTATAGTTTTACCAGTGAGCATTTGATATGCAGATTTATTTATTATTGCCATCTGTTTCTGTGAAAGCTATTTAAGTGCTAAGCAGTTGCCTGAATGATGTTCAGGTCTGCATGGGGGGTAATTTTGGAAATCAGAATCCTACAAAGACAAATTTTCAATTACTCTATCAAAGATCATACCCAAATTGGCTTATTTAGCTTTTTATTGTGATCCCACCGTAAGTGCGCCATCTGTATATATGAGTTTTGAGGAGGTTCCATCTTTTCAAGATTGATTGTTAATAAGCATTTTCTTCTGTCACTAAATTTTCTTTTCAATATATTTAGAGTGTTACTAGATTGAGATTATAGCTCAGCGAAACGCATTTAGAAATGCAGTGAAAGTCTCTATTACCTTCTCTGGATTATTTTAGTCCTCTCTAGCTGCATGTACAAAACTGCACCAAATTAGATATAACCAAACGTTTTAATGGGCTAAATTCCAAGAGTGGAAGTCGGGTGGGGAATGGTGTCTCCTCGCCTCGCTCAGCGTTTGCCACCTGGACAGAGTGATTGGGAAGTCACCGAGCTTTCCACCCCACCACATTGTGCCTTACTCTGCTATTCCCAGACTTTGTCTTCAGCTTCTCCAGGGCTAGAATGCTCTTGGAAGGGTATGACACAATTCACTCATTCTACCCAAATTATTTCCAGTTCAGTTTTAACCACGACTCAACTTCCCATGACACTTCTAATGTGCTTTGGTGATAGAGTGAAGGTCTATTGAGTGCTTTCCCTGCTAACTTCTCTTAGAATTAATTGTTTATGAGTTTGCACTACCTATTGTATTTTAAGCTATTTGAAGATAAACTCTTAGTCATCTCTATACCTTCTATGCCATTATTATTCAAAATTATTATTATTATTATTATTATTATTATTATTATCTGTCACCCAGGCTGGAGTACAATGACTCCATCTTGGCTCACTGCAACCTCTGCCTCCCGAGTTCAAGTGATTCTCCTGCCTCAGCCTCCTGAGTAGCTGGGATTACAGGCACCTGCCACCACACCCAGCTAAGTTTTGTATTTTTAGTAGAGATGGGGTTTCACCATGTTGGTCAGCCTGGTCTCGAACTCCTGATCACGTGATCCACCTGCCTCAGCCTTCCAAAGTGCTGGGATTGCAGGCGTGAGCCACTGTGCCCAGCCTCAAAATTTTTTTATCCAATCAAAATATTAAAATAAGCAGCTGTTGCTTATGTACCATGAAGTTTTATAAAGTAAAAAAGTTAAAAATTAGATGTTCAAACAGAACTCAATGTCTTCGACTTTTCTGCTTTTTTAAAACATTTTAATATTTATTAAGACCTAAGACAACATATTCCTCATCCCACTAATTTATCTCTTTTTGTAGGTTTTAAAATGATATTTCCTAGTTGTGCATATTTTGTGGGTACATATGATACTGTGATATAGGTATACAATGTGTAATGATCAAAGTAGGGTGATTGGGTTGTCCATTGTTTCAAACATTTATCTTTTCTTTGTATTGTGAACATTACATGTCTTCTCTTCCAGCTACTTTGAAACATACAATAAAATAGTGTTAACTATAATTTCTCTACCATCAAATCCTAGGACTTACTGTTTCCCTCTAACTGTATTTTTGTTCCCATTAACCAACTTTCCTTCATCTTCCCCACCCCACTTTCCTTCCCAGCCTCTTGTAACCACCATTCAACTCTTTAGCTCCATGAGGTCCACTTTTTAGCTTCTACATAAAAGTGAAAACATGCAGTTATCTGTCTTTTTGGGTCTGGCTTATTTTACTGGAATGACCTCCAGTTCCATCTGTGTTGCTGCAAAACCCAGGATTTTACTGGGTTTTGTGTGTGTGTGTCTGTGTGTGTGTGGCTGAATGGTATTTTATTGTGTATATTTACTGTGTTTTCTATGACCATTCATCTATTGATGGACACATTAATTCCGTATCTTGGCTATTGTGGGTTGTGATGTAATAAACACAGGAGTGCAGATATCTCTTTGATATACTGATTTCCTTTCTTTCAGGTATACTCAGCAGTAGAATTACTGGATCATATGGTAGTTGTATTTTTAATTTTTTGAGGAAACTTCATACTCTTTTCCATAATGACTATACTACTTTACATCCACAAACAGTGTATATAAGAGTTTCCCTTTATCCACATTTTCCCTAGCTTTTTTTTTTTTTTTGGACTTTTGATAATAGCCATTCTAACTGGGGTGAGATGATTTCTCATTGTGGTTTTGATTTCCAATTCTCTGATGATTAGTGATGTTGTTGTTTTTTTTTTTTTTTCATAAATCTGTTGACCATTTGTATGTTTTCTGTTGAGAAATCTCTATTCAAGTCTTTTGCACATTTAAAAATCAGATTATTGATTATTTTGTGCATTAGTCTGTTCTCACACTGCTAATAAAGAAATATCCAAGCCTGGGTAATTTATAGAGAAAAGAGGTTCAATGGACTCAAAGTTCTACATGGCTGGGGAGGTCTCACAATCATGGTGGCAGGCAAAGGAGAAGCAAAGGCATGTCTTATGTGGTGGCAGACAAGAGAGGTTGTGCAGGGGAACTCCCATTTATAAAACCATCAGATCTGATGAGACTTATTCACCACTGCAGCAACAGTATGGGGGAGCCACTCCCATGATTCAATTATTTCCACCTGGTCCCACCTTGACATGTGGGGATTATTACAATTCAAGGTGAGATTTGGGTGGGGACACAGAGCCAAACCATATCATTTCGCTATTGAGTTGTTTGAGTTCCTTATATATTCCGATTATTAATCCCTGTTGGATGGATTATCTCATTCTGTAGGTTATCTTTTGACTTTGTTGATTGCTTTCTTTGCTGTGAAGAAGCTTCTTCGTTAGATGTAACACCTTTTGTCCATGTTTACTTTGGTTGCCTGTGCTTTAGAGGCATTACCTAAAATATCTTTACCCAGACCAGCGCCCTATGGTGTTTTCCCAATATTTTTTTTCTGTTGATTTTATAGTTTCAGATCTTACATTTAAGTCTTTAATTCGTTTGGGTTGATTTTTGTATCCACTTCCTTTTTTATTTAATAATATATCACAGAGTTCTTTCCAGGTCAGGGTATATAGATCTAACTAATTATTTTTAAAGTAAAAACTCTTAATATATTCCCTTATGATTAATATGTTTTTTCAGATTTCTTAAAATTATCACTGTTGCTATTTTGCAATTATAAACAATATTGCTGTAAATATCCTTATACATATATGCTTATTCACATATCTTTCATCTCTTCAGGCTAGATTTCAAACAGGGAACAGTCAGGTCAAAATTTGTATGTTTTATTAATTTTAAAAGATATTTCCAGAATATTTTCTAAAGAAGATGTAATAATTAGCCTATTTACTGGAAATCTGTGAGAAGGCCATTTCTCTTCATTCTTGCCAGAACTAGATGTTATTTCTTATCTATGCTTTGATCCTCCTGTACTTGAAACAGACTCATATATAAATCTTTGTTGACTAAGTAAATCACTTTGGTATTTTGAAGGTGCATTTTTCTTTACATCTTTTACTTAATACTGGTTTTCCTTTATTTATATAGATATTCATAGTCTTTATTCATAATATAAATTCATAACTATGAACTTGAATCAAAGTTTAATTCATACGATGTTGCTATTTGTTTGTAGGTCTGAATAGGAACATTTTTGAAATTTTTCTAACCCCTTGTCTCATGTATATCTCTGTTACTACTGCTTTTATTGTGATAATTACTAATAACAGCATTCTGTAAGGATGGTGTTTTTGCCATTGTTATTTCACATGGATTGACACAAAATGCAAAGTCAGAATGAGGTCAGTAATTTCCTTATTGTGTTTCTGGATTCTTAAGGGTAAGTCTTTGCTGACTTTTTTTACTATGATGCTAGCTGTGTGCTTCTATACTGTTCCTGTACTACATGATATGTTATTCTTTTGCAAGGACCTTTGCTGAAAAAACTGCAAAATCCCTTTCACCATTAATTTGAATAATCTAATCATTTACAGTTTATTTCTATAAGTCAAAAATATTAATCAAAGTGCTTAAAAGTATAATACTAATATGGGTCTGGTGTTTATATACGTTGTAAAACATATAAACATTCTTTAAAAATTTCTTTTTACAATAACCCTGTGATATTGGTGCGATCGTGTCTTTAGTTTTACTGACACAGAGACTGAAGTTCCTGAAGAGGGTCTGAATGGTTTCTTTAAGAAATTACAACCAGTAAATTTGAGAACTAAGATTTAGAGCAGGATCTCTTGATTCTAAATCAAACGGCCTTTGACACTGGTTTTCAGAATCCTACATGCACCCAGCTCCTTTAAATATTCCAATGTAAACAGCACTTAACTAAACAAGCATTTTTAACATTTATTGGCTATGTTCTGTGCTTACTGTAGTTTTAGTTAAATTTGTCTTTGATATAATGGAAAATGCATTAATTCTAAATATATTCAGTTTTTCTCAGAAGGAAGATTAAAAACCTTTTAAACCATGAAGTTCAGAGGAGAATAATAGAGGAAATCCTTAATTATTAAGCTATTAGGAATTGCTATACTAAGTTTGACCAAATTTTGCAAATTAATACTGCTTTTTGATCAACCATAGTAAATGTTGCTGACTTTAAGAAAATCATCTCTCTTATTCCGTGTGTGTGTGTATGTTTGCTCACACACACATGCATCCACACATATGTAATAGCTCCAGTCCTATTCCTGCTTGTTTTCTTGGCTGTATTTGTACACCATAATGCAGTCTATATTTTTAACGAAGTGTGCGTCTAGAATCAGATATCACTAAAATTATACATGTTTAGAGTGAAAGAGGCACACCATAAATGTATTCTGGTGTTTACTAGATTCCTGAAACTAAGCATATATTAAGTTACATTTTTAAAGAGGTTATCACTTTTCTTTATCAGGTGATTGGTGAACTTCCTTGTTCTGCTGGGGAACATGTCTTGACTACTGAAGGGATTGTGGATTCTTGGGGTTTCTCTGTAACAAAGTTCACTCAGTGTGCTGCTTTGTTGAACTCATTTGATGAAATGTCTTAGAAAGTGATGTTCTTTAAGAAAAAGGGGAAACATCTATCATTCAACTGTTTACCTCTTACATTATATCTACTTTAATAATACATCCCCATGTGTGATTTTACAGGTCCTTAAATTACACTTGTTTTTACTATCTGAACAAAAACAAGAACAACAAATTTTGAGGGTTTTTTTTTTTTTTCACTGCTTTAATTTATTTTATCTAGTGTGTAGTTTGGCTTTAGTTTTGACTAAGTGTTCTCTACATTTTTGCTGTTGATACTAACACCAATTTATTAAAGGGTAAGTTACCATATGTTCATTTCAGAAGTATCGGTTCCATTTTGTTCATTTTAAATTTTAGTATTTGCAAAGCAGTTTATTATTTACTGTTAACTTGCAACAATTTGTATCCTTGCCATTTTTCATTTTTACTTAATCTTCTATTTCAAAGAGTTTTATTTTCTATGCTTTTGATTTTGCTAAATATATACATATTCATTGCAAAGAAAAAGTAGGCAGCAGGAATTTTTGTATTTAAGCATAACTGAAGAAATTTGGCATGAATTGTTGAGTCCTAATACACCAATGGATTAAGAGTTCCTGTTTAACAGTTTAATTAAAGGAGAATGAAAATGTAATATAATGGAAAGAATTATCAACCAAGGCACACCTGGATAGGTACCAAATGAAAGATGTAAAATATGTCTCAATATGGAAATCAAATCAAAGTTATGACACAATCATTTTTGATATTTGGTCTACATGATATAAAATATCTGAATAAGTCATTTTTAAAAAACATGGACTTCCAGTTGTTATGTAGCATTGAAATCCCTCATAAAACTGATTTTTCAAGCACACTCACTTACGATGATAGCAGTATCATTTTGGGGATAATCCTTGAAGCTGGATGCTAAAAGGGCAAGCTGATTAATGGCCTTTCATTAGTATGACTGCTTATCTTTATAGATTTGCTTGACTTTTGCTGACTTACATTTTAGACTCAGGAATGAGTTTTATCCAGGGAATACTTTCAAATGGAATTTGCTGCAGAAAAAAATAAATGTAATTGCCCCACTCACATTTAAATTTAGAGGTACAAGTATGGTGCCATTGAAGTTTAAATGATGTGTAGTAATGAGCTTGCCAACATTGTCTCCTGTTACTGTGACTTTATCCATTCTACTTAGAGTGGTCATTTATACCCTTAGAATTGCTCATCAGGAATGTCACTAATAATATTCCCAGAATAACACAATCCATAGAAAATGTTTATGCTAAAACAATCTTTGAAAAAATAATTTCCTTTAAAATGTGAATATAACTTAAAAAAACTCTGTATATCTTCATTTTACATGTTCTTACCCCAATTTCTCAATTAGACTTAAGCTTCTCAAGGGGAGGCAAAGACCTGGGTTCTGCTCTGCTTCTTAAATGCTCTTTGGAGCAGGAAAAATTGGTGCATATAAGTGAAGGTCAAACCAATGTGTTTATGGTGATCTGTAAAGCCAATCCCATAAAGATTTAAGAAAACAGGAACTAAATGTTCATTATCTCTGAAAATTAGTTTGGTCGGCAGATAAACCTTTCAGGAATTTGAATTTATCCTACTGGTAGGTAAATCAAAATATTTGAAATCTAACCATTGTTTCCATGTTTTACTACCATTTTATTAGTGTCAACATCCTTGTTTATAAAACTATAATATTATTGATAAAAACTAAAGTTGGAAATCACAGAATGGACATAATTAAATGGTTAAACTTAATGATATCCGTGGAAATTATTGGTCTACTTTTCTAGGATCTATGATGACATGATGATCTATGATGATCCCTAAGCTACTCAACTAGGGTAAATGAGAATATTTCTTTTGCAAAGATTGTATAATCGAAGCATATTTTGTTTCTTGTAATTAACAAATATCAAGTTGGTAGTGCATCTCTAAGAAATGTACTTGAAGAAAATAAAACATATGGCTTCATACGAAGTTCTAGGATCTGATTCTGTTTTGAGTCCCTAGCCAAGAGGACTGGGCTGAAGAGGGAGGGAGTCCATTGCTGATATTATTTGTTATTATTTATTCTGGAAAACTTATTAGTGACATTCCTGCTGAACAATTCTACAGGCATAAATGACCACTCTAAGTATGTTATTTATTATTTGGTATATACCGTCATATTGTGATCTGAGGGTATATCACAATATGATGGTATGTACCAAAGAGTTTAAGTGAAAGAGGCATTTACAATTTTTAAAAAACAAAACAACAATAATTTACAAAGTAGGAAAGTCAACATTATAGGCTGAACTCTAAATACTTACGTGTTCTGAGAGCATTGGTGGAAATTCTGAGGCTGAATCTTCCTAAATTCTTAATTTTATTGGAAATACACAAGTGTCAGACAGATACGAGGAATGCAGTTTTATATGGCAAGTATAGATGCAGTTTTAAACTGATAAGTATAGATGGCTGAGAAGGAGAAGCTACAACCATTTCAGATCAAATCACTCAGTGATTAGAAACAAACTTAAACGACATTCTGAATTAGACATTATAATTTACAGTCCATGGTTTTATTATAGCAAACCCCAGTAAATGTTCCTTTTTCACGTGGCATTTAATATTTCTAGAAGGACACTAGATAGACTGCTTTTTTTGAGAATTGTTTTTCCTTTTATTTCCAGTGATGTCATTTGGTCCACATTTAGCACTGACTTTCATAATAAAGGTACTTAGTTTGAGAATTTTTTTTTTTAAAGCACATTTGTGAACACTCTTTTTTCCTCCTTCCTACTCATTTCCTGGACCCTGCCACAGTTATTTTTAATTGTCATACTTTGTAAAAAAATACTAACATAGTTCTCACATTAAAGCCTTTTGCTTGGAGCATTTGAAACAGCAGCAATGGGCTGAGTCAGGATAAATTCATAGAGCAAGAAGCCACACAGAACATACAGGGGGAAAGTATGTGAACTCCAGTTACTCAGCTGCACACAGTGACTGGGCCAGCTTGAACACTGAAACGACTGAGAGACTCTTACCAAACAGCATTTGATCAGTGAGTCAGGACCCAACATTACTGAACCGTTACCATAAGTTGCAAAAATAAATATCAGATTGTGTGCTGTGGCATGACAGCAAAGTAATTCCAAGGATTATAAAGAGAGATCAGTTTATAATAAGCACTCATTTCTTATTAAGTATTTTTAGATAGGAGTAATTATTTGCTAATGAAAGAAGAAGCTGTGCACATCTTATTTTAGGCATATGGTGAATGGATATTTGTTAATATATGCACGTATACAAATGTGTGTGTACACACACACTCATATATTCCCTGTATTCATTTGGAAAAGTTAAGTGATGGAAAATAAAGGTAGTAGGCGGAGTATAAAACAGGGAAACTAAGGAGTCACAAGCTGAGAAGAGCAGTTACAAAAAGGCAGACATGATGATCCCTATCCAGGTGAGGTATAGACACATATGCAAACACACACACACAAACAATGGACTAATCCATTATCTTCCTAAAGGCAAACAATTGCATGAGTTTTGTTGTTGTTGTTTGTTTTGTTTTGTTTTGTTTTGGTTTTTGGTCCCTCTCTCATATCTAATCTGACACTTGGTAACTTACTTGGAACTGAGTGTGCAGGTGCCAATGAATACCTTTTCATAAAGAAGACTGATGCCATTTCATTATCACATGGCAGTTGAATCTTACTGAAACAACCTCACTTCATCTTTCTCCAATTCAATTCAACCAATATTATGCAATAAATCAGTTTCTATGCAAGATAACTCAGGGTATGCAAAAATGAAAACCTTTAAGGAGCTTGGAATCTAGTCAGGAAGATAGAATCTGTTTATAATTCACTATAATACACCACGGAATATGTTAAGTGTTATAATAGAGGTACAAATGCAAATACAGATGGTCTCAGGAAGCAGGGAAATGCTAATTTCTATTTGGGAGAGTAGATTATAAAAGCCATCACTCAAAAAATGGCACGTACACTGGATCTGACCTGTGGAGAGGGAGAAAGGGCAGTTGAGGCAGGGGGCAGCATGGTTACAGGTATGGAGGCAGAGGCTTTGAAGGGAAGAATGGAGAGTCTAGGAATGTCAACTACAGTATGCATGGAAAAGTCAGGACCAGGCGTGGTAGCTCATGCGTGTAATCTCAGCACTTTTGGAGGCTGAGAAGGGTGGATCACTTGAGGTCAGGAGTTCAAGACCAGCCTGGTCAACATGGTGAAACCCCGTCTCTACTAAAAATACAAAAAAAACTAGCCGAGCATAGTTGTGTGTGTCTGTAATTCCAGCTACTTGGGAGGCTGAGGCAGGAGAGTCGCTTGATCCTGGGAGGCGGAGGTTGAAGTGAGCTGAGATTGTGCCACTGCACTACAGCCTGGGTGAGAGACAGACTCCGTCAAAAAAAAAAAAAAAAAAAAAAAACAAGAAAGAAGGAAAGAAGGAAGGGAAGGAAGGAAGGAAGAAAGAAAGAAAAGAAAGAAAGGGAAAGAAAAATCTGAGGTAGGAGATGCACTTGGAAGTGGACATCAGTCCTTGGAGACCCTTGCTCAGAATTCTTACTCTGTTCTTAAATGCAGGGGAGAATCCACAAGAATTTTGAGCAAGAGAATGACAGTGAAAGTCAAAGCTTTACCGTAAGAAAATTAATCTCATTTTAACATCAGAGATGAAGAGGAGGTGGATGGGATCAGCCTCAGAGCCACCCAATCATTAGTTGTTTGTATAACAAGCAATTACTGAGCGCTGATTTGTTCTGAGGGCTACATAGGGACAGCGATGTTGGGAATTGTATTAGTGTCTCAGGATGCCATGAAAAAGTAATAGAAACCGGGTGGCTTAAAATAACAAAAATGGATTCTTTCCTAGTCCTGATGGCCAGAAGGCTGATATCAAGGTCTTGGCAGGACCACACTCCCCCTAAAACCTCTAGGGAAAGGTCATTCCTTGAATCCGCCAGCTCTGTGGCTCCAAGCAATCCTTGGTTTGCAGCAGCCTAACTTCGATGTCTACCTCTGTTCTCACGATTGTCTTTCCCCTGGGTCTCTTCTTCGCATAAGAATTTCAGTGATACTGGATTATAGCCCGTCCTAACGACCTAATCTTAACTTGATGACATCTGCAATGACCTTATTTGCAAATAAGGTCACATTCACAAGCACAAGAGGTTAGGACTTCAACATTTCACTTTGGGGGACACGGTTCAACCCATAACAGAAATGGATGGCAGAGCCCAACGGCAAAGGTAGTGTCAAGGCAGATGTGATCCCCATAGCCTAGAAAATGGGGAGAGAGGAGGCCTAAAATGCTTCCAGACTGGGTCTACCATAGAGGAAGGAAGGTAAGAAGGTAAGATACTTGAAGCTTCGGGCATGGGGAAGGGGCAGAGAAGGAAAATTGCACGATCTCATACTGGGTGACTTCAGTACTAGTGAAGTTTTGATTGGGTTTGCCAGCTGACCTAAGCCAACTCCAATATTCAACAATAGTAAGGGAACTCCTTTTTTTTTTTTTTTTTTTTTTTTTTGAGACGGAGTCTCGCTCTGTCGCCCAGGCTGGAGTGCAGTGGCGCGATCTCGGCTCACTGCAAGCTCCGCCTCCCGGGTTTACGCTATTCTCCTGCCTCAGCCTCCTGAGTAGCTGGGACTACAGGCGCCGCCACCTCACCCGGCTAAGTAAGGGAATCCTCAGGAATTGACTTGTAGGTAGGGGCTACATATATTCTTCATTACAACCTATCTCTACCTCATTATGCATTTATATCTTTATTACAGCACAGGTAGTTATGATTAAAGCAACTATCAGACTGAAATCCTCCCAAAGGGCAAACATTTGCAAGCAGGAAGGAAAAAAGATATGTCTAGAGAGATTTTTAAGTGCAGAAATATCTCCCTTCCGTCTTTTAAATGCTGAGAAGCATTTTGCATGAAAGGTTAATTCTCAGATTGGTGCAATGGTAATTTGACTTTAGGATTGGCCAAGTCAGCTCAGCAGAGTTCTTCTCCCTTTGTAGTTGGAGTTGAAGGGTAGGGTGAGGGAAGTGGGAGTACAGAAGATAAGAAACGGTTTTGGGGGCCCAAAAAAGGCTAAAGGTAATCAATAGGCTGCCGCCTGAAGCTATCATGCTGCTAGGATTGCTGGATTCCAATATTTTCTATCTCATCATGTAAGGACAGTAGGCTCTATAAAATGTTTCACAAATACTATGCATTTCACCAGTGCAAATTTATTTCTGGCGTAGTTTATATAAATAAACCTGTGTAATTTAGATAAAGGTATTTAAAACATTTGCTGTAGCTACTGTATAGATTATGGATTACTGGTTAATATATTTCAAGGACTAACAAAGCAACACAAATAGATAAATCAACATCAATGTATACACACATGGACTCAACACTGTTTATCCTGAAAGATTTCAAAGAAATTACCAAATAGACAATATACAGGAGAATGTCCTTTTGAAAGCAATCTCACACACAGTGGTATGTGGCTCTTCAATGAAAAAGAAAGAAGACTGGAAGAATGGTAAGTCACTGAGACAGCTGGTTCAGGAAATACAACTGAAGCCGGAAGCTGAAGGGAAGGCAACTGTAGATCCAATGTCTCAGGAAGAGAAGCTCAGCAAGGAGCCTGTGCCAGGTGGATGGAGGCTGGAGATAGAAAAACTGGGAGTCAGGAAGTGTGAGTTTCAGGGATGAGGGGTTGGGAACACCTAGCATCTCAGAGAAGTGAGAAGCATGAGGACTAGCAGGTGGTCCTTGGAGTTGATGAGGAGGAAAACTCTTTAAGACTTTCAAAAGATTGTGCTGTAAGGGTGAGAATGAGAGTCCCACAGTGTAAAGAACTTTGGTGCGTAGATGGCAGTGAAGGCAGGGCTGTCGGAGGCAGGTGATGTTGGGGATGGAGGAGTTTTTACTTGTTATACCTGCCCTTTTTCATGAGTGCAATTTTGTTGGGCATGAGAGTTAGTGGGACTGATACAGTGCAGTGGGCTTAGAATAAAAAAGGAGACTGGTATTAAAGCGAAGTCTAATGCTGAGGCTGAGGCCACACGAGCGAGATTTTAAAGACAAGAGTGTTTGGGGATTATGAATGACCATGGATGACTCAATGATTATTATACTCAGTAGTTCCTCTGAGTGAGTGACCATTGACTATAATAAACAACGTTGACTATAATAAAAACAGACCATGTAATAGATGATGTTCACTATAATAAAAACTAATATATATACATAATTTTCCATTTCACTTGCATGAGCACAATTTAAAAATCTTATGTATTTCTCAATAAGTACTAATTGAATTAAATTTCCTCTTGAGAGATATTAAGTTCCTGTTTCCATTGGCAATCTAGTTCTTACAGTTTTTGATGGAATAGTAAATTGATTTAACATGATAAGTTTTAACATATATGAGATTTGCAGTTAGTCTTCAGGAAACATATTCTTTGCTTTTTTGGAGGAAGGGCTAGTGTGGATTATCTTGGAATACTAAATCTCAGTACTTAATCATACTTATAAAAGTAGTCAACAATATTTCTTGGGCAGCTAAAATATATGAAACAAGATGTTGAATGCTATTGATGGGCAAAAGAATGTGTACAACATTTTAATCTGGGTGTGAACCTTGTATTTTCTTTACAAGGACTGTGGAGATTCCTGTTATTTCCTGGCTTTTGGAGAATACCTCAAGCAAAGATACATGTAATGTGTATACAATACTTTTATAGCATTGTGTGCACTTACAGTTATGTTTTGCGTACTCTGCATTTATTCACAATTTTAACATATCATTCCCTGTCTAATCTTAGTGCATGTTTTTGCTCCATCCTGTAGATTTATTTGTGAAACATATTGTTGCTTATAGAAGTAAACTGACTTTTAATTGTAAATGTTTTATCTTTTGTTGTTTGCTAATATCTATTTTTACTTACTTTTCTCCTCATTATGATTTTGATTGAGGCTGAACATTTTACTACAGGAGAGTTGAAGAGCTATCATTTCCAATCATCTCTGAATTATCATCCTCAAAGTGTCAATGCTATTAAGAAACAAAAAACAACCTTAAGCTCATTAATAAAAGCAATTAATATCTGCATAGATACGATGTACTGACCACTTCCCCAAAACATTTTCTCTTTTGATGTTTAAATGTCTATATGAAAACAAAAGTATATGAAATGAATACAACAAGAAGTTTTGTTGAGCTTGTCCTGGCAATGAGAAAACACAGTCCTGGACAGCTCATTGTTGGGATGAATAGTCCACCCAAACTTCTGCTAGTCATCCTATGCACTTGGGAAGTGTACACGTTGCTTTCTGTCAAGACATACACCATCAATTTTGTGGGATAGTCTTCTTTTTGTCTTAAAGATAAGGCATTTTTCTTTGATGCATGATCAATATTACTATTGCTCTGATTGACACTATTATTTCAATATTTCATCCAGAGTGCAGTTGTTCATATCTTGATTTGAGTGATTTTCAGGGTTAATTCTTGTATTAGCTTCCTATGACTAGCATAACAAAGCATTCCAAACTGGGTGGCTTAACAAAGCAGAAGTTTATTGTCCCAGAGTTCTGGAGGCTAGAAGCCTAAAGTCACAGTATCAGCAGGGGTTATGCACTCTGAAGATTTTAGGGGAAAATCCTTTCTTGCTTCTTTCCAGCTTCTGGTGGTTGCTGGCAATAGGCATATCCTTGGCTTATAGGTGCATCACTTCAGTAACATGGTGTTCTCCGTGCCTGTCTTCACATCACCTTCCCTCTTCATATATCTCCGTGTTCAAATCTCTCTTCCTAGAAGGACAGTCATTTTCTAAAGAGCCCACCCTCATCTAGTACAACCTCATTTTAATTAGGCGACATCTTCAAAACTCTTTCCCCAAATAAGGTCACATTTTGTGGTTCTAGGTAGACAATTATTTTTGAGTGACACTATTAATCTAGTACATTTCTTAAAATTGAAATTACTTTGGAATGTCATAATTCAGCTTTCCTCAAGACAAAGCTCAATTATGGGATTTAATAGTGAGCAGCAGCAAATCAACTTTATGGGATACTGTGAAAAAATTATTAGCAATGCACTTACAGTGCTCTGAGGACCGTGCCCTTCCTCTACCATGTCATCCCCTTTATTCAACACATCTGTGGGGCATTTGGAAATTGTGTTTGTCTTATGTATGGTCCTAAATCCTCTGCTCAGTTTTCACCTCTTCTTGTCCCATGTTCCTCCAGCCACTCTGGACTCTGCTATGGACCATCTCTTACTTTGTTTCCAGCTGTACCTGGTTTTTGCCCAAAACAACTGTATAGTCCAGCCCAGGAACATTCTGCTTTCTCTGCGTGGGGTCAGTGAAGGGTGAATGTGGGTCAGATCACACTTTCCGTCAGTCACCATTTCTTAGACTCACTTATTTGTCTGCAGTGTTCAGACTCTGGACTGAATGTTCCACTATGAGATCCTCTACTCCCTTTTGGGAAAGCTGCATTCTTCTCACAGGACTTATCTTGCCCGAGAAACCAAGGATCCAAAGACCCATTCCCTAAACAGTCCATCTCCCAGCACTGGTGGAACTCACACCGACCCATTCCCTAACAGTCCATCTCCCAGCACTGGTAGAACTCACACCGACCCATTCCCTAACAGTCCATCTCCCAGCACTGGTGGAACTCACACCGACCCATTCCCTAACAGTCCATCTCTCAGCACTGGTGGAACTCACACCGACCCATTCCCTAACAGTCCATCTGCCAACACTGGTGGAACTCACACCGACCCATTCCCTAACAGTCCATCTCCCAACACTGGTGGAACTCACACCGACCCATTCCCTAACAGTCCATCTCTCCCAGCACTGGTGGAACTCACACCGACCCATTCCCTAACAGTCCATCTCCCAGCACTGGTGGAACTCACACCGACCCATTCCCTAACAGTCCATCTCCCAGCACTGGTGGAACTCACACCGACCCATTCCCTAACAGTCCGTCTCCCAGCACTGGTGGAACTCACACCGACCCATTCCCTAACAGTCCGTCTCCCAACACTGGTGGAACTTACACCGACCCATTCCCTAACAGTCCATCTCTCCCAGCACTGGTGGAACTCACACCGACCCATTCCCTAACAGTCCATTTCCCAACACTGGTGGAACTCACACCGACCCATTCCCTAACAGTCCATTTCCCAGCACTGGTGGAACTCACACCGACCCATTCCCTAACAGTCCATTTCCCAACACTGGTGGAACTCACACCGACCCATTCCCTAACAGTCCATTTCCCAGCACTGGTGGAACTCACATCATGAACAGGAGAGTGAGCAAGGCTGAAGTTTCTCCAGGTCAGTCTGAAGGGAGCTGGGTGCTCCACTCTCTTATCTCCTCTAGGGGCTGATTTGGAGAAGCGGGATTATTTTTTATTGTCAAGCCGAAAAATTTTGATTGGTTCACAGACACACACACACAGGCACACAAACACACGCATCTAAAGACTAAAAATAATTTCAGAGGCAATTTAGCCTAGAAGTATATCAGGAGAAAATTATTTTTTAAAGACAAAATTATCAAACCTGATGCCATGCTTTTAAAATGTTTCCTCTGGTTTCCATAATGTTCTTCTGGACTGATGTAAAAGAAATGGATCTGTTACTAAGCTTTCACTTCATGATATCAATAGGTAGAAATTACAGAAATTTTGAAATTATGATGGCTTACTTTGTCCAGATTGTATGCCTTGGCAGGTAGTTTTCATGCCACTATCTCCCTAAAAAAAGAAAAATTAAAAAAGAAAAGCAACATAAAGCTTCACAGCCAACTTAGCAGGCAGTGGTCTATGGGTTGAGGGTGTCAGTGGTGAGTTTTCTGCAAGTTGCCTTCGCATTCGTCTTGGACTAGGGTATTTGCTGACCACAGCCTGAGCTGACTGCCTTTCTATGGTAAGTGAATTCGTTGCACTCTGCTGAAAGCTGGCTCTAGTGCATGGCCAATTGATGGCAGGTCAGTGGCATTATTTTTATGAATGCAGGAATAATCTCATTTAATTGGAGAACATCAAAACAAATGACCATCTATGGTGGGCTCCACTCACTAAGTTCAGGAAATTAATGATGCCTTATCGAAGGAACTTTGCATGAAGCTCTGCAGCATATGCCTTGGTGGTCCTACACAATTTCATAGTCACAAACCATAATGATTCAGTTTTCTCAGAGGTGCATTCATCTGTCTATGTCTAGTATTGATTCCTATTTACTGTTAACTAATTTGGGGGTTATGTCATTATTTACATTAGCCAGAAAATGACCAAAAGAGGAAAGATAATACAAAATGAAGGATTTAAGGAATCCTCTAAAGAGATTAACAATGAAATTTACTCTTTGAATGTCTGGGTGCAGGTTTGGTTTTTAAAGTAGAATTTCTGTCTGCATCTTTAATCAATGGATTTATTCACTCGTAGACATAGGACACATATTGGTAAGCATCCACCCTTCACCAGGCACTATACCCCGCTCTGAGCGGGATACAAAGGTGAATTTTTAAAAATCTTGTCATTAAGGACTTTCTGGCCTAACTGAACTGATGACTCATGCAACATCTCCCATATACCTTATAGTAAGTGTCAATGTCAGAATGTTGACATTAAATAAAATTCTATCATTCAGTTGAGAGTTGCTAAGAACCATAATTAAGATGGGAAAAATGCCATAGGTATTTAGAAAAAAGAGAGAAATATAACTCTTGGAAGACTGGTGTCCATTGGGCAGTCCTACTTTCTTAATTTCACTTCATTCTTAAAACGCCTGCTGCGTTTGTTTATTTGTTCTAACCATAGTATGACAGTGTTGATTCTCCTGTCCCCTCCCCTCCTCCCCTCCCTCCCCTTCCCTCCCCTCTCTCCTTTCTCTTTTCTCCTTTTCTCCTTTCTCTTCCCCGTTCTTCCTTTCCCTCTGCCTCCTCTCCTCTCTTCTCTTTTCTCCTGTCCTAGTTTTTTTCTCTGTCTTTCCTCTGTCTCTCTTTCTCTCTCTAATTCTCTCTCTCTTACAAACTCTCTGTCTTTATCTATCACAATCTCTAGCCCTATCGCTATTTCTCCTTTTCCTCTCAAAATGTTTGCATCTCTTTATTTAAATGTAAGGCAGCCTCTCTGTGTACCATCTACTTCTCTGGCCACACTTTTTAGTCTGCTTTTTAAGGTCTGCTTTCTTTGACAATCGTGGCTCCCAGAGTTCTAGCAAAGGTTCCCAGGTCTTTGAATACCACTCAATCTTAAAAGGCTAAAAATTGTATAATTTCATTTATAAGATATTCTGGAAAAGGCAAGACTGTAGGGATAGGATATGAATCAGAGACTGCCAATGGCTGAGGCTGGGAATAGGAATTAACTGCAAATGGATATGAGATAACTTTTTGGGGTGATGGAAATGTTCCATGTGAATTGTTGTGATGGTTACACTACTGTATATTTGTCAAAATCTGGCTGTATATGCATTTTACCTCAATAAGCCTGACATTAACAGTAAAGAAAAAGGAAACAGGAAACTTGTGGAGAGGAGGAGATTCACATCATTCTTTTCACTCCTTTTTTTTTTTTTTTTTTTTTGCATGGGAAGACTTGGAAAATCTTCCCTTTTCCCATCACCCTCTTCATGTTTTGCATTTAGTACTCTTGACTAAAATGAGAACATTGTTTTGAGATTATAGACCAAGGAATCATAATTACCCAAGGATATTCTATGTATATGGGGTTCTCATTTGTAATCCGGAAAGGAGATGACTAAAGCAAGAAGCACCTCTCAAATACTTCTAACTTAGTTATTTACATAACAGGGATGACAGTAGAATCTACAAAATCTCATTATACACTGTCTGGCATTTTAGATGAACTAAAGCAATAAAAATTTAACTGGCTTTTTAAAGCCCTGAAACGTTAGTAAATTTCCATGCCAGGTTAACTCATAGCTAAGGGGTTAGAGACATATTTTTTATGACTAGCAGTACTGAGGGAGAAGGGCTCCAGTTTACAATGGGAATTCAGTGTTTATAAACAAAGCCCAATGTTTTGATCCATTTCAGAAAACCATTAAAAAAGAAAGACAGTACTTTTTTTTTTTGGATGTGATTTGAGTGTATGCTTGGAGAAAGTGGGATTTTCAAAATAGAAATGTATATATTCCCAATTCCATATTATACATCTTGTATTTTAAATGAGCCATGGAAATCTCCTTTCTCACTTCTGACAGACAGCATGAAACTGTTGAGTGAACTTTGGGTTAGCATTCCGGAGACTCATGTTTCCATCCAGCTCTGCCATGAAACTGGCTCTGTGACACTGGGGAGTGGGTGAGGAGGGCATCTCTGCCTCAGTTTATTTTTTTCCATCTGGTTGGTCTGTAAATGAATGGGAAGTTGGATTACATGATTGCTGGGGGTATCTTCTTACATTCAAATACATTTTTTCACAGCAGTTCAATACCCTGTTGTATTGCGTATTTTCATCACCACAGCCTTCCTCCTTGAATTCTCATACTTTCGAGTGTTAATACTTTCCCACCAAGATGGCCTGTGTTTATCCCTAATGCATTCCTGGGCGCTATGGTGTCCTAACCTTCTATGGCTCTTGCAACCTGGGTAGCTGCCATTTGTAGCAATCAGTAGAAGGTGAATATACTGTGAAGCATGAAGATTTTCCAAAGTTTATGTTCAGCTCTTCTCAAGTAGTATTCTTCAGCATCTTGACCAATGGCATACTGACTTTCATAATTAATTGAGATTTCAGAATTTAGAATACACGTTTTAAAAGGAAAAATGCTTTTTAATTTAAAGGCATTTACATTAAGTTGTATACATTTTATGTATTTTCTGAATCGGGATGTCATTTGTCTGTGTAAGCTTTAGCTATCAGGATGCATTTTAGGTAAGAACAATTGGTTTATTGATGAGTCTATGGTAAATGTGAAAGAACTGGTAAGGAAACTAGGAAACTCAAATTTATTGCTCTGAAATAATTACTTCATAAAATGTTTGTAATGATGGAAAAATCAAGATTGAGGAAACATGGGGTTATTTATCTCCCATTCAATTTCTGGTCAGACCAAATTATTTCTATTTAAGAGTGTATTAGACACTTTCACAGAGAGTGTTGTGTGTATCATGGGCATTGCTGTGCAATGAGAATACCTTGTACTGTGGGATTCTGGTCTGGAAAGACATATGAACAGAGATGACTTCCCAAAGATTTTTGATGCTCTACTGTAATTCTCCTAAAATATTTGAGATATTTTCATTTCTTTCCCAACTGTAAGATCCTCAGTGAAAGAGATTCTATACTCTTGCCAGTTGAAGAGCCAATTTCTCTTATCAGAAAATTCCTGATAAATTGGATATCTCCTGCTTCTACTTACTTCAACTTCATCTTGCTCAGCTTTGAGTGGATGTACAGAACTGAAGGGAAAGTTTATTGTTCTTTCAGTATTATCCGTCACAAAATAAAGCAATTGGGAAAATACACACTTCAGCAGCAACCTGGGTAATCTGAGCTTAGAGGCAGAACAATTAAAAAAAGAGAGAAAGTGAGAAAAAAGATAGTTTTAGAATTAATGACCACATTAGTATTTAACACATTAAGAAAGGGATCTAAGTTGTAGGAGTTTGTCTAATGGGTATGGGTTGAGGGTATATACTAGGATGCTGGCAAGACACATGGGAAATATAAAATAGTGAAACCATGATAAACAGAAAATTGGCCGTATACTATTTTGGAAGAAATAAGTCTTGGGAAGAAACAAAGTCATTTGTAAATTCAAGAACCGTAAATGCAAGGAGATGGTTGCAGTATCTTTAGAAGAAGAAATCCATAGCAGGAATAAAAAGACCAGGGGTTGGGCAGGAGTTACCACACATGAACTTGCTGAACGAGATTCTTTCATGTCAAGTGGTATTACATTTTTATCATCTTGAAGGAATTTGGATCTGATGGTGATGAATGTCACATTCTCTTTCCTAAAACCATAAAATGGAAACAACACAATGCAAAGGCTTTGGATTCATGATTTTTTGCATCATTAACTTCTCCACAATTAGAACCCCCCCCTTCCACATCTCTCAAGCCAATTATGCATTACACAGTAGGTGATGGCTGCACAACAGTGGAAAAATTGGCCCAACTACAAGGCCTTTCTTATCTTTTCTTTTTACTATAGCCAACTATTCATTTCCAAGGTATAGGTCTCGGTCTCTGGTGCAACTCTCTTGGGATAAGTTACGTTGTATGGATAATCCTTTTCACATATTTCCATTTATCTTTTCATTCACTCAGTAAGTGTTTACATGATGTCTAATAGGTTTTAGGGTCTCCTCTAGTCAGAGATAAATCTTAAGTGCCTTTGTCTTTTATTTGCAGACTATCAGTCCTTTTCAACATTTATTTTAGAAGTCATGGTAGGAAGCACCTTGAATCCCATGACATAAAACACATTTATTCGTAGGTTAATCCACTACTAATTCAGTCATTTAGTAAATATTTATGGAAACCCTCTTGGAAGCCAGGAACTGGTCTTGGTGGTGAAAACCCAGCAAAGAGCAGAGCAGAGCAGTTTCCTGCGCTCGTGGTAGCTCTTATTCTTGTATACATGATAGAGGTTTAAGCTACAGACAGGATTGACAGTGTTGGTTTGGGATGTGTGTGTGAGCAGGAGAGAAGGAGAGGATGCCATTGAAAGGTTATAGTGGAGATTTTCTTGAGTTTGTAAACTTTGAATTTGTTGACGCTTCTTAACAAACCTGTGCACAGGTGAAAATCCACAACACTCCACAAAGGAGCTTAGACTCTAGAATGGGATATTTGTTTAAAAAATAGTCCAGATTTAGTCTGTTGATTGGTTCGTGCTTCTCAGTCTCATTATGGAAAGACACTTTTCATAATCATCTCGTGGTCCAGTCTTTGTGTCTCTCTCCAGGTTGTCATTGTCTTCCACCATTTCAAGATACTTAAAATTAGACATTTAATATTGTAATCTGCATTAAGTATAGTAACATCTGATGTCTTCTGACTCAGAGTTGGAAGGGGCCCTGAGTGTGTGATTGTCCAGAGCTTATCATTCAAAATCTTAATAAACTGTATGTCAGATTCAATAAGAGGTAAGAACATGGGTTTGATGATCAGATGTGTTTTCAAATATTCCCCCTTATTAATGGCACATTCATGGAGAAGCCTCAATATGTATATTGGTAAGTAGGAAGAATTAGATCTATTTTTCAAGGTTCTCATGAGAGATAAATGAGAAAAACGATTCAAAGTAACCAGTCCAGGCTATTCACCTTTCACCATCAAGCTGTGATGACTTTGCAAACAAAATATAACAAAGAGGTTATTTGCTTTCTTAAGAAGCAAAATGCTTACCTTGACACAGAATCAGCCCAAACCTGTTTGTGTTTCTGTTCGATTTTTTTTGCAAGCATAAGGTTAAATGTTTGCTCTTAAATTGAATGGAAAGTATAGCAAACAAACAAACAAAAACAAAAACAAAACCCAGCTTGTTTGAATGCAAGTTCTCCAAAAGTAGATGGGGCCATAATCTGGTAACTTCCCCAAGCAAATACTAATAGCTGGGCAACTCCAAAGCTCAAAGTGAATAGAATGACTCAAAGCTCCAAGTGAATAGAACGACTAATTTGTGACATCCTCGTAATGAATATTGCTTTTACTTTATTGTTGAGTGTGTGAGATTAACTTCTAACCTGGGAGACTTTGTCCTTGTAAACTGATGCAGAGCATGTATTTGTGTTTGGCACAAAAAGATACATACATCGCTTTCATTTTGTCTTAAGGCAGGATGAAAAGGGCCACACAGAGAGGATTAAGATTCAGGATGAAAAAAAAATCCCTCAGCATCTTGGCTGCTCCTTCTCTCGACAGTTAGATCCATTTCTCTTGAAACATTTGGAAGAGGATAGAAGTTGTCATCACTCATCTATTTTTGGGAAGTAGCCTCATGTTAACATCCAGGTGGGTTGGGTTGGAGAAAACAAAGAAATCTTCCTTCAGAAATGAACCTAGAATATTTATCCTGCCTGGGTCTATATAGGCCTCTTAAAACTACCTTTGCAAAATGAACACTTTACTGGACCAGAAATTCTGACATCCTGTACACTTCACAATACCATATTTGGCATCTGGTTCTCAGCTAACCACACTGTAAATCAGACAGAAGATGCAGCCCACTTAAGAAACCAGTGAAGAAGTTTTTCTGTTTTTTATTTGTTTGTTTGTTTGCTTTGGTTTTAATGGGCAAAGGAGAATGCCAAAGAGAAATTCCTATATCTTACCATAATGCTTAGTGGGTCAAAATTCCAAATTGGATTTTTTTTTTTTTTCCTTACTTAAAGCAACTGAATAAATAAGCATGTTGCAGTTACAAAAAATGTTTTGTTAGCCTTTTGAAGTCTTCATTCTCTATTCCTGGCACCAGAATTTTGTGCTGAACATGCCATTAAATAACTCTCTACTTCAAAAAAAAATGTATATGAGCTGCTTATAAGTTACTATATAGTTGTGCATGACCAAGAAAATACCAGAATTATGCAGGCACAGCAGGAAATTAACACTGCAGAAGACAACCATGCTTGGTTATAGATAAGCATTCAGTGCTTTAAATAGCAGTTTGCCATCCGTGTGTCACTTCACACCAGATGGTTGGAAGAGCCCAGGACATTTTTTTTTATATTAAAAGGGTGCATATAAAAATCTGTTAATAGCAATGCAGTGAAAAAAGAAAAAAGTTCTATAATTTAGGATAAGTGAGTCTTTGTCAAATTACCTTCATCTGTATCAAAGCTCTTTAAAAATGTATTCAGTAAGTAAAAATATTCCGTTTAATGAATTATCAAATAAAATTGTGATAATAAGCTTTTTTAGAGTTTTTAGTAGGGACCTGCTTTTGAGCCCAGTGCTCAGCTTGAACAGGTTAATTGAGCCTTCTGGGACAGATCTCAGCATTGGTTATATTATTATTTCATTTTTAATTCCAAATCTCAGGAGAAAAGTTACTGTCACTCCAGCAAGAGAGTACAAGATGTACCTGAAGGTGGAACTTGTTGTTTACTGCTCTCCAAATGTTGACGTCCTGCCCTCTGCAGACTTATAGGACTATTAATTATGTTCCTTAGCCTTCGATGTGTTAAAATAGCATCTGAGTGAAAATACAAGTTTCTGCAAACACAAGCATTACTAGTTGGGTTCTGTACTTTTAAACTGTGGCTAACGCAGAATAGACTGTGGGATGATACATAATGGTCTAGAAAAGTGGTTCTCACCTGGGGTGATTTTGCCCACTCATCTCCAGGGAACTTTTGGTAATACCTAGAGGCATTTTCATTTGTCACAACTGGAGGGACTGCTGACTGGCAAGAATGCTGCTAAACCTCCAAAATGGTGTGGGATAGCCTCCCTCAACAAAGAATCATCAGGTAGGGCCCTGCGATGATTAAGGCCCTACCTGATGTGTGTGTCAATTTGGCTAGGCTATAGAACACAGTTACTTAATCAAACATGAATATAGGTGTTGCTAGGAAGATATTTTGTAGATGTGGTTAATACCTACCATTAGCTGACTTTAAGTAAAGTAGATGACCCTCCATGATGTGGTGGGCCTCACCTAATCAGTTGAAGGCCTTAAAAGCAAAACCTAAGGTCCCAGGATGGGAAACGAGTCAGATGTATAGAATACAGAATAAGATTTGGTCATTAGCAACAACATGGATGGAACTGGAGAACATTATGTTAAGTGAAATAAGCCAAGCACAGAAAGACAAACTTCGCATGTTCTCACACATTTGTGGGAACTAAAAATTAAAACAATTGAACGAATGGAGTTAGGGAACACATTGATAGTTCTGAGAGGCTGGGGTGGGTAGGGGGTGGTTGGGGGAAGTGGGGATGGCTAGTGGGTGTAAGCATATGGTTAGATGGAATGAATAAGATCTAGTATTTGATAGCACAATAGGATGACTATAGTCAACAGTAATTCACAGCACATTTAAAAAATAGCTAAGAGTATAACTGTAGTCTCAGTAACTTGGGAGGCGGAGGCATGAGAATCACCTGAGCCCAGGAGGCAGAGGTGGCAGTGAGCCAAGATCACACCGCTGCACTCCAGGCTGGGTAACAGAGTGAAAAAAAAACAAAAGCAAAAAACCAAACAAAACAAACAAACAAAACTAAGAGTATAATTGGATTATTCCAAACACAAAGAAGTATACCCCATTTACCATGATGTGATTATTATACCTGCATCAAAATATCTCATGTACCCCAGAAATAGAAAAACTATGTTCCCACAAAAATTAAAAATTAAAAAAATTATATATATATATATAAATTTCTCTTTCTCTGGAGAATCCTGCTATGGGCTATTTGTGGCTCCTCAAAATAATTGATATGTTGAAGCCTAAATCCTCAGGGTGATGGTATTTGGAGATGGGGGTTTTTGGGAAGTGATTAGGTCATGAGGATGGAACTCTCACAAATGGGGCTAGTGCCCTTATGAAAAGACGCAGGAGAGCTCACGCTCTGTCTCTGCCCTTTGCTATGTGATTACATGCAAGCAAATGGCCATTTTCAAACCAGGAAGCAGGCCCTCACTAGACACCAGATCTGCTGGCCCCTCGATCTTGGACTTTGCCACCAGATCTGCTGGCCCCTCGATCTTGGACTTTGCCACCAGATCTGCTGGCCCCTCGATCTTGGACTTTGCCACCAGATCTGCTGGCCCCTCGATCTTGGACTTTGCCACCAGATCTGCTGGCCCCTCGATCTTGGACTTTGCCACGAGATCTGCTGGCCCCTCGATCTTGGACTTTGCTGCTGCCAGGAAGAGGAGAAATAAACATTTGCTACTGAAGGCACTCAGTCTATGGTAATTTGCTATAGCAGCCTGAATGGCCTAAGGCAGATCTTGACTGATGAAGTCCCCAATGTCAATGGAGCCAAGGTCAGAAATGCTGGTCTAGGGAAAAAACATACCTTCAGGCAGTTGGAAGACTATGCCGTTTTGATCTGCCTTTGTATGCCTGCAGCTGGCCACATACTACATACTCTACGGATAGCCAGAGCCTTCTCCAGATCACACAGGGGCTGTCTTCTTCAGAACTGTTGCAGCAGCTTTCTATGTATGGCCTAATGACTGAAGAACCCCTAAGATCTGGGTCTCCATGGTTGAAACCCTTCACTCAGTGAGACTTGGTGAGGTGCAAACATCATTCCTCGCCTTCCTGTTCTTTAGGAAGGATACATTAGAAGAAGCAGCTCAATTCAAATCTCCCCCTTTTCTTTTTCTCAAATGATGGCTCCATTTCTCTGATCCCTCTGGCACCTTTCTAAATTGCCCTCTAAGTAACATATTAATGTTATTTCCAGATGTTGCCTTATATACAATTCCAGACTTAAGGTGATACAGCCTTTCATCATGAAAGACTAGTGTTCACCATCCTGCACAGGTTTTTTTTTTTAAAAAAGAACAACCCATACTACACACACACACACACACACACGTATACATACACATACATATGTACGCACACCACACATACATATACATATATACATACACATAAACACATACACACATATATGTACTCACACCACACACACACACACCTTGTACATGAGATGTGCAAATGTAGGGATGTTGTCTTTACATTTTGAACTTGAAGTTGATGGTCTAGGATGTTACATGAAAAGCTCAGAAATTCCTGGGATAATTTTTCAGCCTTTGGGATTGGGTTTCAGAAGTGGTTCAGCAGAGGAGCGGAGCCTGCCGGGCTAAGTGTGCATAAACGCGTCTTTGTCTGTGGACTCCTGTAAGTTCAACCATTGTCTGAGGGAAATCTGAGAGTGGGAAGGACAGGGCTAAGAGGATCAAACATGTGTGGTGTCGCCTTCATGGTGATCTGTGTTCCCCTCCGTCTTTCTGCCTGAGGCCCTGTCTTGACAGCTGCCTGTCGCAGTGCGCACCAAACCCTCCGTGAATCAAAGCGGAACTTGTCAAAGGGGCCTTCTTGTGGGGTTAAAGGCGATTGGCCTTTTCTAGCTTGGTGGCCCTCATGGAAACAGAAAGGAAGTTCCCCCTCAGGCTACCTCCAGCTGCCAAAGTGAGCAGAAAGCATTGCTGTGGCCAGGGCAGGGTGCAGCCTGGGGCCGTGAGACCCCAATCCAGCTGGAACCTGCCCCTCACTGGCACCAGGCGTGCATCAGAGAAGGGAGCAAGAGTGGCTGCGGCAACAGAAATGGGGCATGCAGCCGGTGTGGCCCGGGGCCAGTGAGCACAGGGGGGGAGCTCAGTCCTCCCAGGCTGCTCAGTCCTCCCGGGCTGTGGGCTCATCTTCTGCACAACACCGCGTTGTCCTCTCGGAACAGCTGTTTTCATTTCCCCCCTCCTTCCTGGAGTGTCATCCAATTATCACTCCCACACACTTCTTGCAGCTGTACTTTATGGATGACAAATGTGTTTGCTTTATTGTTCAGGGAGAGCTCCAAACATGAAAAACAGCCGATCATTTATCGAGAGGTTTGAATACAAAATACGCAGCAAGAACCCATGTCGGCTTCAGAGGCCACAGTCAGCAGCACTGAGGCCTGTCTTCTGGAGGTGTGACCTGTTCAAGTACAGCCACAGCTCACTGGGGGACAGAGTGTTTTGTGAAAGAGCGAAAATAAATTATTTTTCTTTTTTTAAAAATGCTTTTCTAAAAAGGCTTCGTGCAAGTTACAGAAAAGTGAAAATTATTCACTGTGATTAGATCCCATGAAAAATACGGGGCAGCAGGTTGGTGCAGATGCAGGAAGGGGATGGCTCCACCCCTGGGGTGTCTAACTGCCCTGTTTCCTTGGTACTGAGGAGTTTCCCGGGACGCGAGACCCTCAGTGCTAACAGTGGGACAGTTGACTAGTTACCCTCTAGCCACTTCTTTCAACTGGCAGAAGGGAGCTTGTATCCTGGTTTCGATTAAGTCAAAGACAGTTTCTAAACAAAGTAGCTTCAGGGTAAACAGAGGTTTCAGTGTGCTTTACCGAGGTCCTGGGGACATCACTCATAATTTTTAAAAGGTTCAATCACTTGAACAGTCACAGCTTGCTCCTAAGTTCAGACTATCTGCACCACATAGTTAAATGTTTGCATAGGGTTTAGAAAAATTCAGAGAAGAAAAACTGTGCCCTTTTGAGTTCTGGGAGAGACAGAGAGAGGAAAAAAAATTGCCAGCAAGAGATGTCAGCATGTGTTAATTGGTGATGATGTTTGCATTTGGTTTCCATTCCTTGTGTGCTGTAGAAAAACACAACAGGCAAGCACAGAGCGAGCAGGGGAGTGGGCAGGACGCATTGTTTTACTTTTAAAAGATTAATCAGCATGCATGGGAAAGGAGCAGCGGTCAGCGGGAGGGTAACCTCTTGAAAGGTAGAATGATATCAGCCTGGCTACCCAACTATGCATCCTTTCTGCAAAGGGAACATGACACAGCTGTTCCAACGCCTGAGTAGGAGATTAACAGGGCAGAAATCACAATGGCATGTGTGCATTAGTTTACCGTTTGCAAAGTACTTTCACCCACTTTATCCTTGTTCGTCCTCACTGCACACCCTGAGACGTGGGGCGGGCAGGGCAAAGATTAGTAACTTCATCCTTAGAAATGGGGATACCAGCTGGGCAAGGACCTTGCTTCGGATCACATGGCTAATTAATTCAGAGAGCCAGTACTGAGTCCTGGTCTTCTGGACCCTATTCCACTAGAAAGTTTGACATTTTAAATGTTGTCGAGGTGAACACAAAATCATGGAAAATGCATACTAGTAGAACCTTCTTGACATAGGGCTCTATCTGCCCAAGTTAAGGTGTAAAAACAAAATCTAGAATAAGAAAAGGCGCAGTGTCACATAGGAGGAAGAGCCATAGTTTAAAATTGAAGGTCAGCTCTGCAAAAGCCCTAGAATGGCGACCTTGAGCCATTATTCAATCTCTTTGACCTTCGGTTTCCTTGTTTGAAAAATAAGCAATATGATGGCTTCCGGAAGCGTTGCTGTGAGAATTAAAGATATTGTAGGTAAAATGCCAATTTAGCACTGAAAAAATGGTTATTTTTTTACTCTTACTACTATGTTTACCAATGCACATATGGCAAGCAAAAATGAATTTGGACAAGTTAATTGACAACAACTGCTGTGGTAACAAGAGGATGCTTGAATGTCCTAATGCAGAGTGAGACTTTTTCCAAACACTTCTCCCATTAGCAGGCGACATTCCTGTCCGACCGGAGCCACCACCGCTGAGAAGAAAGAGTCCCACTCTCCCGTATGGCCTCTAAAATACCCAAAAAGGAAGAGTCAGAGACTTCGAGGGCAAAACGTCAGGACAGCAGGCCACATAGAAATATGGACAAGTGACAGTGACACTAATATTCCTGAATGTCATTGTGACATTGAGTTTAGCCCTGCAATGCAAATGGTTATGTCATATAAGACAATGAGTTAGAAGTTAGCCAGAGGATAAAATTAAATTCAGACTCACTCATCAGCTATGAACAATGTTACCTGTTCACTTGATTCTGTGTTGAAGCTGAACGTGGCTGCAATAGTCTTAGTAGGTTCTTCAGAAAGAATCTACTTTAAACAAATTAACACACTAAAGACCTCTTTTTGCTTTGAACTTTATTCATCCTTAATACCACTGTAATGGACAATCAGGATTACTTTTAAGAAAGTAGTCATTGAATATATGTATTTAACTTAGCTATCTTCTTTCCTTCAAAGGCACGTAACGTCCTGGAAACAGAAGGTGCCTCGGGTCAACTGGCTAGTCTAGTTCATCCAAGAAAGATGGTTGGCTCTGCTATTATAAAAATTCCCCAGATTTCCAAAGGGGTTTATAATTTGCAAAGTGCATTTTTGTTAGTGAATGTCAAGAAGGTCTATTGTATAGCATTTTGTTCTCTAAAATCTATTTACCTCATGCACATTTTCAAGACTTCTAACCTCATGCAAAATAAAATCTAGACACAACAAATTAATAACATTTGAAATATAAATGCTGTAAACTCAGATTTTTGACCTTATCTCATTCCTCTTTTTATTACTTTCATAAAATGATTTACTCTCCTGCCAGATAGCTTTTGTCCTTTTGCAAAATTAGAAGCCTGTGCTTCACAAGCTGTGCTATCATGATGACTTTATCTCTAAGGTCTTACATTTGGTTTTAATTTCACCTTTTCTTTTTTAATTGGACTTTCTACTCCACCTCTTTAAAATCACATTGTTCCCACACTTTGACACATTGCTTACCAACTGACTTGCAGGCTTTCATAGTATGATACATTAAGAGCTCTACTGTGAGCTATAACCTCTCCTGGTTCCTAGAGCTGTGGATAGGGAGGGGCTGGATTGGAAAGATTAAGTTTGAATCTAGGCTCTGCCTCTGAGCAGTTGATGACCTTCTGTAAATGACCCAACTGATCTCATCTACAGCACGATAGGCGGCATCAGGGGCCATTCTTTGTCCCATCCTCCGCCACACCCTCAGGAAGGTAACCTTGTCATGCCCACCCACTCTGACTCTGGGCCTGGTCCTATGACTTGGTATAAACAATGAGATGCTAGTGGAGGCTTGAAAACGCACCTGCACATTCCTACTTGCAATCTTTCTCAATGCCATTGCCACAGAAGGACATGTCTGAGCTAGGCTGTTGAGGGATGAGACATGTGGACCCCACCTGAGTTGCTCCAGATCTAGCTAAGTCCATCCTGGAACAGCTGCCATCTGATCTGTTCCCTAAACACAGGAGACTAGCTTGCCTACATTTGGTCAAATATACTTGAGCAGGTTCAGCCCTTGTGCATGAGGCCTGACCCAGAACAGCTTCTCCTTGCACTCTTCAGCACAGTTATTGCTATTTTCCACCAAGATGTTTAGCTGCTAACTTGCAATTCTTGTGGCAATATAGAACTGAATCTCTCTGGTTCCTCACCTTTAGATATGTAAAATATTTGTGACTACTTCAAAAGTTATGGAAGATGAAATGCTAACATGCATATAAAGCACTTCACCGGGGCTCGCCATATAGTACCATATAGTACAGACCTGGTAATATTAGTTCTCACCATTCAGAGACCAGGGCCTGCCATGACTCCTTCCAGTCTCGACTTTGTTGCATCTTTCTTTTGGATAGATTCCGTCCTCTGAACATATATTTATTTTTGTTGGAAAGCAAATTATTTTGTTAAACATGTCCTATATGTCAACTATGCCTTAATTCTAATTATTTATTTTTTTCGATCCTTTCAAAGATGATTAGGTTAAATTTTTACTTCATCCTCGATTGTTACAACAGGTATAGACTTCCTTTTGTATTCCATTATTCATAACTCCAGGGTTTGCCTTTGTAGATTCTTGGTCATCTCTAATCTGTTAACTTCTGTTCATGCTATTCTGAAAGTTTTGTTTTGCTTTGTTTTTACAGCATCTTTGTTTTTATTTCAGTTCTAACCTCTTTTCAACTGGGCCTGTTGAATTGGCGGTTTGTCCTTCTACCTAGTTTTCCATTCCAACTCTTTAGGATTAGGCCACAAAATGTAAATGTAAAGCAATTTCCATTGATCGTGTTGAATCACCTCTCTCCAATGGCAAGTGAACCCTGAATGGTCAGCCTGCTGGCAGCATTAAGAACTAGGCTCAGAGCTGAAACCAGAAATACACATACCAGTCATTGCAACACAGGAATCAGTTCCTATACAGCTCACACGTATTTTTTCAGAAGACAGAAATATGCTCATCTCAGGACAGTACCTACTGATAAATGTCTGACCAGGTATGTGCTATAGACTGAATGATTTGTTCCCCACAAGCTCACATATTGAAGCCAAGTTCTTTAATGTGATAGTGTTCGAAGGTGGGGCCTTTAAAAGGTGATTAGGTTATGAGGGCAGATCCCTTATGAATGAGACTAGTGCCCACATAAAAGAGACTCCAGAGAGACCCCTCACTCCTTCCACCATGTGAGGACACGACAAGAAGATGGATGCTTGTGCCTTGGTCATGATCACAGCCTCCAGAGCTGAGAATAATCAAATTTGGTTATTTATAAGCTACCCATTTTATAGCAATTTGTTACAGCAGTGCAAATGGGCTGAGACAGTATGTGATTTAACACCTTTGATTTTCTGGTTTCCCTAACAGCTCCCTTGAGTCATAAGATTAATGTAGGACAGAGGTAAAGTGTCAAGAAGTAGTTCAAGGGCAAAGTGGAGAGAAACCTCAAGTAGATATCCTAACAGGAATGAAGAAGAAGACCTGCTTGTGACTGGGCGTGGTGGCCCAGGCTGCTAATCCCAGCACTTTGGGAGGCCAAGGCGGACAGACAGCTTGAGCCCAGGAGTTTGAGACCAGCCTGGGCAACATGGCAAAACCCTGTCTCTACAAAAAATACAAAAATTAACTGGGCATGGTGGCACATGCCTGTAGTCCCAACTACTTAAGATTCTGAAGTGGGAGGATACCTTGAACCAGGGAGGCGGAGGTTGCAGTGAGCTAAGATTATACCAGTGTGCTCCAGCTTGGGCAACAGAGAAAAACTTTGTGGGAAAGGAAAGAAAGAAAGAGAGAGAGAGAGAGAGAGAGAGAAAGAAGAAAATAAAAGAAGAAAGAAAGAAAAGGAATAAAGAAAGAAAGAGAAAGAAAGAAAGAAAGAGAAAGAAAAAGAAAGGAGGGGGAGGAGAAGGGAAGAGAGGAGAGGAGAGGTGAAGGAAGGAGGAAGGAAAGGAAGGGAAAGGGAAGGGAAGGGAGGGGAAGGGAAAGGGAAGGGAGGGGAGGGGAGGGGAGGGAAGGGAAGGGAAGGGAAGGGAAGGGAAGGGAAGGGAAGGGAAGGGAAGGGAGGGGAAACTTGCTGAAAGCAGAGAGAAAGAGATAAACGGTGACGCTTCTCAGTAGTGGGTGATTTCTTTATGGTACCTGCAGGCATAAATTAATTAAAACTCATATAGAAATGTATTCTTATAATGATAACTCCAATATAGAAGGAGAGTAACATTATTTCCAGAGTATCCTGTTGACCAAGTCAGGGAAATATATAATGTGGTTTTAAAAGTTTTTAAATATAAAACTGAAAATGGCAGTAAACTGGATAATTGACTCACTCAGCTGATCTCTCCTCTTAACGATGTCAGATATTCAGGTCTCACGAAATAAACAGATTTTGTTGGTGGCATTTTAAACACTGACATACATAATCTATGAAAGAAACTCTTCTAATTGATGACTAGAATAGACTGGTTTTCTGCTTTGGATTCATGCATTCGTCAGTCATTGGGTAAGATAGTTTTCATTAGCTTCCTCCACTGTCAGCACTATCTAGGCATCCGAAATGCAAAGGACTATAAAACACAGTCCATTTTGCTCTATGTGCTCATTGTGAGCAGTTGGATTCAGGCATGAAAAGTCAACACAGCAAAACATTACAGGAGCTGTGGCAGCAGCATGTGCAGAGCCCAGTGGACGCCTGTGGAAGGAGGCTCACGGTGTGGAAGGTCAGGGGCCCGCCTTGCACAGTGGTGAGAAGTAAACAGCTGTTGCAGGTGGCATTCTTGGCAGAAGGCGTTCCTGGCAGAAGGAGCAGGACAAGCAAAGGTATGGGAGATGTGGGGAAAAGAGCGGTGTGACAGCTGGAACTGGAAACTTAGCATGTCGCAAGAATGTGGTTGGAAGGAGGACTGCTGAGACAAACCACAGTAGCCAGAATACAGGGGGCTTTGTGTGCCACACTAAGGAGTTTGCGCCCATCCTCCAGGCAATGGGAGCCATTCCAAGTTCTCAGTCAGGGTCAGCGTGATCAGACTTGCGTTTGGAAAGTGACTTTTGTACCAGGCAGAGAATGGGTTGGAGAGACATGAATCAAAAGACCAGTTGAGAAACCAATTATTTAAGTGAAGAATGGTGAGGAACTGTGCTAAGATAGTAAGCAGGTAAGTTCACTGTTATTACTCATTTAGACAAATATTAAGAACATCTAAAATGCATATAACTGTGCTAAATACTAGAGTGTATGAAGAAGAATATGACCACAGTTCTGCCATCATTAGGATTACAATCTGGCAAAGCAGATACTGTTAACACTACACTGGCTGTATCAGGGGATGATGTGCAACCTGACAGAAGAGGCACTACGAACAGCTGTCGAGATTCAGATGGGAAAGTGAATACATCCTGTTGGGTCAACCAGAAAAAAACATTTGTGAATATTGTGGAATATCAGACTGACTTTGAAAGAAGAGTGAGCATTTTAGGAGAACACTGTGGACGGGAACTCACCAAGTGAGGTAACAGCATGAGAAAAAGGCATCGGGGCATATGCATAGCCCACTTTTGATGAGCAGTGAGCCACCCTGTTGGTACTTGTAGAGGAGATGTGTGAACCGAGACTGGAAAGGGAGTTGGTGCCATATGGTGGAGGCTCTGAAATGCAAGAGTGAGCAATTTATACTTAATTTGGTCTATCACTGGGAAGCACCGAAGGTTCCGATGAAAGAAGGGAAGTACTACAAGCTACCCTGGAGAAAACCTTATCTATCATCACTGGATAGGATAAATTAATGATCGGGAGAGCAGAAAACAGCTATTTGCATTAGTGTGAGATCACAGAGGCCAGACTCTAAAAGGTAAATAGGAAAGGGAAGGAGGAGTAGAAGTCAATGCTGTGAGTCTTAGTGATGGGTTGGGTGTGGAGGATGGGGGTGGGGGCTGAGTCAGACATAGCACAGACATGTTGAGCTTGAATGACTGAGGAAAGATTAGACCCACAACAGAAATAAGGAAGTGAGAAAAAGGGGATGTTTGGGGGAAAATTTTAATTTAGGTCAAATGGCTGGCAGGACATCCAGTTAGAATTCGGTAGTTCTCAAGCAGGGCAATTTTACCACTCCCCAACCCCATCCCACAAGGGACATTTGGGAATGCCTGCAAACACTTTGGTTGTGCCATTTGGAGCCAGGGAGTGCTACTGGTATCCAGTGGGAAAACATCCCGTGAGGCCCAGGGCAACCCCAACAGCAGAGACTCATCTGGCCCAAAATGTCCATAGGGTTAAGGTGGAGAATCCCTGAGCTGGATGTTTCTAGTAGAATAACCGAAATGATACTTAAGGCAGTCAAGATTTTGGAAATCACTAATTAAACAATGTAAATTATAAATACAAATTATTGTGAAGGTAGGCCCAGGAATTATCTATCTAGAATCTACTATTCTTTACTACTGTTCCTTACTACTGTTGCTCCTGGGCTACAAATCTGTACAGCATGCGACTATAGGGAATACTGTAGAAAACAGTAGTAAAGAAGATAGATAAATTTGACTTCAGAATTCTACCCTTGATAACCACACCTCTAAGGGAAGGAGACGAAAAATGGAGCCACGTAGCAGACAGAGATGTTCTTCCTAGGCCCCTGCTGCCTTTCCCAAGACTCTCAGCACCAGCTCCTCGGCACCACCACCAACCACTGTTCTCAGGTTTCTTTGTTGCATCCATCTATGGACAAACACGGAGCCACATAGCAGACAGAGATGATGCAGAAGTCAGGCTGTCCCTCAGGGGATCCACGTAGCCCCCTGCTAGCTGCATCATCTTGGACAAGTTACTGGTTTCTATGTTTTAGCTTCCCCATCTCAAAACAGCAGGAACAATGCTCACCTTGAGGGATTGTGAGGGTTAGGGTTCCTTTATACGGTCATGCATCATACAAATGACATATACAACAGTGGTGCCATAAGATTCCAATGGACCCGAACAATTCCTATTACTTAGTGGTGCTGCAGCCATTGCACCATTGTAGCACAACTCACATGTTTGTGGTGATACCGGTGTAAACAAACCCACTGTGCTGTCAGTCATGGAAAAGTCTAGCATATACAGCTATTAATATATACAGCGCCTAATACTTGATAATGATAATAAATGACTGTGTTAGTTGCTGGTTTATGTATTTACCACACTACTTGGTTTATTGTTATTTTAGAGTGTATTTTCCCACTATTTATTAAAAGAAAGTCACTGTAAAGCAGTCTCAGGCAGGTCCTTCAGGAGGTATCTAGAGGAAGGCATTGTTATCCCAGGAGATGACAGCTCCATACGCGTTACTGCCCCGAAGACCTTCCAGTGGGAGAAGACGTGGAGGTGGAGGACGGTGATATCGATGACCCTGACCTTGGGTAGGTCTAGGCTAATGTGTGTGTTTGTGTTTTCATATTTAACAATTCAGTTTAAAAACTAAAACAAACGAACAAACAAAAAAAAACATAAAAAAGTCTTACAAGTGAAAAAAGATTATAGAATAAGGATATTAAAAAAGAAAATATTGTTGCACAGCTGTACAACATGTATTTTAAGCTGTTATTACAAAAGAGTTAAAAGTTTTAAAAATTTAAAAATTTATAAAGTAAAAATGTTATCATAAGCTAAGGTTAATTTATTATTAAATAAAGAAATGTTAAAAATTAATTGAGTGTCACCTATGTATATGGTGTTTGTAAAGTCTGCAGTAGGGCACAGTCATGTCCTAGGCTTTCACATTCACTCACCACTCACTCACTGCCTCTCCCAGAGCAACTTCCAGTCCCACAAGCTCCATTTGTGCTAAGTGCCACACACAGATATACCTTCTCTTTTTGTCTTTCATATTGTGTTTTTACTGCATCATTTCTGTTTAGATATGTTTATTTCAGAATCACAAATACTTTTCATGACGCTGCAGTTGACTACAGTATTCCGTACAGTAGCATGCTGTACAGGTTTGTGGCCCAGGAGCAACAGGCCATACCGTATCTCCTAGATTATACCAAATCTCACATCGAATTTTAATCCTCAGTGTTAGAGGTGGGGCCTTGTGGGAGGGGATTGGGTCATGGGGGCAGATTTCCTCCTTTGGTGCTGTTCTCACACAATCTGAATGTTTAAGTATGTGGCACCTGCCCGCTCTGTCTCTCTTCGTCCTTTCCCAGCCATATAAGGTCTACCTGCTTCACTTTCAACTTCCACCATGATTAAAGCAGAGCAGGCGCTACCGTGCTTCCTGGATAGCCTGCAGTATGGGAAGCCAATTAAACCTCTTTTCCTTATAAATTACCCAGTCTCAAGTATTTGGTTATAGCACTGTGAGAGTGAACTAATGGGCTATCGTCTAACTGTATATGTATATATAGCTATCTTTTGTCTCTCTCTCTTTATTTCTCTCTGTATGTCTTTTGCTTACCTGTCTATCTAGTTGTCTACCTATCCGTGATGATTAATTTTATGTATCAATTTGGCTAGCCTATGCTACCCAGTTAATTGGTAAAATATCAGTCTACATGCTTCTATGAGGGTATTTTATAGATGTGATTAATGTTTAAATCAATAGACTTTGAGCAAAGCAGATGACCTTCCATAATGTGAGTGGGTCTCATATAATCAGTTGAAGGACTTTAGAAAAAAGTCCCCAGAAGAAGAAGGAATTCAACTTCCAGACTGCCTTTGGACTCAAGATTGCAACATGAACAACTGCCAGCATTTCCAACTTACTGGCTTGACCTGCAGATTTTGAACTTACTAGCCCCCGTAATTGTATGAGCCCATTATTTAAAATCTCTCTCTTTCCCTCTCATCCCAATTTCTTTCTCTCTATATATCTGTATCCTATTGTATCCTGTTGGTTCTGTTTCTCTGGAGCACTCTGACTAATATACTCTCACCCATTGTCTATCTCATCTTTTTTTCTAAAAATGTAAACTCCACAGGAGCATACTATGTTCATTGCTTTTTATTTTATTCACTTACTATCTGTAAATATGGTCTACCTTAGTCTCATCTGCATAAGCATGCTTCATATGAATACACAGTACTGTGCATCTCCCGACTGATGTTCATTTAGGGAGACTGAACACTTTGGCTGCATTGAGCATCCTTGTTCATACTCTTCGTGCATGTGTAAGAATATATCTGTGGTATTCTAATAGTGGAATTGCCAGGACAGTGGGTATGAGCATATTACATTTTAATATAAATTACTGAGTTGCTCTATAAAATGTTTGCACCAATTTACAAAACTGGCACCAGCCAACGAGAGGGATTGTCTTCTGTATTCCGGCAACCATTTATCATTGTTAGGTGAAAAATAGAATCCCATTGTTTTTGAAACTTACATTTCTTTAACTACATGTGAAAATTAGAATTCAAAATTACCAGCTTATTTTGTTTGTGTTACTGCAAACTGGTGCCCATTTATTTGGTCTGCAAAAACATATGCGGTATTTTGATGATACAACGAGTCCCAGTGCTAATGCAAGCCTGTATATAGCACCTTAGGCATTTGGCTTTGACCTGTAGAGCTGCTGGCTCCATCAGCTCCCTCAGTCATTTGGTAAACCTCATAGTAACAAGGTTCTGCATTTGATGTGATTGCACTTTCAAGACCCAACTACAGCATTGTGGTAGGCATTTATTGTTTAAAATTAAGGCTAGAAAGTAAGTATTGAATTTTATTAAAATATTTATAAAATTTTAAATAAATATTACTGATTTTTAAAAAAAACAGACACTATTTACTGTAATATCACTAGCCTATCTCATACACTATTATATATTCCTATATAATGTAGGAATAAATCCAATAAAAGTATTAACATTTGTTGGGATAACTTTTTAATGAAAGAAAACATAAAGCTTCATTGATCACCATTAAAAATGGCTTAATTAAATGGACAGATATCTCCTATCTATTTAAGTTGGCTAGGTTCAATGTTTTAAAGATATCAGATCTCCCAAATAGATTCAATATAATCCAATAAGAATCCTAATAGGTTTTTGGTAGAACTTAAAATGCTAAATCCCAAGTTTACATAAAACTGGCCATTTATATGTTTTATATAAAAGGGCCAAGAATAGCTAAGACATTCATGAAATGGAAGAATCAAGAGGGAAGACTTGGTCTAACAAATATCAAGAATTATTGTGAAACTGAAGTAACAAAGGCAATGTAGTAAAAGAAAGGACAGATGTGAGCAGCTCAATGAAAAAACATATGCGTACATACTCGGAAGCAGCACTATAGAAGTAAGGAGATGACTAGATTCCCAATAAATTATGATAAGAACATTGAATACCTGCATAAGAAAAATGAAATTGACACTTATCTTACAACATAGCCAAAATTAGTTCCAGTTGGATTAAAAGAAAAAGTGTAATAACGTCATAAAACATTCAGAATATAAGATAGAAGCATCTCTTCATGGTCTCAAGGCAGGGAAGAATTTCCTAATCTCCTCAACAATTAAGGAAGAGAGGATGTTCATAATTACATCAAATTTAAGATATATTTTCATCAAAATCTTACAAGGGCGAAAAGATAGTTATGTAAAGAGACATTATTACAAATTTATATCAACATCACTATTCAAACCTATATTCATATTTATATAACCAAGAAAGGTTATTTACAGAACTTGCAAATCAATAAGAGAAAATCAATAAGATACAAATCAATAAAAGATAAGTCAATAGAATAATGGGTAAAAAACATAAATAAGCACCTTATAAAAGAGGATATACATTTGGATATTAAATATGTAAACATTGTTAAATTTCATCTTTAAACAGAGAAAAGCACATTAAGACTACAATGAAATATATACTCACAAGAATGACTAAAATGAAAACACTGAGACTATCAAGTGCTAGCAAGGCAACAAATCAACAGGAACTCTCAAGAAAACCTCTGAAAACAGGAATGTGCATTAGTTTCCTATTGCTGATGTAACAAATTACCACAAATGTACTGACTTAAAACAATGCAAATTTATTCTCTTACAGTTGTGGAGGCTAGAAGTCAAGAATCATTTTCACTTGGGCTAAAGTCAAGGTGTCAGCAGGTTTGTTCTAGAAATTCTGAGGTTGACTTGTTTTTCTTGTAGCTTCCCCTTACATTTTTAGCTTAATACTTTTATTCCCATTAACAAAAATAGTAATTAGACGCAAGAGAGGAGGTAAAAAACTATGCGAACCATTGAGAGTTGATTGTCCAATCTGGTATTCATTAAAGTATACAACGCCCTTTTGATAGGTAGAAACACAAATGAGATATTTTGTGGTTTGTTGGTTACAAGAATAAAACAGGTCTCTATCATCATTTCCCTTTCAGAGGAAATCTGCAGGATAACTCAGGAGAAGGCTTTAACTGTGGAGTGCCCAGGTAACCAGTTTTTCACTTGGTTTAACAAGAAGATGCCAATAGCTCACTCAAATGCTCCTGCTAAGCATACATCAGTAGTTGAAATATGACATGCTACTGCAATGTTTTCTGCAATAATGCCTTCATAGGTTATAGTAAAAGTTATTCCAAGAGGGATAAGAAGGAAGCCACAATTTATGGACATTGCAACAAGCCAGCATCCGTAATTTCAACCAACGTAATTGGTGAGCCGCATGCTGAGAATGTGTGATACTCCCCAAATGAAGAGATGTCACTAAAAAGAAAGAGATGAGCTTTTCAGAGTGCAGCCTGGATGAGTTAAGAGAGCCGGGGTCCTAGTGGTTGGCCAGGCAATGAAATCATAAATCGCAGTGCAATGGTTCCAAATGGTTTTGGCTGGAGAAGACGATGCTGCCTGACCTTCTGGCCCTGACACTTAATTACTCTGTGAGTGAGCTTCCGGATTCTCCTTAGGCAGCCAACTTCAGAATGACAGGCCTGGACCCGGAGAAATGGTTACCCCAAACCTCTGCAGCTGATCCATTCTGAGGAGAGGCACACGCTGACAGGGAACGTTCTGGCCACTCCTGTTTCTTGACTAAAGAAGGCATGTGATTGAGAGGTGGCATGGTTAAAGGACAAGTTACATGCCTCCAGAATCAGTGTGATGCCTCACGAATGCTAGAGCAGAGTGAAGTCAAATACATAGGTAGAGGAAATAACAAAAGATGCTGCTTTTGCTCAGGCTTGTTTCAAGGTTTAAGGATCTGGTGTGGAAACTGCCTGCAGAAAAGTTTGGGACCTTTGGCTCAAACATTCTGAAATTTCCATTCAGGTAGAAATGGTGATCTACGCCATTATCAACAATGTGTTTATTTTGGCTCTGAAGCCTCTTATGTCAAAGCTAAGGAATTTAGAATGAGAGAACTACTTTCACAAGAAAAGACTAGGAAACTCACCTATTTCAAAGTCTACCTAACCCCTGGCTCAGGTTTCATCTGGCCAATTATCCACAGGGCACTAAAAATGCAGACAGAGGATTTTATTTTCTTTGCTAAGATTGATATATTATTGATAAAATTGATATATTGTTGAACCAATTTGACAATCAATTTATATAGGAAGCCTCATTTCTTTTAGTCCTGTAGGAAGTATTGAAAATATTTGAAGCTTTAAGGGACAGCAGAGAATAAACATACAGAAATTTCAACAGTCATAGTTGTAGAAATACAGGCAAACTGAAATTCTACAAGTTGGAGAATTGTACTCATCCACAGATTAAAAATGAATTGGCAAGTATAGTTCAGTTATTAAAAGAGGATAATATCCCAGTACTCAATATGAATAAAACATGTAGGGTGCATGTAGCCAGAGCCAAGGATGAATGCCAGGGTATTATTGATAACTGATGGCTGACTGTTTATTGAATCTCCCATCTTTGGCACTTGGAACTTCTCTCTTGCTGTTTGCCTTGAATTTCCATATTGGACCTGTTTACTTTTTTTTTTTTCTAACTGAAGACTGAAAACTAATTTGTGCTTATATTTAAAAAGCTTCCAGTATTAAACTTAAAGTTGACTGCAAATGTACAAAGACTGTTCATCATTGTGTGTTTTTGTATGTCATATCCCATACAAAGTGTGTTTGGACAGAGGAGATGGTTCTTAGCTTTCAACTCGATATGCATGCTGTGTCTTTTTTAAATTTAATGAATTTTAGACTTATGACCATTCTTTGTGTGGCAGTTTCTATTGGTCTGTAGATTGCTATCTGTCTGAATATTTATCCTTTCCAGCAAGTTTTGTCTACTAAATAAAAATAGGCAAATTCCTACCCAATGTGACTTAAGAATCCAACAGGCAACCACCCCTGCTGGGAACTAGGCCAGTCATCCACAACCATCTCCAGCCACAGCCTCTAAGGAGCATATTCCATGTACCAATCACTATGCCTGTCCTTGTAGGACACACGTGTGTGTTCCAATGCAAACTCCCAGGCCTCCTTCCTTCCTGAGAGTCACTTGACTAAGAGATGATGTCCCGACTTCCTATTTTATCTATGTCCTCATTTGTGAAACATTTGAGCTGATTATCCTCTTTTCTTTATTTTTATAGAAAGGAGGTCTCACTGTGTTGCCCAGGCTTGTCTCAAACTTCTGATCTCAAATGATTTTCCCGCCCCAGTCTCTGGAAGCACTAGAATTACAGGCATGAGCCACTGCGAATGGCCTGATTTTCCTCTTTGTGGGTTGACCAAGAGGAAAAATAACTGCCTCATCCAGCATTTACTCAAACAATAGGAGATTTACGGCTTGCTATAAGAGGGGCAAGGTGTATCTCAGACATGGGTGTGAGCCCACCAGCTCAGCTTGAGTCCTCTCTCTCCGGCTCTGCAGCAGTCCTCAGTTCGGCACCCGGCTGAGAGTAGAATCCAGGGAAGGCCTGACCTGCTGGTGAGGCGATGTGCGGAAGGAGTCCCTGTCTTTGGCCACACACACCGTTTGTTTACTCAGAGGCGAAGGCAGTTTTCCGTTTCTATAGTAATGGCACCTGCAGTCCCCACAGCTCATGCACTGTGGTGCCAAACTACATCCCTAAATGTCTAACTTCAGAGCCCTGGCTGCCTCATAACTCTTCCCTCCGCTATTCCTCTGAGGCCGTAAAAGGATTTTTGGTATTCAAACGTTTCTCGTTGTGGAGTCTTCGTCCAAAGGAAATATCTGGCAGGGAAGATATAAAATCAGGCCTTTTCGGTTGCATCTTGAATACTGGAGGCCTGGCCCTCTAGGCATCTCTATTTGTTTTTCCCCAGGCAGGTTTCTGGGTAGGGACCTGAGTGTGGCTGTAGAGTGTGTGCTGCACATCTGTGGGGGGCACTACTGGCTTCATAAACATGAGAATTGGCACTTGGAATTACTACGTGCAGCCCAGTCAGCTACAGCAGGGGGCCTGTGTGGACTCCAGCTCCCAGACCACTCTTCTGACTATGCAAGGATCACAGATGGAACTTTATCATAGATACGTTTACTCCAGTTTACACCTTCTCAGTGTTTAGCAGAAGGGAGCTAGGTCTTAGGAGGTCAAGGGTGTGGGACAGATAGCTGGAGGAGGGGCTGGGGAAGAGATGTGAGTCTGTCTAGTGTTAGAGAAAGGAGCCATCAGAAAGACATCGCAAAGCAGCTCTCTCTCCTTCAACGATTTCCCCATGCAATCCTTCTCTAGGAGCTTGGGCTGGCAAGGGGTAGCCTGCCGTTCTTTTGATTCCTTTATAATCACAATTCCAGCTTTAGACGCCAGCCCAGAGAAAGAGCTAGGAAAGCCCCAGCTCCCCAAGGCCCAAAGGTGGTCAAGAAAGAATTATGAAGAGGTTTAATTTTTAAAAATAATGACATGATCTTGCTGCTTTAATAAACAGAATTTCGTGAAGTTCTAAAACAAAAAGAAACAACAAATAATTGTTTCTCTGCTTCACTCTGCCTCAACTGAAAAAGAAATTCCTTAAAAATAAGCCCATTTCCCCATCAGTTTTGGTTCTGGGTCCCTGTGATGTCAATCTTCCCATACACCCATGAGTGGTATTGAATGGCAGTGAGTCTTAGGCTCTGAAATTCTCTGGTTTCTAATGTATTCACATGACATCAATCTGTTAAACAGATGATATTTAACTTATTTAAATGTTTGATTCTTTATTTTTAAAAGTCATTTAAAGCTAGTCTTGAATAGCTAGAATTCATTCCGGATTTTCTTAAAATCTTTCCGGATTTAATAGCACAATTTGTATTTCATGCCAGCCCACCCAAGGTGTTAGCAGAGATGGAGTCTCTGATACAGTGTAGTTTTTAATGGCCTGTTATATTATCCTTTTCTATTAGACTCTATAAATATTGCAATGCATTTGCAAATAGAACGCCAGTTGAATAAAACCATGGGTTTGACTGAATATAATATTATTTCTTAAGAAATAATAATGTGAAAAATACAAAATAAATGCAATTAATACTTCAAATACCTTTTATATGACAGCCAAGCAAAACTTAATTAAAGTTAATCATAAAAGTTTAAAATACCATCTATTTTATTTGATCATTTTGGTACAGTATGTGTCGGGGACCTATCTATATGGAAACTGTTCTATAAGCCAATTGTATTTTACTGCTTAATTATATAGCTTGAAAAGCAATAGTGTGAGAATAAAATATTTTAAAAAGATGTGGAACAGGCATAAGTGTTCTTATTTGACTTGCAGACTTGGGTGCTGCTTTCACAAAGATTTGCTTTTTATATGGTATTAATCAGTTACTATAAAGGCAGAATGGTTAATAAATCCACCCTGCCAAAATCGAGAGCTTGGTTTTTGCAAACATACCTGTGACATTTTGGTTGGACTGGGATATAAGGTGTCTGGAGGATTAACTGTACATACCGTTGAGAAAGGCATCATCTATGCCCTTTAATTTATGTTAACAGGAGTTTTAGTGTCTTTTTATGAACCTCTTTCCAGGTATTTCATTGTCAATATTTAGGTTCACACTGTCTTCTAAGGCTACAAATACTTTGGATGCAAATTAAGCATTGAGTTGTGTATTACATAATTTTGCTCTAATATAAGTCCATTTAATTTGATGCTTTCCTCTTGCTCTCTTGTCACAGAATGAGAAACGCTCTGAGGAGGAAGACAAACAAGTACCCCTCTTCTGCCCTGGACTTCAGTTAGGGAGCTCCAAACCTGAGCACACACTGTCAGAGTAGCTGGAGAGGGGAATAAAGGTGAGACCACCTTACAGGAAGCCCGATTCTAAGAACTGAACATAAATTTGAAAATAACTCTCTTGATTTTATATTATTTTTAAAAGAACTGTCCCTGAAACTGTGATCACATATTCCCAAAACATCTGAGCGTATTGTGACACCTAAAAACAAAAGCATTTGTTATCTTCTATGCCAGATTTTAGACTTAAAAATCTGATATTTAAAAGAGGGTTTTCTGAAAAACTTTCCAACACAGCGAAAATAATAACTCAATAGCACACACACAGAAACAAAAGAAAGAAATTGCAGACTATAAAAGGAATTTGCTTTTACTAGCATAGAAGTGAGAAAAATAGGGAGTAGAAAAGAATTTACTAAATTTTTGCTCTACCTAATTTAGTTCTTATAAATAATTTCTTTCCACCAAAAAAGAATGCAATGAAGGTTTTCCAACTCATTCTTTTGTTCCAGAGATTTATTGCTGTGAAAATGTTAGCTCTCATCTGATTTAGTGTCTGAGTGGTGGTGTCCTCTGGTAGAAAGAGGAATCCCTTGACAAGCCCAGGCAGTCTTGGCCCCTGGAGGTCTTCCAATAATTAGAGTCAAGCAAATCCCTGGAGGAAACCAGTAAGTCTGAGAAGCATTCCTCTTGTCTCTCTGTCGTTCTCTGCGCACTTGGAGTTATTCTGATAAAGCCACTCTGCGTCTCAAGAACTCAGCTTGCTAAGCTGTTGAAACTAAGGTAGAGATAATTGACAGGAGATGAAAGGGCCTGGATGCTGGGCTGGAAGTACTGGGGGTGTGAGCAGGTCTGAGCTATGAGCTGCAGTATCATGTAAGTACAGACAGGCAGTGTAAACACGGTGATTACGGGACTGCGCTTTCAGGTGAGTAGACTATGTGGGAGTAAATTCCAGGCTGCTTTTCAATTGAACAAACAACATTTTCAGGTTCCTGCTGTTTCGTTTGATTCATTTCTACTGCCAGGCTCTAGCGATATAAAATCGTATGAAAGTGCCCATTTTGCAATGTTCTGGGATTATGTCCTGCAGCATAAGAGCCCAGCCAGTCTGCCCAGTGTCTACGTTTGATCACACAAATTCAGCTGTGCTATAGAATAACTGCTCTTCAATTAGGAACGCTGTCAATACAATTGATTCTTCCAGAAACCCTGGGGCAGATTGGTCATCTGTTGAACACACTTGCAGAGTCACTGCCTACTCATCCCAAAAGGGATGGTCAGAAGTTACTTATCCCAGTAACTTCAAGACCTGCATAATGACTGAATCTGCCTCTCCTCATCTGTCTTTCTATTCCCTTCCAAAGGTAACCTCCACCCTGTGAGGCCAGCCTTGGGCCTGCTGGAATTATCCCTGACTTTAGGTCATTGCTCATATATGACATTTATTCCCCATCAAGGGTTTCATTTATTTTACTATTTAGCTATTTCCTAGGATTAAGGTGGTGATTTACCTTATAGTAAGCTGTGAAAGTTCTTATTATTTTAGTCAACACATTAAACCTAGAGAGGCACCTAAATTTTATGACTCTAATTAGAAATGAATTCCTAGAATTTTTCTCTAAATCATCTGAGGCGGTGGTATCCCACTAACCCTAACACAAGGGGACATGTACACAGAGAACTGAGCATAGTAGATTGGACGTTACCTTGAATTTTCTTTAAAGTCCTGGATCTCTTTGGGGAGGACTGGTAGATGTCCCTATGAGTTCATGGATGTAATGCTCTCAGAATAGTGTCTGTGGCCTAGTAAACACCTAGTGTTAGCCCTTATTTTTTCTTCACTTTTCACTGTTCTCCTGTAAAGACACAGCTGGATATCTGTTGAGTCTTACTAATAACCAATGTGAATGGAGAGGTGAGAAGACTCCACTCCACTGCTAACTGAGGTGCTAAATGAGAAGATAACACTACCTCACCTGACTGTACGTCACTGCCCTCTAAATTCTGTTGATTCAGGGATTATGGAGAAAGGAGATGAACACATTCCTCCCCACTTTCTGGGAGCCCAGTCTGGCCACATTTCCAGCTGTGAGCAAGTGGTGGATGTCCTCAGCCTGTACATGTTGATGTTTCACACGTGCTGAGATTCAGAGACAGCAGGGCACCCCGCCTATGGCCAATTCCCAGGGAAGGGCAGGATTGAGATTTCCTTTTTAGCCACTGGTGAGACCAAGGTTAACTTGAAAAATGATCCAGGATGCACAAAAAATTGAAAACACACTGGCAGGACCAAGTGGCTCACTCCTGTAATCCCAGCACTTTAGGAGGTCGAGGCAGGCAGATCACCTGAGGTCAGGAGTTCCAGATCAGCCTGACTAACATGGTGAAAACCTGTTTCTACTAAGAATACAAAAATTAGCCAGGTGTAGTGGCAGGCGCCTGTAATCCCAGCTACTCGGGAGGCTGAGGCAGGAAAATCACTTGAACCCAGGAGGCGGAGGTTGTAGTGAGCTGAGATCAGACCACTGCCCTTCAGCCTGGGCAACAAAGGAAGACTCTGTCTGAAAAAAGAAAAAGAGAGAAAAAAGAAAACATACCAAAAAAATATGTCAAGCAATGTTTTCATGTAAACCCTGATTTATTTCAGGCACTTATCTGAAGTGTTGGGTGTACACGATCTGTGGAACTTTTTAATGGCAATATGGTCATTGGCCAAAACACCAAGATACCAAATTTCTTTGGGCCAGTCAAATATGAATGGGCCTTGTCTACACATCCTCTTGTGGCTCTTGTTGTCCATGTTCTCCTTGAGGTCAAAGGTGAACAGGCTTCAAGCCTCCACTCAAAGGAAGGTTCCTTCAGGGCTCCCCACAGGCTCCCCTCATAACTGGATACAATAACTCTGACTTGGCACAGTTTGGGTCCTTGTCCTGTTGGCATCCCAGCTCAGTGACTTTTGGAACCACACACAACATCCATACATCTCTAGTGTGCTCTGTCCACTGCCTCTGCGAGCCTTCCTGAATGAGATTGCTCACATCATGTGTTCTGATGCTTTGGAAAGCCTAACAACTGCTTTACAAAGATGCAAAAGCAAACATAAACACACAATACCACGTGTATTAGCCCATCCTCACACTGCTGGAAGGAAATACCTGAGACTGGGTAATTTATTTAAAAAACAGAAGAAATTGGCTCACAGTTCTGCAGGCTGTATAGCAAGCATAGCAGCTTCTGCTTCTGGGGAGGTCTCAGGAAGCTTCCAGTCATGGCAGAAGCCAAAGGGGGAGTGAGCCCTTTCCATGGCCAGGGCAGGAGGAAGAAGAGATCTCATGAGAACTCACTCACTGTAAACAGCTAGATCTCACGGGAGCTCACTCACTTCACAGCACCTAGGGGGATGATGATAAACCATCCATGAGGGATGCGCCTCCATGATACAATCACCTCCCACCAGGTCCCACCTTCAACACTGGGGATTACATTTCAACATGAGATTTGGGTGATGACACAGATCCAAACCACATCACCATGGGCCCAGAATGTTGTCTTATGTTAAGGTATTACACCTTTGTGGCCTTGGGAAAGAAAGAACCATAGATAGGTCATTTGTAACTTTCCTGCATGGAGTTACAAAAATTGGGCTGCTTGTATTCCGAAACTTCTCAATCACTTCTCATATGGTTTGTCTGTGTCCCCACCCAAATGTCATCTTGAATTGTATTTCTGTGTGTTGTGGGAAGGACCTGGTGGGAGATAATTGAATCATGGGACAGTGGATTCCCCTATATTGTTCTCATGGTAGTGAAAAAGTCTCGCAAGATCTGATGGTTTTATAAGTGGTTCCCCCTTTCCCTTGACTCTCATTCTCTCTTGCCCGTCAGCATGTGAGATGTGCTTTTATCCTTTTGCCATGATTGTGAGGCCTCCTCAGCCATGTGTAACTATGAGTCAATTAAACTACTTTTTCTTTATAAATTACCAAGTTTCAGGTATGGGGTCAAAGCCCCCACAAAGAGACTCCATTGGGGCACTGCCTACTGGAGCTGTGAGAAGAGGGCCACCATCCTCCAGACTCTAGAATGGTAGATCCACCAACAGTTTGCACCATGCACCTGGAAAAGCCAGAAGTACTCAATGCTATCCTGTGAAAGCAGCCAGGAGAGGGGCTATACCCTACAAAGCCACAGGGGCAGAGCTGCCCAAGACCATGGGAACCTATCTCTTGCTTCAGTGTGATCTGGATGTGAGACATGGAGTCAAAGGAGACCATTTTGGAACTTTAAGGCTTAATGACTGCCCTATTGGATTTTGGACTTGCATGGGACCTGTAGCCCTTTTGTTTTGGACAATTTCTCCTATTTGGAATGGGTGTATTTACCCAATGCCTCTACCTCCACTGTACCTAGGAAGTAACTAACTTGCTTTTGAGTTTATAGGCTCATAGATGGAAGAGATTTGCCTTGTCTCAGATGAGACTTTGGAATGTGGACTTTTGAATTAATGTTGAAATGAATAAAGACTTCAGGGGACTTTGGGAAGGCATGACTGGTTTTGAAATGTGAGGACATAAGATTGGAGAGGGGCCGGGGTGAAATGATATGGTTTGACTGTGTCCCCACCCAAATCTCACCTTGAATTGCAGCTCCCATAATTCCCAAGTGTTGGAGGAGGGACCCTGTGGGAGATAATTGAATCATGGCAGTGGATTCCCCCATACTGTTCTCGTGGTAGTGGTAAGTGTCATGAAATCTGACGGCTGTATAAGGGGTTTCCCTTTTCAATTGGATCTCATTCTGTCTTGCCTGCAGCCATGTAAGACATGCCTTAGCACCTCCTATGCCTTCTGCCGTGATTGTGAGGCCTCTCCAACCATGTTTAACTGTGAGTCCATCAAACCACTTTTTCCTTATAAATTACTCAGTCTCAGTATGCAGCGTGAGAATGGACTAATACAACTTCTTTATGTTTGATAGGGATGATGATATATTCTCTTTTCCTAAGAATTTAAATCATACCCAGTGGGAGGATAGAAGTAATATTCTTATTTAACAAATTTTAACGGTTCTATGTGTAGAATGGGGTTGAGTAATTACTGAGAAGCACTGTTTTTCTGTGCTAGGAAGAGTAACCCTGAAAAAGGGAGAGAAGTACCTGCCGGGTTCAACTCTTCTTCCCCCGGGCTGCCACCTTGCCATTGCAGGATGAATGTTGTTAACAGGGAGTCTGTTAAAATGGCAAGGGGGTCTTGCCATGGAATCCAGGGCTTCTCTCTTGGCCTACTTCTCTTTCCCGTCCCTGCTGCTTTTTCATCCTCAGCCTCCTGTAGTTCTCCCTTCTCATTTCCAACTTATGTGGAACTCAATTTGCATAGAGAACGTTTCTGCTCCCAGATTCCCTGACACATTTTTCCCCCCCATGGCAGAGAAAAAAGACCTCAGGCATTTATTTAATCCTAAATGTTCTTAGGCTCAGTCTCAACCTATTTGTACAAATTAATATATTGATATATGTCTGACGATTACTAGTCTATGCTCCTTGGGCATGGTGCTTTCAGGACTGTGTAGAGATTAAGAACTGGAGCATAGAGTCTGCTTCTCTCACCACTTTTTGGCTGTGTGGCTCCAGACAAGTTACTTAACCTCTGTGTGCCTCAGTTCCCACCACTGTAGAATGGGAATAATTGTGCTACCTATTTCACATGTGTGTTGTGAAGTTTCATTGAGGTTCAGGAAAAGCATTTTTATTTGTGCCTAGTACAGAGCAAACTCTCAGTGTATGACAGCTAATTATTTTTACTTGACTTTAATTATTAACTATCCGAATTCTTACTTTGAGCTGTCATCAAAATGCAAATGCGATGACAAATATATTACAGTTTCTTTATTTTGAGAAAATAGAAGTAATGATGCCCATTACGATTAGCTAGAATATGAGGCTATGCTTTATTTATTTATTTATTTATTTATTTATTTATTTATTTGAGATGGAGTCTTGCTCTGTCGCCCAGGCTGGAATGCAGTGGCATGATACCAACTCACTGCAACCTCTGCTTCCCAGGTTCAAGTGATTCTCCCTTCTCAGCCTCCCAAGTAGCTGAGGTTACAGGCACACACCATCACACCCAGCTAATTTTTTTGTATTTAGTAGAGATGGGGTTTGATCATGTTGGTCAGGCTGGTCTCGAACTTCTGACCTCAGGTGATCCACCCGCTTCGGCCTCCCAAACTGCTGGGATTACAGGCGTGTGCCACCATGCCTGGCCCATGCTATGCTTTAAGTGGTGGAGTTCTAGGCGGAAGCTCTCCTCTCTGAGGAGGTGCCACCTTTGCTTCACTTGCTTTTGTTCAAGAAGAATGGTCAGAAAAGAAAAGGGTAGGCAGGACCAGAAATGAGGGACCAGGATTGTCTACAATCTAATTTGCCATGTTAAAAAGAACATTAAGAGTTTGAGGACCTGGCTGTATATGCAATTTTGGTAAAAATAACTTTTCTTCAATTTTGCATATCTTAAAAACAAAGATGATACATTAATCAGCTAATTTTCCAGGGTTATTTTGAAGAGCAAGTGCATTGGTCTATTTGAGTAATCTATAGACACTGTTTATATGCAAGATATAATCTTTCTTTCTGTTTCTGGTTAAGCCCCCAGGCAGTGCTTGTGGGATTCCGGAAGGTGTAAAGAAATACTTTCCCCCTTCAAATCCAGTAAGGCATGTTGCTAAATTGTCAGTGTGCTTAAAAAAAAAAAAAAATAGAGACACATTCAGGTTTCCACTAGTTTTTAAAATCTGAAATATACATCTTCCTTAGGGAAAATCACTATCTCAATTAAGAAATTTATTCATACATGTATTTATGTAAAACACATATATTAGACAAAAATTTTGATGTTTTTCTCAGGATTTTAGAAAATTCTTGCAATTCATAAGTTAGAATAAGAAAAAAAACTCATTTCTAATTTCACTTTACTTTTTTCACTTAATAAGAATTTACTGGGACTACTTAGCAAGCACTTTTAACATCTCTGTTTCTGGTATCAAATATTGAGAATATGAGAAGCTGCCTTTCTTTGTCCAGTACTCCCAGAGTGTCTGAATCGTCAGCAGGTTCCAGTCCTGACCTGGGACAACTCCTAGATTTTTCTAAGTTCCTTGAGAGTTGGGTTTGTGTCACTCACCCACGTGTAGCAAAGTCCTTGGCTCTTTACAGGCAGGTAGGAAAAGTGTGTTTACTGAACTGCACTGAACTGCTGAACTGAGTCAGTCAATTCATCCACAATGTGAAGCTACAGAGTGGCGGCCCATGAGGCCATCGCGGAAACGGGCAGCGATCGATGCATCATGAGACCGTTCAGCCACCGTGAGCGAGTCCACCTCAGTGAGCCTTTAATTAACGATTGTCCCCATCTGCTCTTAGCCAAGACCATCCGCTTTGGAGCTGAGACAAATTCAGACACTCAATCCCTTGGAAGGACGATCAAAAACAAGATCAGAAAGATGTCACAATTTACAATCTGCTGAGGCACCGCTGGGTTTCCTGCCTGATTTCCCCTAGCTCTCCCTATAGATTCTAGGAATGTAGAAGAAAAAGATATTTGCAAGGCCAGCTTAGCTAGCATTCCACAAATATGTAATAGAATGAGTGTGCATGTTGACACCTGTAAAAATCTTACTTGAATTTTTCCACATTCATATTTCATATGGTAAAGCATTTTAGCCGTAGGGAGACAGTCAGACCTCATCTGTCCTGAGGCATTGATATGACTACTTTCACTGCATGAAAAACTTTCTTAGTGTGATTTCTAGTGACATCTAAAACCAGCAGCTGAGGATGACATGGATATTTATTTTGCTTATGGACACAGGATGTCGATTAAATAATTCCATGGCAACAGGTATTGCAAAGGTACTTTTCTTCGGGAGTTTTCCTTTTGGCTGTTTTGCTCTTGGAAATATCAAACATCGGCCCAGGGCAAATGGCTAAATAGCTACAATTTTCTAGCTCGTTCCTATTTTTGGCTTTCGGTGCCAGAGGCATTTGAACACCCATGTTGGAGGCTGGGTTCTCATGGAGACTTGGGAACCAAAGAGAGCCAAGCTGTTTTAGATCAATCGCTCCCTGTGCTTAAAGGGCTAGTAAAAACAGGTTATAATGTTTACATGACTTTTTATGGGTCAGAGTTTATTACAGTTCTATTCTATGGCCTACAGCAGAGGAACATTTTACAAGATTTTGCTGCATTTGACAGTTCTGTTTCAGTGCATCTGGTAGGGGAAGTATTTTTTTTTTTCCTTCCTTTTATTCTGTCTTTTTCTTTCTGTTTTATTCTTGTTTTATTCTTTCCCTTCTGAAAACAAAGTGGGCTCTTAAGGCTCCCTGATTGCAAGCAATCTTTCTTTTCCTTGGAAAGCTATAAACCAGTTTAGACCCAAGATTCTATAGAAGGTTCTGCGAAACCTTACAATTTCAAATAGCTTTCAGTCTTCCTTTGGAGATTTATATACATAATAAACAGAAGCATATTTTACCGATATGTTTGCATTTGCATAAATGTCTTGTGCTTTTTCTTTTCTCTGTATTAGTCAGCAGAGTGTGGTGAACCAGGCTCTGGACTTTGGGGACTGGCACACTGACATTTTTATTATTGTTTCAGTATTTGTTTATTACTTCGGGCAAATTTCTTAACCTTTCTGAGTTTGGGGTTAATGACACCTACTTGCAAAATCATTGTAAGGGTTAAAAGTGAAATTATGCATTAGTCAGGCATACGATAATGGTCATTTTATTCACTGTTTTATTAACAACTATTGTGGAACACCAACGATGTGTTAGACATCGTTCCGTGCCTTAAAGATACAGCAAGCGAACAAGAGTCATGGTTCCTGCTCTCGAATTCTGCTGGGAGAGAAATAGAAGATACACAACCGATGTTAGCTGGAGTTAAGTGCTAAGGAGAAAAATAAATCAGAGTGAGAAGCAGGGAGGGCTGTTTCATATAGACTGGTCAAGAAAAGTCCTGTGATGAAGTCACATTTGAACAGAAGACTAAATCTAACAGCTGATTAGATTAAGCCTGAAGGCTGAGGCAGAATAAACAGGAAATGCAGGGGCCGTGAGGCAGGAGAAAGAGTGATTTCTTGTGGAACAGCGTGGAAGTCCAGGTGCCGGGCCCCTGCACTCTAGGGAGAGAGGCTGGAGATGAAACTAAAGAGATAGCTCGGCCAGATCAAGTAGGGCCTTCCGGGAGAAAGGCTCAATATTTAGTCTGAGAACAATAAGGAGCCACTGGAAGCTTTGAGCAAAGTTAAGCCATAATCTAGTTCCATATTGGAAGTATCACTTTGGCTTCCATTTGGAGAACAGACTGTAAGGAAGAAGGGGAAGGAAATGGGAAGAAACCCTCCCTTTCATAGCCAGGGACAACACAAACCCTGGCAGCCTCGCCCTCTGGAAGTTACTATTTTATGTGTTGAATGGGTATCTTGCTTTTATTAATATGTGACTTAGTTTATGTATTGAGATAATATTAATTTCATTTATTTCTGTCTTCATCTTTTTCCTATTCCTCTTAAGTGACGTTTGCTCTTAGCTGTTTGTGTCAGAAGACCAGCAATCGGTGCCTCTCTTCCACAAGTACTGTGGTTTTTAAAAGTCAGAACAATTCAGAACAGGTGGGTTATAACAATAGTGGCCAGGACACTGTCCGGTGAGTCCGTCAGTGGATGCTTTCGGCTCATGGAGTTATGAGTTCAACCAGGGTATTTGGCTCCTGGAGAACCTCATTCACAGATCAAATTCAGCCACTAAAGTCTACCAAGAACCATAACAGGAGGAAAATGTGAACTCCACAGCAGGGTGGTCCTCAGTCTGTCTGTGCATCAAGTCCTTAAAAGCTATAGAGGCCAGAGTGCCGGTCACAGGCCTCTATAGGCAACTGCGCTGACAATCTGGCTGTTTAGGAACATTCACTATCAGCAAAGAACGCCCCGCAGCTTTGTGGAAGGAAGGAGAGGGAGGAGATGGGGCATTTTAGTGATACAGACACTATGGAGCAATTGAACGTATTTATCTGTTCTCCCATCCTTATAACCCAGGCACCTAAAATAACTGTTTTCATCTTAGGAATCACACAGAACAACAATCTTCAGAGCTGTCCTTACTTGCAGGCAAACTAGAGAGCTGTCTGTGGGCCAAGACTTGAAGGGGCTGAGACTACAGTCTTCAGGTCCATGCTGCCAATCATGCCTGAAATTCCACCACAAGAGATGAACGTTTTAAACATTTGACCCCTATAAAAATGCAAACGCTGCTGGGAGGGATTGTAAATCATTAATACCACTCTGTGAGTTTATCAGATCACTCCTTGCTATGTTGTAGGAGGGAGAAGGGCTGCAAATGAGTAAAGAATGCTTACCTGGCGTTGGATGTGGCAGGGAAACTGGGAACAGCATTCAGATCGGATCTTTTGAGGACAGGGCAATTAGGCCAGTGAAAGTTTAAAGTGCAAAACCTCACTTGTTACATATATACTTTGCATGAGGAAAGCTAGTAGTAGCAGCGAACACTGTGATAAGACCCAAATAATTGTTCTATAGTTTCCACGTATGCAGCGGTAATTAAAATCATTTCTGCGATTGGCCACAGACAGGTGGTCAGAGAAGTGGGTTTACACTCAAAGTTGCTCTAATTCAACTGTTTGAAATAGCAGGCCACCACATCTGTTAAGAAATATATATATATGTTCTCCTGAATTTTTATGAGTTGGACTCATCACATCTCTGCTTTGGCTTAGGAAAATAGTAAAAGCCAGAATATATAACTGGTTTCCATCCCCAGGAGTGGGTACACATATCATATTGTGTGATCCTTGGAAAACGTCCCGTCCTCTGCAAAACCTAGCCACACTTGGATGTTTTCTTATGCTCAAATTGACTCTTTTTGCCAACTGTTGGACTCCCTCTCACAGTACAGGTGGTCAAATCAAAATCAGGAATGAACACATGGCACGTTGCTTTTGACCTTATCATATGTAATATTAAAAGATAGCCTTTGTGTATTTACTTTCCGTCCAGGCCACACACACATACCAAGCAATGTATTCTTTGTTTAAATATATAAGACATGCTTAAAATATTTACTGGGATTTTATATGGAATATTAGTTTTTCTTGGAACTTTCGGCCAATGGCACATTTTTGGAGAAATTCTCAAACTTGCATAATTCAAAGTTGGCTGTCATACCTGCAATTGTCCAGACAAAAACAAATGATCCAAGATTCCCAGTGCACATACTATGGAGTCATGACACAGAAATAAAGAAGATTACTTTGCAAGTAAATTACCTTTCCATCTTTGTCTCCCCTTCAGGTTAGAACTCAATGCTTGCATATACCAACCCCTCAGAAATGTGTGCTAAATGAATGAACAGAATCTATGTATGTTAGGGAGCCATGACTAGGATGCTGGTGGGTGTCATCTAATAACACTGAAGAAGGGAGGGCGTGTCGTGCCTAAGCAATAATTTGGGTAAATATAATCACTGTCTTGATTGTTGTGAAGGTGTTTTAGTGGAAGTGCACTTTTCTCTAAAGATAGGGGACCAGAGACAAAAGTTTGATCAGTCTTCAAGTATGTAATTATGACACTGACAACTGTTTGAATTATAAAAGTATCAAAAAGTGCTGCTCTAAAGGTTGCTGGCTCCTTATCATAAAAAATATTCCATGACAGGTTTGATGATGATTCCTCAGGTTTTTGGGAAACACTCGCTAAATGGAGAGAATGATTGATAATGATTGTTAGAATCTACTTCAATTCTATTATTACATGATGTATCTGAACCCATATGTTAATATATTAGTATCTCATTTCCTTCACATGTGGCTGTTTCTAGCCAATATATTTTCATTCTTCACATAATGCGGTTGTGGTTGTGTTTCATGTGGTTGTGTTTTGCTGTCTTTTGATACATCGTTTATCCATTGAATAAGATTTCGGTTTTCTCATTTGACTTGTGATATCAATCTCATAATTTTAAGGTCATGCTCTGTCAAAGTATTCTTGCATGATAAGTACAAGTGAAGACCTGGGTAGACCAAATACCCTGAGTTTTATGTGAAATTATCAGTGGGTTTCCTAGTTATCACAGCTGAACAGTTAAGGCACTGCAGGTGTCTTTATTTCAGTTGACCATTTCTGACAAGACACACTTTGAAAAATCAACTTCCTCTACATAAAACAATATTTAGTTTATAATTCCTTATTATAGCTAAAAGTAAAAAAAAATGCACTATCCATAATATGTGAAATGCAAACACTCTGCAATTTATTGAGTACTTTATTTTAGTTTTCAAGATAAAGGGGGATAATACATGATAAGATGCTGTCCTTCAAGAAGTTTAGTTTCTGGTTGGGGGAAGGAGATATGATAAATACAGAAATGACTACTGGACATGATGGGAAATGTTAACTGATAGAGGTGGCACCATGTAGTTGATATTTCAGTTCCGAAAAGGGAGTTGCTGAAGACTGGAAGCTTAGTGGAAAAGCTGGCTTCGAGAGGGGCTTGCAGGAGTGCGGAATGTGGATATACAGATGACGAGGAAGGGCTTTGAACCAGCCACAGAAGGAAAACAATGTAAGAAATTGTGTCATCCACTCCATGAAGGGAAGTCATGGGAAACAGTCTACAGTCTACACAGCCTGAGGGGCTGTGGTAATGAACTTGGGCCATGTGTCAGCACATGGGTGAGCCAGTAAATGCTTATGCAAGTAAATGGACAGAGATTCGATTATTTGAAGATGACCTGGAAGAGATGGGTACGATTGATTACAGCAGGAAAGGAGTGGAGTTAGTGAGACTCTAGGGAACACTCTCATTATTGAGCCAAAACATAGCATGCACCAAGGGCCTGAAACAAGAACGTGGTCTGCAGACAAGGAGAAGATGAATAAGAGATACCATGAAATCACAATTCAAGTTGACTAGATGTTCAGCCTGAGTTTTGGAAAAAAGATGTGATAGGAACTTCGGAGAGAAAAGCAGGTTTGGGAAAGACGTGGAGTTTCTCTGTGACCGTGCTGAGACGGGGTGTGGGCAGGGCAGAGGGGCTTACATGTTACCAGGTGGCTGGGAAAGTGGACCAAATTTTAGAAAGTGGTTCGGGCATCTGTATACCCAAATTTGGGAGTGATCTACAAACAAGTCTCAGTAAAAGAATGAGATAACTAAGGGAAGAACACATAATGTATATTTTATGAATTATTTAAGCTTTTAAAATATGAATGCATGCTATTTTTCAAAGTATATTTGTTTTCTTAAAAGAATGAGATGGATATTGTGATTGGGACATGGTTTTGGGGCATATTCCTGTAATAGAGAACAGGTTTTAAGAGAAAGAAAAGATTTCCTATATTAACTTGTCTTTATTTCGTGTTTGTTTTTCCAAGGAGATGAACATGAAGCAAAGTCTTTAACATAATATTTATGCTGTTTAATATCATTTTGATAAACTTCTAATGTTTTTCAACCAAAAACTGATAAATTTTTAAATGAATCACAATATAACATCTTATTGGGATTCAAGAAGCTGTATTTTTAACTGCATTTAAGAAAGAATGATTTCTTCAGCCTCCTCACAGGAGCAATTAGCATGAAAGGAAATACTGATTTGTGCTCAGCCCTCTGTAACTGCAATAAGCCAAGAATTCCATGGTCTTTCCTACAATGATAATAACCACTGTCTACATTTAATTTATCTGCAGTTATTAATCTGTTTCCTCACTGTTCTCATTGATATAATGTCCTGGAAAGCAGAAAAATATGTGTTTTTATAATCTGTGTGGCCTAAGTCCCCCAAACCAGAACGATTTCATGAGATTGTAAGTTCTTGAGCAATGAATCTCAAATACTGTGTATCATGGAAGAAAAGTGAGCCACCATATCCCTTTTTGGACAACTGTACATTTTCAACACTTTTTCTGCATAGTATCACCTCAAAGGGCTACTCTAATTAGTCAAAGAATCTTTCCTGCCGGGTGTGACATTTTTGCAGACATGATGTCACCTTCCAAAATTTCTTGGCTCACTGAGGGAAATATGAAACGTGTTGACGTTATGCTGGAGATTAATTGGGTTCTAATTTTTAATTTTGGAAATCTTCTTGGTCCTTCTGAGTGACAGCTGAGATCAAACTTGAGAATATATTGGAATAAATCACCTAAGGGGATACTATCCCTAGGGAGCTGATGATCTTCATGGAGATGGCGTGCGAGTAAGACGTGTTTCGTGGGCCGCCTGTGGCAGACACGCTGAGCTCTGTGTCAGGTTTCACTAGAAGAAGAGATTAAATAAAATGTAGATAAAATTGAACTAAATTAGTCCACTATTTTAGATTCTAGGCATTTGTTACTAGGCAATTTTTCAGACTCTCTCAAATTTCTGGAAGGCTTTTGAAGATTATCTGGCTTTGTGATTTATTATTACTTTTTAAAATTTTAAGGGTCTTTTTTTACTTTAATCCAAAATAAGAGAGTAGAAACTTTCTGTTTTCAAATAAGTCATTAATTATGTATTAATCCAGTAATATTAGTTTATGTATTTTGAAATTAAGTCATACTATTTTAACTTAAATTGATTTCAGTTTTTTAAAACATACATCTAGGTAAAATTCACAAAATATGTATAAATCAATGTCTCAGCTGGGGATTGAAAACAAATACTACCTTAATATCACTTACATTTAGTACCACTTTAGCAACAGAAATATAGTCTTAATTTCATCCATAGGAAACAAAACAGAGCATGCTTTAATAAAAGCTTTCATCTTCACATATGTTGTAAAATATAATTTTATTGAGAATGGTATCTCTTTACCTAATTATAACAATAACTTTTAGCAGTTGAAATAAATTTGCTCTTATACATAGTAGTAGGTATATCTAAGAACATTTTAAAAACCATTAAGAAAAAAAGATTGAATAGCTTTAAAAAGGTAGTGGCATCCTGAGATTAAGGAGAGTCGACTCCAGTGTTTAGAAGTTCTAGAGAAGATCAGATTTAGAAACTGAAGGTGAGTGCCAAGGAAATCTTACTAGTTAGGAGGCCAAAATCTCCAGGTGGGTTCTGTAATCAGGGCCATAGACAGGCAGCCACAGTCTGGAAGCTGGAAGGGGATTGAGGGGAAAACCTGTGTGTCAGGGTGGGGGCAAGGTCTAAATTGACTTAAGGGCAGTACACCCAGCAATACAGGGTGTGGGACTTTAAAATGTCTTTGTCTAAGTTCTCAGAGCATAGAGGGAGGGTTGGGGAAGAACCCACCAATACCAAAAGAAAATCTACCAATACCAGAATCCAGGTGGATTTTTAAAACCATCTTGACCAGGGCTAGAAAATCTGATGCCTGAAAAGGTCATGAAGTGAACCACTGCATGAAGCAGGCAAGTGTAAGGTGAGCTGCTTCTGCTGCCAGTAGGAATAACACCAGCTTCGTATACCACAGCGGAGCATGCGGCGGACACTGTCAGAACCTGTAGCGGAGACAGGGTCCAGGGACAGCAGAGCCTGACCTTGGACACGAAGTACGGAGTGTGGATTCAATGTCGATGGAAAGCCTTTGGATGCTTACACAGGTGGCAACACAATCAGGTTTGCAGTTTGAAAGAATGACTATGACTTCCAGGTAGAGAATGGAAGGGAGGGTGTCCAGAGAGGAATTGTTTAGGCCAATTAGGAGGCCGGGACTGCTCCAGGTGTGACATGATGATAGCTGGGAGTAAGAGGTGGTGTTGGATGGGAGAAGAGGAGACGCCAGATCCAAGCGGCATTCTGGAGGTGATGTCAGCAGGACCTGCTGAAGGAGGATGTGGAGGTTGAGGGAGAGAAAGAAGTCCACCATGACTTCTGGTCTCTATCTTGAGTAAAGGGACAGTTGCTGAAAGCAGACCTCATTTATAGGTGCTGCAATCTCGTTGCTTTAGGTCATGTGAACTTATCAAATAATCTTCTTGTTAGTGTATTACTGTGAAAAGCTCAAGCAACCATGACCCAGCTAATACCATGCTTTCCCCTTACCACTGACAAATGTTGCCTCACTGAGAACCTAGATACATCTTTAAATAAATCTTTGTTCAGGAATGAGTAGACATTTTGTTTCAGTGTCCTAAGTCTCTGTGGAATATTTTGACAGGTTTCATTCAAAGCATACTTTATTTTAATAATGGAGAAAGATGACACAAGACATGAAATTGATTTAAAAAAAAAAAAACAAAGAGGTGATTTGAAGGTCTTGGTGCACATGAGCTGAGGACAGTGTTAAGACAGAGGTAACCATACTATCTGTGCATGTGCCTGCATCTGAAAGCAAACCTGAAATGTCTAGAAGAAAGGTTGAGAGCCGGCAGTGAAGAAATCTCACTGTAGCATATAAGCTGTGTCCCATTACTGGGTATATACCCAAAGGATTATAAATCATTCTACTATAAAGACACATGCACACGTATGTTTATTGCAGCACTATTTACAATAGCAAGACTTGGAACCAACCCAAATGCCCATCAATGATAGACTGGATAAAGAAAATGTGGCATATATTACACTACGGAATACTGTGCAGCCATGAAAAAGAATGAATTCATGTCCTTTGCAGGGAGTTGGATGAAGCTGGAAATCATCAGCCTCAGCAAACTAACACAGGAACAGAAAACCAAACACTGCATGCCCTCACTCGTAAGTGGGAGCTGAACAATGAGAACACATGGACACAGAGAGGGGAATATCACACACTGGGGCCTGAAAGGGGAGGGAGAGCATCAGGACAAATACCTAATGCATGCGGGGCTTAAAATCTAGATGATGGGTTGATAGGTGCAGCAAACCACCATGGCACATGTCTACCTATGTAACAAACCTGCACATTCGGCACATATATCCCAGAACTTAAAATAAGAAAAAAAGAATATAAGCTATGTAATAAGTACAGTGATAGAAGTTTGCATGGATTGTAAAACCACTCTGCCTGGACATATATGGAGATTCCTTTGCTGCTCTTGCAGTACACTTTGAATCAGGAACAGACCTGGCTTCCAGTCCTAATTCTGCCACTTGCTATCCCTGTGGCTGCAGGAAAATCATTCATCTTTTTGAGTCTCAGTTTCTTTATTTGTAAAAGGTAGATAATAATACCTACTTTGCAAGATTGCCATGACATTTAAAAGTGCTCAATTTGAAGTGCCTACCATACCTATTTGGCCACAAGTAATTTCTTTTTATTAAACATTTTAATAAGATTATTCATTCATTTATTACCTTATTCACAGACCTGTTTGAGGCTCATTAGCGCTTACTACAGACCAGGCTCTAGCCACAGCAGATAGAAAGCTGAATGAAAGTAGCCCTGCCTTGGCCTAATATTATAAAATAAATTCTAAACTTAGTGTGTACTAGTGCTATTGGAACTAAAATTAGAAAAAAAGATTATCTGGGAAGGCATGAGAAGGGATTGGAAGTTCGTTAGAGCCTTATTCAAAAGCACAGAAAGTTAGAGAGAGGTGAATTGTAAAACGAAGGCAGGAAATGAACAAAATGAAGGCAGAGAGTTGCACTGCATATGCAGGAAAGGGTGAGTGTCTACTGTAGGTGCCATGTGGGCTGTATGGGGGTTGGACAGGAGAGATGCTAAAATCAAAGAGAGCGGAGAGTTTGGACTTCACATGACATGGAGAAATAGATAAGTGTCATTACATTTCTTTTTTTTTTTTTTTTGAGACGGAGTCTCGCTCTGTCGCCCAGGCTGCAGTGCAGTAGCACGATCTCAGCTCACTGCAAGCTCCGTCTCCCGGGTTCACGCCATTCTCCTGCCTCGGCCTCCGGCCTCCGAGTAGCTGGGACTACAGGCGCCGCCACCTTGCCCAGCTAGTTTTTTGTATTTTTTAGTACAGACGCAGTTTCACCAACCATGTTAGCCAGGATGGTCTCGATCTCTTGACCTCGTGATCCGCCCGTCTCGGCCTCCCAAAGTGCTGGGATTACAGGCTTGAGCCACCGCCCCCGGCCGTGTCATTACATTTCTAAACCAAGTTTTGAACACTTAGCATACGCATGCACACCTTCATATACAACATCTTGCCATTTGCCATTTGAAATGGCTGGAATGTGTGTTTCACCTGCCGTTTACGCTGGTAAAGAGCCTTTTTATGAGGTTCTTTATGAGGTACACTTGGCATATGCTAGGGCCCCACATGTAAAGTGTGCAGTGCGGTAAATTTTGACATACGTGTAAACCTGTGAAAATATACTCAGGACAGAGGGCACATCCAGTGCCCCCAAGAGTTGCACAGGCCCCTTCGTCATGCCTCTCCCTGCTTCCTTACTTCCCTTCTCTAGGCAACGCTGATCTATTTTTTGTCACTGCTGATTAGTTTGTAATTTCTGGAGTTGTATATGAATAGAATATTACGGTCTGTCCTCTCTTTTTTGTGGACTTCTTTTCCTCAGAGTGACTATTTGAGATCCAGCCAGATTGCCTTGTTTATCAAGCATCAGTTCTCCCAGCGCTGAGCAGTGATTCACGGAATGAGTGTGTTAGCAGGATCTATTCAGTCCCCTGTGGATGGATGTTTGGCTTGTTTCCAGTTTGGGGCAACCATTATTTCCTCTCACTGTCACTGAGCAGACCTTAGTCACATGGTCGCTCTGAATCTCAGGAAACACGGGAACCTGTCTTTCACCCGGTTTTCCCTGAAGCAAGATGAAAAGGATGCGGTGGGCAGCTGTCGCGTGTGTCAACGTGAATGAGCTGAGTTTAGCTTGGTCCATTTACTATTTCGCCAAGTTAACCTTGTGGGCAAGTGACAGGAAGTGTAATGTGACGGGAACCTGTGTGGCTAGAACCACATCAGAAACAGGCTTCGGAAGAGCGTTTGAAACCCTGTCGTACAACACATGGACAAACATAAACATTCCTGCTTCCAAAGCTTCCCTGAGAGACAGGTAAGGCACATTCAGACTCTGAAAATCATTTGATATATACTGTAGTCTCTCAAACCCTGGGCCATTCTTATGATTTATAAAAAGTAAATTTGGACCTAGTGAACCCTGTAAAACTCCTTTTGGTTTAACATCCATCAGCAAGACTGTGAAAGACAACATTCACACACTCACAGAACACGCCCGTGGCCTGGAACCGCAGACCCCAGGCTCTGGGTGAACCTCATGTACGTTATTCAGATGTGAGGGTCCTATCAGCGTCAGAATAAAAATGCTCTTGAAGGCCTTTTTAAACATTAAAACTTCAAGATAGTGATCAAAACCTACAATTTCCTATCAGAAATGTAATGTCAAAAACAAATAACCCAATATGATAAAATAGTTTGCTTTTTTAAATTAGCAAATCTCAGTTATGGTATAGTAAAATTATCACAAAGAAAATATTATACTAGTATTATTCATATTTTTGGTTCTTACAAGTTAAATATCCATTTTTTGTTCACCTCCACCTTCCCACCCTCTAATGAGAATAGCTAGCATTCAGAGATGCATTATCAATATCATTTAATTTCACAGTGAAAAAACGACACAAGAAGGCATTTAAGCGGTAGGATCAGACTCGGAGCAGTATAATGAATGCACATTAAAAACAACAAAAATTCCTTTAAAATGTCTAAGTAACTCCTAATCCTTTCTTGAGAAGTCGAGATATTAATTTTTGACTTGTTCATTTTGTACTATTCAATAAACTACTTCAAGTAAATGGAGAAAATTAAAAATCATTTCTAGGATTACATTTAGTGGAATGAGAGCAATGATGAAGCGTTTCCATTCAGTTCCAGGGGTGCAGTGAATATATTAGCTCGCGGTTGCCACCACGGCGGATCAGCATGAGGCAGCACCAATGGGCACGGAGTTGTTTACCCATCCTGTCCTAATTGGCCCCCTTAGGCTGTTGCCAGCAGAACTGGCTTTCTGATTCTAATGAGTAATGAAGGCGCTCGGTATCTCATGCCAGTATCTGAATGGTGGCCCAGTCCGGCCCTTGCCAGGGTAAGCAGTGGTGGTGTTAATAATCATGAGGCAGCCTTGTAGAGCACCACTCTGAAATTAACTCTGCAATCACAACTTATTCCTAACCACTTAGTGTCACGAATCGTAACAAATGTTGAAAATTACATCAAGATATTCAAATAAGTGATTTTAAAATGTTACTCAAGGCTTCATAGTTAGCATATTTTATCTAGGGAATGTAAGACAACGTATTGCATCCAGACAGTATAAAAAGGGTTTTTCAACATAGATTTTGGTTTTCGCGAGAGGTGTGGAGAAAGAGTAATTGTACAAAAACCTCTGCAGTCTTGCTCCCAGTCTCCCACACACTATATACGTGGAGACGCATCTCTGAGACACGGTCTGAGAGCAAAACTCCCTGCTGTGTCATGGCATTAGGGAGAGCTTGGTAATTTGAGAAGTACTCCTGACATGGAATATCCAGCTCTCCATGTTCTATATTATCAGTGTCTTCACCGCTTGGCTCATGCATTTGTTACTCTGCTTATACATTCTCATGATACAGGACGACCAATGCTCTAAGCACACGCATCTTTGGCTTCCTTTACTTCAGATTACCTTTCCCTCCACTCTTCTTGAGCAAATTGTTTCCAGGGCAAAATCCATGTTTTTACCTTGATCTTTCTTATCACAGCTGTTCATTTCCCTTCCTTTCTAACCCTACTCTTCAATGTCAAGATTTCCAATGTGCTGACCCACTCCACTTTTCTAGGCCACCATTCTCTGCCTGAGGCCTGGATAGTCCCCATTTTGCTTTGATGACTTGGAGAATAAATTCAGTTGCAGACTCAAGAGAACATTTACTTTTCCCATTCCATTTATATTTAACTTTAAAAAATCAATATGAAAATCATCCCAAATATTCGCTACCCAGTCTTCTTCTGGTTGAAAAAAAAAATTATTTAGTGGAGACTGTCGAGTCCAGTACAAGTTTCTTACTTGAAAAGCAAATTATAACCACAACAGGATGCCTCTACACACCTACTGTAATGGCTGAAGTTTCAAAAAGAAAGACTGAGAAAGCCAAATGTTAGTGAGGATTTGGAGTATCCATTGCTTGGGGTAGTGGTAACTGATAAAACCACTTTTGAAAACTGTTGGATGCTATCTTTAAAAGTTAAACATTTGGCCAGGCATGGTGGCTCACACCTGTAATCCCAGAACTTTGGGAGGTCGGGGAGGGCGGATCATTGGAGGTCAGGAGTTCTAGACCAGCCTGGTCAAAATGGTGAAACCCCATCTCTACTAAAAATACAAAAATTAGCCTGGCATGGTGGCAGCCTCCTATAATCTCTGCTACTTGGGAGGCTGAGGCAGGAGAATCACTTGAACTCAGGTGGCAGAGGCTGCAATGAGCCGAGATCATGCTGCTGCACTCTAGCCTGGGCAACAGAGCAAGAGTCTGTCTCAAAAAAAAAGAAAAAAAAAGAAAAAGAAAAGTAATTATATGACCTTGCCATCTTCATAAGATACATTTTTATACATAGTTCTGCAAAATTTTTGAAATAGCAATATCAGTTTGCCTTATTTCAAATCCGATAGTCCAGATAGAGCCTACTGCAATCACGCATTATTCCCAATATTTTATCAAGTCTGCTCTCAATAATGTTAATAATTTCCTAACTGGTCCGTTTACATTCTCTTTCTAATTCTCTTCCTTGTTGACTCTTAGGCTGTTGACTACAATCTTTCTTTTTAAAGTTCTCATCTTCCTTGGTTTTTGTGATATTATTTTGTTCTAGTTTCTTTTCTATCTTGAATACATTTGTTTGGGATACTTTCTCTTAATAATTAAAGGCAAACGCTTGTGACTTCCCCCATTTCTGCCCTGTGTCTTCCTTCTCTTTGCTTGTTTTAAATACTCCCATAGAGAAAAAAAAAAAAGAAATACTTTCATGCCAATTATTACTAAATATCTGGAATAACTGTTGACCTTTTTTTTTTTTTTCTGAGATATAGATTGCAATTTTTCAGTGCAATTATCCCTGGCTGTAATGGTTAATATTAAGTGTCAGCTTGATTGGTCTGAAGGATGCCAAGTATTGTTCCTTGGTGTGCCTCTGAGGGTGTTGCCAAAGGAGATTAATGTTTGAGTTAGTGGACTGGGAGAGGCAGACCCACCTTCAATCAGCTGCCAGCACGAACTAATCAGCTGCCAATCCGGCTAAGACAAAAGCAGGCAGAAGAACGTGGAAGGACTGGATTGGTTAAGTCTTCTGGCCTCCATCTTTCTCCCATGCTGGATGCTTCCTGCCCTCAAACATTGGACTCCGAGTTCTTCAGCTTTTGGACTCTTGGACCTAAACCAGTGGTTTGCCAGGGGCTCTTGGGCCTTTGGCCGCAGACTGAAGGCTGCACTGTTGGCTTCCCTACTTTTGAGGTTTTGGGACTTGGACCGGCTTCCTGGCTCCTCAGCTTGCAGATGGACTACTGTGGGACTTCACCTTGAGATTGTGTAAGTCAATTCTCCTCAATAAACTCCCTTTCATGTATACATCTACTTTATTAGTCCTGCCCCGCTAGAGAACCCTGACTAACACATTAACAGTTCCACATACACCTCAAAATCAAAACCTGAACTTCATGTCTCATCAACTAGAGAATCTCTTCCATCTGTACCCTTTCCTTTCTTGCCAACAGCCTCAGCAGTTACTGCTAAAGTAAGAAACAAACAAATTAGAACACCAAAAGAAAATAAAAGAACCCCCTTTAGTTAACTTCGTTTCTTCACCATCCTTAACTGTACTCCCTAACACTCAGCCCATCAGTTATTTTACTATAATCAAGAAAATAACATTAAAACAATTTTACTGCCATCCACGCCAGATTCTGCTTTGTCCAGGCTCTCATCTTTTCTCACCTGAGCTACAGTAAGTGCCTTCTGGCTGCTCTACCTTTATTCTTCTTCCTGCCCCAGACTAAACTTTTCATTACCAACAGAACCATCTTTCTAAATTACAACTCTTGTTGTAGTGATTTCCTACCAAATCTTTTCATGGTTATTCATTAACTACATGATAAAAGCCCATGTATTAATACTTAGCATATCAAATAAGGAGTCCATATCTGGCCCCCAAATCCACACAATAAACATTGCTTATTGCCTACTTTAAGCCATCTCCTCCTTCTTTTCTGCAGAACCCAATTTGTGTGAAGCGTCTGGATGAGACCTCTTTAGCTCAGGGAAGCTGGGCTGAGTTACTTGTTTAGTTTTGAGCATGTGATCATCTTCTCCTGTATATTTGGGAAAACCTCATGGGAGCTTCTGGTGGAGACGTTCTTCTCTGCCTGAAGCCACAGCTCCTTGCATTTCAGCTTTTGAATGCAATATCTTGAGGTCCTAATGCCTGAAGCTCTTGCGGAAGATCTGTAGCCATAAGGACAAGCCAAGGGAGCTGGAAAGATGCCAGCTCAAAGCTGAGATGTCACTAAACAACACCAGCAACATGCCAAGCCTAAGATGATTTAGATTTGAGCAAAAATAATCCCTATTTAAAAAAATTTCCATTCGCCAAATGAATGCCTTCCTGAACAATCCCTGTCTTAAGAGAGATGAGCTCCTACCATTCCCTCCCTCACTTCCCAGCATCAAGTCCCAGTAGTTTTCACTCTGTCTAGGACACAGTGTTGCTCATTTTGTGTTTTGAATTATTATTATCATCATTTTGAGACAGAGTCTTGCTCTGTCACCCAGGTTGGAGTGCAGTGGTGCGATCTTGGCTCACTGCAAACTCTGCCTCCTCTGCCTCCCAAGTTCAAGCTATTGTCCTGCCTCAGCCTCCTGAGTAGCTGGGATTACATGCGCCCACCACCATGCACGGCTAATTTTTGTATTTTTTAGTGGAGACGAGGCTTCGCCATGTTGGCCAGGCTAGTCTCGAACTCCTGATCTCAAGTGATCCATCTGCCTCAGCCTCCCAAAGTGCTGGGATTACAGATGTGAGCCACCATACCTCGCTGAATTATTTTAATCTCTTGGCCTGGAATATTTTTCTCTGCCATCTGGCCTTCTACTCATTTTGAAGATATGCTCAGCCAAGGTTTCCTCCATGAAGCCATTACCTAGAGCTAGTTCAGATTTTCTGCATGTTTCTATAACCCTTGATATCTATGTGTCTTCATTTTTGCCCTTATCTTTTTTCATTATTAATTACTTTTGTACTAATCTACCCTCTGAAAATTGAGCATATTGTTCACAAGAACTGCAGCTTTTTCCTTTCTATATATATTTAGATTAGTTCTCAGTAAATATTTGTGGAAAGCAACAGAGGAAGAGAGTAGTGAGTTAAACTTCCCTGTACGTGCATGCATTTTTCTACTAATCTATTCATTTGTTCTTAAAAAATATGCCTGGGTGCTTTCTATCCAGGTAAGCAGGGAATATATTTGGTTATAACAATTGATTTGATGGTGTTATGCAACTTTATACTTTAACATACTATTATAGAATTCTATTTGTAGTTTTATTGGAAACTATAAAAGCATTTATTTGATGTATATAAATTTTGTACACGTTGTCATTTACTTTGTGTTTGGTTTTCAGATGAAGAAATAATCAATGTTCTCGAAAACTTACATGCCAGAGACACTTTTAGGGCTGGGAGAATAAAACCAAATTCATTGCCTTCATAGATTTTATATTCCAATAAAGAATAGGCCGGGCGCTGTGGCTTACGCCTATAATCCCAGAACTTTGGGAGGCCGAGGTGGGTGGATCACCTGGGGTAACCCTGTTTCTATTAAAAATACAAAATATTAGCCAGGCATGGTGACTTGTGCCTATAGTCCCAGCTACTTGGGAGGCTGAGGAACAAGAATCACTTGAACCTGGGAGGCAGAGGTTGCAGTGAGCCAGGATGGTGCCACTACACTCCAGCCTGGGCCACAGAATGAGACTCCATCTCAATAGAAAAAAATAAAAACAATATATCTGAAACATATGTAGCTGTAATTAACCAAATGCTAATACATAAGGAAGGTGGTCATATCACAAATGTTTTTGTAACTTTTTTGTTGTTGTTGTTGTTGTTGAGATGGAGTCTTGCTCTGTCACCAGGCTGGAGTGCAGTGGCACAATCTTGGCTCACTGCAATCTCTGCCTACCGGGTTCAAGTCATTCCCCTGCCTCAGCCTCCCGAGTAACTGGAACGACAGGCGTGTGCCACCACGCCTGGCTAAGTTTTTGTATTTTAGTAGACATGGGGTTTCACCATGTTGGCCAGGATGGTCTCGATCTCCTGAGCTCGTGATCCGCCGGCCTCAGCCTCCGAAAGTGAGCATTACAGGCGTGAGCCACTGCACCCGCCCTATAATCTTTTAAATAATATAGGTTATGAAAGACATTTACTCTCAAGATACAAAACTACGAAATGTCTTCCTAGTACTTGTGACACCAAAATAATTCTGAAAATAAAGATTTTATTAAATTATACCTGCCAATATTTTTTTAAAAATCAGAAAATTTCTTAAAAATCACCTGTTATAAGAAGTAGGACAATGGCTAAGAAAAGAACCACCCACACTCATATCTTCTCCAGAATAAAACAACACAGTTAGGCAGACGCCTGAAGGATTCCCTTTCTCCCTTCACTGTTGAACATTTACTGTTAATTTAAAAGGTAAATTACTCCTGGAAGTTATAACACATTTCTTGAGCATATTGTAGGAAAAATGCATGGTGCATGAGGCACAGTGGATTTTCAATGAGTCCATTGTTCTCTTTGCACATTCTTTCAACACACAGTCTGTTTTACTATCTTCCACCTTTGCTTATAAGGCAGTTTCTTATTCCAATTCCCTCCCCACCCACTGTGTCTACTTAAGAGTCGGAGCTACTTCCAAAGACTTACCCATTCTTCCAGGAAACAATTCTGGATTTGGAAATCCCAAATCTGTTTCCCAAAAGCATATATTCATGAAATTAGAAAGTGTTATTTTAATCTACCAAGCAACTACAGCACTAACTTCTATATCATCAACTTGTATATCATCACTTACTCACATCCATCTGTGCCCCTCTGAGCTAAGGTATGACCACACCTTTGCATCACATAATGCTCTTGCTAACATCTTCTGGATGAACTCACTTCACTCAAACATAAGTGAAAAGAACCAGCACTTAACTAATGAAAAGATACTTCAAGAAAATGAATCACAAACTGCTATAAAGGAGATCTCAAAGTAGAACTCAAAGAAGTGACGGTAAGGCAACAGAAGAAGATAAGGTGTAAGTTGACAGTATTCACAAAATATTATTTGAACAAATATTTATGAATATTTGTAAAAAAGTAAGGATGGAGGCAATTAAGACAAAAAACAGCATATACATAATTCATAGCTCTGAAGAAAAAATAGTGGATAAAACATTTGTAGATATTATTCAAGAAAACTTTACAAAAATAAGGGAGATGACTTTACATATTGAAAATATATCATATGTATTAGAAACATTTGAAATAATACTCAAATATGAGTTTTATTCCAATAAATGTATGGGCATTAAAAATCTTTAAAACATACAGAGAGAAAATAAAGTCATCCATCAACAGTAAAACTCAGGCTGACTAAAGAGTTTCCTGCTATAATATTCAGAGATAAAACATGTGGAACTTTGTCTATAATGTCCTGAGAGAAACAGAGCCTCAAGGATTTTCTAGGTCAAACTGTCTCTTAAGTAAAAATGCAGTAGAAAATTATTTTTAGATGTGGACATGAATACAGGGAATGCATTTCCCATGAGTAATATATTTTCCAAGAGTCAATATAGAGGACAAATTTTAACTAACCAAGAAATATATAGAGAAACTGGCAAAAGATGCAAGCTAAGCCTTTTCCTTTGAGTCTGAACTGATATTCTACATCATTTGCTTCTGTAGAAATTCATCCTTAAGGCTTTATCTGTAACGTCCAGATTATGTTTTAAGGGGCAGGGTCACTGAAATCTTGGTGAGTAAATATTGTTATTGTGCACCAGATTGGATTGCCATCTCCTTTTGGTCAGGTAGAAGGATTGTGTATTCAGGCTCTGATGAGATTAGCCAATAGGCCTGCTTTGTTTAATGCGTTGTTAGTAGAAATGAAATATGTTACCTCCAAGGGGACATCTTTAGCAGCCAACACTGACAATGTTCCTCCTATTTTCTCCACATATTGAATAGCACTTGTTCCTGATGATGAATTCTCCAAAGATCCAGGACCCTGAGCGAGAACAATGTGGAATGGAGTCCCTCACCAATCCAGGTTGAATATGTAATATGAGCAAGGCATAGGAGCCTCTGGTTTTAAGCCAAGGAAATCTCAGGGCTCTTGGCTGGGAATTGTTTTATTCAGTATGTACATAACTAAACCTGTCTGGACAATAGAACATCCGTAAAGCAAAATGAACATAGACTCTTAGATTTACACATTTCTGCCCCAATCTTCTTCTCCCTCACAGTTGTCTCACTTGCCACTTCACTTATATTTTCTTTTTAATTATATAATCATCTTAATAGAATCTTCCCAATGCATGAAACTTAGCTTTTGCAGAAACATATCTTTGTCCTATCCTACTCATATTTAATTGGTTTATATCATGCTTAATTAAATTACATAATTACACTTACAAACAAATGCAACTTGCTTTAAAGACAAGCAGAGCTAAATCTTTGTAGACAGTGGAGAGGGAGGGTTTGAAAACCTATTATTAGCAAGTTGTAAACAGGTAGTAGATGCTAATGTGTTTTGTAAGAGAAAGTGGAAGTGAGTGGGTGAGTTAAATGAAAGTTGCTTAAGGTAGTTATTATAAATATTCACTCAATATAATACTATGCAGCCATTTTAAAATTGTAGATATATTTGGTGTAGCCATTGAATATTATAGCTACACATATATGTATACACAAGTATGTATCTCAACATTGCTTTGTGTGTATGTACATGTTCACATAAGAATGTCTAATCTCTCAATAGTTGTTATCTTTTACACTGGTGGTAGAGAACCAAGAGGAAAGAAAAATATACATACATATATATATATATATATATAACATATATATATCTGTTTTTAAAAAAATCTTAAAACATTTTTATAAAGTAAAATTTTAAAAGTAAGCATTTTCAACTGCAGCAACACAGTCATAGAAAATGTTCTTCAATATCAGATTGCATAGCACTGTTGGTCTCTTGGAAATGCAAGTCATCATCAGAATGATGTTTTGTTTTGTTTTCTTTTGTTTTTTGTTAAAGATCAAAACTGAGCCTTCTTTAATATGCTTTAAGAATGGGCAACATATTTTCATCATAGGAGATGATTGTTGAGTGCCTATTGATTTCTCTTTGTTCAAAAACTAACCTCATTGATTAAACAAAGAGAGTCTTTGACAGAGTAGAAAGTAGAGGGACAAGAATTTTCAGGACAACGCTTGGATTTAAAAATATTTAATGTTTACTGCTTTGTCTTATCATTCCTCAAACATGTTTTCTACTTGTCCTGGCCACAGAATGAAGTGGAAATTGGAAGACCTGTATCCCATTAAAGGACAATTCTTTTGCCTCCAAGGGTTGCAACTTTTCCCCAGCAGATACTGGACTCCATCATGCAGGCAACCTTCTTTAGTGAGAAAATGCACAACTGAATTCCAATCAGCTAACATTTCTTCTCTGCCTGAGTCATGACTGAGTTATTTGAGAGAAAACTTCTTTCTTTTCTATAGTTATTTTGCTGAAAATCATCATCAAAGGCTATGTTTTTTTTTTTTTCCTACTCTCTTTCAAAGTATGGACACTTATGTTGAGTGTTTGGTGCTGAGTTAGACAGCCGCATTCTTACTTTTTTCAAATCTTCTTTCCTTATTTCTTTCTCTTTATTCCAAACCTTGTCAGTGTTGCTACAAAATTAACTGAACTCTCAGTTAAGTCGAGCTAATATTAATCTAGTTCTTACCATTTTATGGTATTCTTTATAGGAATTAAATACATTGAGGAAGGAGTTTTATTTAACCAGAAAATGAAAATTACATCCTATTATTGTTTTGTTATTGTATGTTTTTCCACCCAGTATGGTTTTTGACTCTCAACACATTTTATGTGAAATGTTTTACATGGAACTAATTATTCTCAACAACAAATTCCTAATCCAGTATCAGTCATTCACTGGGTACTTAAGAAAGAAGGTTTTATGCTCTCTAAAAATAATTGCATTGAATCTACCTTTTCTCATTAGGGCAGAGTTTAAAAAATGATCACAAAGATGTGTTCAAAAGAAAAGGTCATTTAAAATACATTTTTTTGGTGCAAAATGCTTATTTTGTGTACACTGATCAGATTGCTAGAGAGATTATATCCTTTCCTCAGGGCCTCTGTAGTAGCCAAGATGGTTTGCTTCATTTATCAATATTCAAATCTGACACTTGGAGGCTGAGCATTTACAGAGAAATACTCGTGCCCTGGATTTCACATCTCTCCTCAGCCAATGAAGCCAGGTTTAAAAAAATAGAAAAAGAAAAACAAGAAAAAGGTTTAGTAGTTAGCATTAAATCAAGTTTTACCTGATGGACTTGGGAGGATGGTTTTAATAAAGTCAGAGAATGCATATAATTCTCTTCTTCCTTCTTTTTGTTAATTATTTGAACTTTTTACTCTGTAAAAACATTTCAGATGGGCCAGGTGCGGTGGCTCATGCCTGTAATCCCAGCACTTTGGGAGGCCGAAGCGGGTGGATCACGAGGTCAGGAGTTCGAGACCAGCCTGGCCAATATGGTGAAACCCCATCTCTACTAAATATACAAGAATTAGCCGGGCATGGTGGTGTGTGCCTGTAATCCCAGCTACTAGAGAGGCTGAAGCAGGAGAATCACTTGAACCTGGGAGGCAGAGGTTGCAGTGAGCCGAGACAGTACCACTGTACTCCAGCTTGGGCAGAACAGCAAAATTCCATCTAAAAGAAAAAAAAATTCAGAAAGTATTATTTTATTTGTTTATATGTTAACCAATTTTGGGGTGACTTGTAGTTTTTGTATGCCAATAAATATGGAGAGCTATATGGGGATAGATCTTCTTTTTTCCCAACTCTGTTATTCATAACTGTATTATATCATGGTTTCTATGAAGAACATTCTTGTGCAAGATGATATGATATAGTAAGCTCTGCATAGGAGTTCAGAATGACTGAAGTTAGGGGTTATATCTCTAGCATGTATTTACAATGTAAGCTTAGGGCAACTGTTTACCCTTTCTAAATCACAGTATATTGGAATATACTGGAATTGTAGCATATTGGATTTCCTTTTTTAAGAGAAGAAAATAACATACAGACACACGACCCCTCCCCACCCCTACTCTGCACACACGAAAGTACACATATGCATAGTACTAAGCACCAAAGCAAGATATTATGCCATTTTAAAGATAAAATATTTACATTTCTAAAAATACAATGAACTCTGACAGAAAAAGAATCTTTTTTTTTTTTTTTTGAGACGGAGTCTCGCTCTGTCGCCCAGGCTGGAGTGCAGTGGCCGGATCTCAGCTCACTGCAAGCTCCGCCTCCCGGGTTCGGGCCATTCTCCTGTCTCAGCCTCCGGAGTAGCTGGGACTACAGGCACCCGCCACTTCGCCCGGCTAGTTTTTTGTATTTTTTAGTAGAGACGGGGTTTCACCGTGTTAGCCAGGATGGTCTCGATCTCCTGACCTCGTGATCCGCCCGTCTCGGCCTCCCAAAGTGCTGGGATTACAGGCTTGAGCCACCGCGCCCGGCCAGAAAAAGAATCTTTACTGCAAGATCGTATTGCAAGATCTGCCCTTCTTGTAACACATCCAAAGGTGAATGTCCTTCAAGATGTACTGGCTATGCATAGCAATTTATTACCTGGCCTTATTCTGAGATTTTAATAGGCAGAAAAATGCTCCCACTCTCCTACTCCTCAAAAAAATAAAAATAAACATAAAAAAAATCCAGGACCTGATCCCTGAAACATGTGCATGTTATAGTACATGACAAAAGGGGATTTGCAGATACAATCAGGACTATGGACCTTAAATATGTGGAGTGCCTGGATTTTTCAAGTGGGTTCAATCTAATTACATGAGCCCTCAAGAGAAGGGAACTTTGCAGCCCGGGAGGAAGTCATGGGGATTTTGAGTGTGAGCAGGACCTGCAGTGCTGTTGCTGGCTGGGATGCAAGGACCACATGTGAAGCCCAGGGACAGACCTCTAAGAGCTAAGAGCAGACCCTGGTTGACAGCTAGCAGAGAAACAAGAAAAAGTCGCCACAACTGCACACAACGAAATTCTGCCAGGCTCTGGATTTTTCTCCAGAGCCTTCAGGCAGGAGCCCAGATACCCAACACCTTGATTTGGGGCTTGTGAGACTTGAAACAGAGATACCAGTCGAGCTAACCCAGACGTCTGACCTACAGATCTCCGATATCACAAATTGATGTTGGTTTAAGTCCCTACATTGTGGTAACTGATTATGGCAGCAATAGAAAACTAATACAGAGTCTGAGCCTAATGGCCCCAGGATTAACGAGAAGCCACATCCTAGCCCCATATCTCAGGCTCCCACGCAATCAAGCAACTACCCCACCCACAACCACCAGACAGTGAAGTTGAAAAGGGAGCGTTGGTGGAGCACATCCTTAATGCCATTTACACTTTCAGAGAAATATCGTTTTGTCTGCAGAGTTGAGTCCAGATGACTTACCTGAAAAACTTAAGATCATCTCTGAAGAGGAATTCCAGTCTGTTTTGGGGGGTCTTGGGACTATTCTAAATAAAGCTGGAGCTTAAATTCTGGAGAGGTTTTAAAGCAGCCTCTCAGCGACTGAATCCATCTTCACGGCATCCCTGTGTGTCTGTATATGACATATTGAGCTTCTCCACAGGGCCAGATGTTGATGTGAACTTTTATGTGCTGGACAGGGGATTATAGAGAACTCTCAATATCCAAGCGTCCATTCTGGATTTCATTAGGGAACACTTGAGCTATGGTCACTCTCGGGTTTAAACAAGGATCCAAGTTCAAAGCGCAGCTGTTTCCTTCTCTTTTCCAGGTCAGAAAAAAACAGTGCTGCTCGAAATTGACCAGGTCTCCTGTCTACCCCCTACTGGTCTCTCAGGCTGCCCTTTGATTTCAGCTCCTCCCCAGCTGTCCCCACATCCTGCCTCCCTGACGACCTGGGTACACCTCGCTTGAGAGGAACGAAGACCCAGAGGGACAGCATAGCTCATCTACTTCTTTCCATCACAGTGAATTTGTCTATTTTCCTTGGTAAGGACCCAGCATTTCCAGTAGTGGAGTGGATTAAATTTTGTGAAACCATTTTACCTGATGTGGCAATGTGTTTCCCTGTGCCCCACAGCGAATCCATCAACTTTCATTGGAAGCGTTGTCAGGGCATTTCCTGTTTGCTTGTATACAGCTATGACTCACTATGGGGAAGGAACTCTTGTTTTTTATTCCTGCCTCAGCGTTCATCTGACTACCCCTGCTCTGAATAATATACAATGTGTACTATATGAAGAAGCACTTTAGTTTTACTGGTTCTAAATTTATTGCCTTTTTAATTTTATAGTATTTCTTTGCCCCATCTATAATGCATAGTTTCATTTTTGGCAGTCTGAATGTCTACCAGCACACTCGTCCAAAAACCCAGTCCTGGTGCTAATCAATAAACAAGAAGAGCCTTTTGTCAGAGTCATTAGTCTCTGCATTTTATTCTTTCTCAGCAACATATATCCAAAAAAAAAGACAGGGCGAGTGAAAACTATTAACGAACAGCAGACCTGCGGGAGCTGCTGTTAGCCCACTTACTTCTCCGTTAAAAACGTTTATTTTTAATCAAACCTTTCAAAAACTTTTTTCATTCTTCACAGATCAATACCATCCTATAAGAAGTGGGTATACCTTTTCTGGTAATTACATTTAAAGTTTCTGAGGGGTCATTTAGGTATTGATGCTGCAGTGGAAGAACTGAATAGAGTGTATTTGACTGTAATCAGCTGAACTAAAGCAAGAATTTTGTTTTCCAAAGTTCTCCAAGAGTTTTGCTAGAATTTCATTTACTCATATCTTCTTTCTTTTATCCACTTACCTCTTTTCTTGAAATTTAGTCCAGTATTTCTGAAGTCTTAGCTCAAGTGTGAATTCCGTGGGGCCTACGGAGTATAGACACAGGCCCATCTGGTTCTCTTCTGATTCTGCCACTCAGGCGAGTTATTTAAATTGTCTCAGTCTTCATTTACTCATGTGTAATATTACCTATCTGACAATTTTGCAGGAAGTGTAAGATGCAGTAATGCATGTAAAGCACTTAATGCATGCAATAATGCATGTAAAAGCCTGGCCCTTTGGAAACATTCAATGAACAGTTATGAGTTTTACTTTTTTTCTATTTCCAACTTGTATACTCCTATTCAGGTTTTTTATCCATCTTCTCAAAACAGCACGAGGCAGGACACAGTGTCCGGGGCTTCTGTAGAGGCATTCTTGTAACAGCAAGAGGAACGTCAGCAGTGCCTGCTGGCCGGAGAATTCTGGGGAAATAGGAGTCTGCAGTGTATGTGTGCTATACACTGAATGTTTGTATCCCCCCAGTGTTGAAATCCTAATCCCCAATGTGATGGAATCTGAAGGTGGGGCCTTTGGTAGTTAATTAGGTCACAGGTAGGATCCTCATGAATGAGATAACCACCCTTAAAAAAGAGGCCACAGATAGCCTGCTCCCCTTTCTCCCACCACATGAGGTTATAGCAAAAATGAACAGGAAAGTAGGCCCTCACAAAACACTGAATCTGCTGGCATCTTGATCTTGGACTTCCCAGCCTCCATTACTGTCAGAAATAGATTTCTGTTGTTTATAACCCAACCGGTTTATGATATTCTCTGATAATAGTCTGAACGGATTAGACTGACTGGCACATTTCCCCATCTCTAGGAAGGTGACCAGAGCTGGTAAAGTCACTAGGAAAGGTGGTATGAATAAGAATGCCCAGTGCTGATATGGTGATGACAGGTGCCTATGTCCAGAAACACCTGTATTCTAGGCTGTTGTTTAGGAGCAGGTGCATTGCAGAACAGAAATTACATTTGAGGTCATATAGAGCAGGCCAGGCTGCTCCCAATATTAACTTCATCAAACTACCCTGACCCACAGATGCATCAGCTAACCTGCTGCCTTTGTATGGCTCTCTACAATTTACAATACATTTATATGATTTTCCCTTGTTTATTCTGTACACCTCCCCTGTGAAAGAAAGGGTTCCATTTTGACTTTTATAGTTAAGGACAATTACGTTCAGACAGGCCTGGAAACCTGCTCCAGAAGTGGTGGGGCTGGTCAAGTTCAGAGCCTTTGACTCCAGATCCAGGCGTTCCCACTGCTCCCCCATTAACTCCCATGAATGGATTAATGCCAGCTATCAAAGGGCTTGAGGCTGTGAGCTCCATTTCTTTCACCCTTTTGCACCCTCTTGCCTTTTACCATGGATGACATGGCAAGAAGGTCCTCACCACATCCCAGCACCTTAATATCAGACTTTCCAGTCTCCAGAACTATAAGAAATAAATTTATTTTCTTTATAAATGACCACCTCTGTGGTAGCAACACCTCTGTTACAGCAACATAGAGTGAACGAAGGTGGAAAGGCAGTTGCAGTGGTGGAGTGGCATGATAAACACATCCTCGAGAACTTGTCTCTTCATTTCCAATCCAGCTTTCTTTACACAAAGCTGCTCTCCTCCAGTTTCCTTGATTTCATTCTTAAGGGCAAGATTAATACCCAAACCCAGACTGAGTGCAGTGGCTTGTGCCTGTAACCCCAGCACTTTGAGAGGCGGAGGTGGGCGGATCGCTTGAGGTCAGGAGTTCGAGGCCAGACTGGCTAACATGGTGAAACCTCGTCTCTGCTAAAAATACAAAAATTAACCGGTCATGGTGGCACGCTCCTGTAGTCCCAGCTACTCAGGATTCTGAGGCAGGAGAATCGCTTGAACCCAGGAGACAGAGGTTGCAGTGAGCCGAGATTGTGCCACTGCACTCCAGCCTGAACAACAAAGCGAGACTCCTCTCAAAAACAATGAAACAAACAAACAAAATAAACACAACTCCAAACCCAGCAGGAACCAGTAAGGTATGTACTGAATGCCCTCAGTGGTGGAACGTGCAGATGGGTTTGGCTATCACGGTTGTTTTGTTTCTTATCTGCTGCAGCAGGTTTCTTCCCTCATTTCTCTTAATAATTAATGTTGGTTACAAAACTGGACACATCCCTGTGGCTGGACCAATTACAGAATTTCGTATTGTTCTTATTGAGTTGCAGGTGAATTATGTGACCTAAATGAGCCAATTATTAGATTCATTCATGGAGACTGCTACAAGCAAAATTAGAGACGAAAACACTTGAAAAGTGAAGAATAGCTGGGCGTGGTGGCTCACGCCTGTAATCCCAGCTACCCAGGAAGCGGAGCTTGCAGTGAGCAGAAATCACGCCACTGTACTCCAACCTGGGTTACAGAGCAAGATTCGGTCTCAAAAAAAAAAAAAAAAAAAAAAAAAAAAGTGAAGAAGGCAGACATGGGCGGAAGAGTGTGTGTTGGAGGCAGAGCATCCCTACCAAGATACAATTCGTGTCCACGGGTCCAGGAATGCCCAAGGCCACCTCCTTCTCTTGGGAGAAGAGCTTCTCATCACGTTAGTTATTGAGTTGTGTGGCATTGCCCGTATGTCGGTTAGGACTCTTAATTCTACTCTATTGCCCAGTGAGATTTAAGATGGCCACCAAAGAACTTCATTTTCAAGAGTCTTGTCAAAGACCCCAGGGGCTTTTTATAGTCCAAGCATCATTCAAAATCACCATCTTTTTACCAAATATATACACCATTGCCTACATCATCTTCTGCTGTACACATAACCATCATGTTTCACTCTGGCTAATGTGTTTTCCTGCTGGGTCAGCACCATGCATAGTAGCACACATCAAGTTATTGTCAGAAGTACATTTTTAATGGGCAAAATGGAAGCCCAGGGGGAATAGAAAATTTGGTTGGACAAAAGCTGTGGGGAAGGATTTGGAATATGGAGAATATTGAGAAAAACATCTTTTCCCAGGTAGTCACAGGTAAGAGATGTGCTGTGTAGAATAAAAATGGCACGTGGACAATGTGGAAGACATTTGTTGAGGAAGGAGGGAGAAATCACCAAAACCAAGAAAATCAGCAAACAAAGGGCCCCCAGAGATTAACTTTGTTTTCTTCTTTATTTGCCCAGAAGCCATTCCCTTTACATTATAGCCAATAGACCCACTTTTATCTTCAGATTTATTTTGGATCTCAAATGATCTGAGAATCATTTCGCTTGGTCTGATCAGAGTCAGATAAGGAAGTTACCATCATGTTCTTAGACTCTTTCTATGCTAGATATGGAGAACTCATTCATATTTTCTGAGTGACATTTGTCTATAGTAGACACTTCACATTTGCAAAACTGGACCCACTCAGGGTAATGAGCGATTTCATTACTGTACAGTCCTTTCTTATACGCAATGCTTTGAAGGCTCAAACTTATGTAAATAACAATTTTTAAAACCCCATATTTTACTGTGGAAGATATAACTTTATTGTGCAAAATATGTTGTATCTATTTTACTGCAGTGATTCCAAATGATTCCATCTGAGTTGTATGAAAGGGAAGGACTCACTCTTGCTAAATATGCGTAATTTACCACCATCTGGAGGCAGAGGCATTACGGGATTGGTCTTATAAAATGAGCATTATATATGATTTGAAATGTGCTAAATTCTTCAGTTTAGTTTAAAATATTAATTTGGTTGGCACTAAAAACATATCTTTTGATTGGGTCATTTTATATCTTTATGAGGTTAATTAAACTTGCTAGTGGATTTATCCATGTGAAATTTCTGTTTTTCATTAAGACTGAACTTTCAGGGAATAAAAGGACACATGGTCATGTAGAGCAAATTTATTAAAATAGAGCAGGTTTTCTCCTCTAAGCCTAGAAAAATGGGCATTCACTGACAGGCCCCATCGATGCCCACACACACACTTAAACACATACACTCATATACACTCACATGCAGCCATGCACTTGCACATTTCAGCCAAAGAAATGGGGTGATCTAATTCGTTTTTATTCATATTTCTATCCATCATATTTATTTACTCTCTTTCCCCCTTTAAATATGTATTTTTCTACTAAACTGGACAGTACATAAGGAATGTGTGCAAAGAGGGGAAATTAAATGGTATACTGTTATGAGGGCCATTTAAGCCTGCAAATGAAGAAGATGTGGAGAGCTCAGATGTTCTCGTTAACTCGGCATTATTTCTCAAGTGGAAGGGACTGTTATTGGAGTCTGGGTACTTTATAAGAGACTGAGTAATTTATAAAGAAAGAGGTTTGATTGGCTCACGGTTCTGCAGGCTTTACAGGAAGCACAGCTTTTGGGGAGGCCTCAGGAAGCGTTTCCTCCTAGCAGAAGGCAAAGCTGGAGCTTGCAGGTCACATGGCAAAAGCAGGAGCAAGAGGGAGAGAATGGGGCTGGGGAGAAGAAGGTGTCTCACATGTTTGAATGACCGGATCTTGTGAGGACTCGCTGCATGACATGTGGACAGAGACAAATATCCTAACTAAATCATTGGCATTGGCTGACTCTGCCATAAAGGTTAACAGTTCTCTCATTGTCTGTTTCTAAAGGGAAGGAAGGTTAAGGCTATCCTATCTAGCTCAACTGATTTGTGGCTGTGGCTTATAGATTCAACCTCTCAATAGCCTTTGAATTTTCTATTTTATTAATTTTCCCTTTAACCACTGCATGAATTGAATCTGTATCTCCTCTGCTATTTTTCCAAAATGTTGATGTAACATACATCACCCTAAAATAGAACTGTAGTTAAATCACACTCACCCTCAACAACGTGGACCAAGGCTGACTCTTGTTCACTTAATTAGTTTGCAATGCTTCATGTCCAGCCATCACCCCAGTGAATGAACGAATGAATAAGTGAGTAAATGTGTAAGTGAAGGAAATCTCCATGCTGACCTTCCATTCATGTTCATTTTTAAATGAGAAATTTACTTTCTGTGTTCACTACCAGCTTTGCTGCTTTTTTTTTTTTTTTTTTTTTTTTAGTGTACCCATGTTTCCTTTCTTATTACCATCTTAAGAGGAAACACTTTACTGGCAATTTTAAGGCCATGATAGATTAGAGGTGGCATAGCACTAATTGTGATCAACTGTGGCAGTGACTACAGAGATCCTGTTATAAAGTTTAATTTACATTCTTGCTTTTTGTTTATCAGACCAAAGGAAGAATTATCCTATTTTGTATTACTTAAATATAAACCATAAGCTTAGATTTTTGAAAAAAGTACCTCTCCAGGTCAACATAAGGTCAGTGAATAATTTCTCAGAATTGTTTCCGCCTGTGCTCAGCTGTTTATTAATTTTATCAGTCAAATTCCTGTCAGCGTTTCCATCCACTACACTATGCTTTTTTTTTCTATAAAAATTCTTGCTCTCAGCATCACGTGAATCATTTTGTGGCTATAAAATTGGTAAATAGTTAATTATATCCTGTTGACATACAGTCGTTCATTGGGTGGGGGAATTCCAGACTTCAATATGGTCGAGCTCCTCATCTGTATTATTCAAATTTGCAATTGGGCAGACAGTTTTGAAAAGACCCCGATTAGTCACAATACGGTATTTAAAACAGAATATTTCTTCCCTCTGCCTCAAGTATGTTCCTGCAAGATATTAGAGATCACCTGACATGGCATGCTAAGGATATGTCATTCAGATGAAAAATACAGGTTGGTCAATAAGGTCTGACTTATTGATCATTTCATTCTCAACAAGAGGGAAGGTTTTTACCGACTTCCTAAAGTTATCTGGGTTTTCTTGGATACAAGATTGAAACCATCTGATGATGCTAAATTAAAAATTAATAGAAAATTACAACTGTTTGGTACCTACAAACATAAATATCTACAAAAATAATACATAGTTTTACTTGACATATATATGTGTGTGTATAGATATTCTTTTTCTAAATTATTACATATTTCAAACAATTTTAAGTATCATAAAAAATCACCATATGCAAATTCAATTTTACAAAAGTTCGACAAGGAGAAATAAGCCCAGAAACGTATTTTTAGACTCTGTGGTTATTGCTATACCATCATTAAAAAATAATTTCTTATCATATGTAAACCCAAAAATTAAGAACATCTTTAGGAAGAATAATGAAGCTTTCCCACACTCTATGAAACATTTTGTAGTCATTTTTCCCACTGGATTCACGAAGTGAGTTCTTCGGAGGAAAGAATTGATGACCCGTCATTGACTCACCATTGGTGATTGACCATTGTGAGGTTTTCAGGTAGTTTAGGATTCAAGGCCTCCCAAGGTTCTATATTTATCATCATCATTATTTTAAATCAGAGGTGACCTCAGAAATTCCAAGGAAATGTAGAGTTCCTGGTCAGGTTGTGCCCCAACCTCTCTGTGACTCAAGGTTTGTCCTAGCTCAGCACTGCCTGCTCCTCGGTGGTGCTGTTTTCTGCCTAACTTGGGGATGAAGTGCTAGCAGGCCCACTTGTCTCTTAAGAGTTACAGCTACTCCCTCAAACTCCATTTTTGCCTCATATTTAATTTTTTTCTTAACGTCTCAGTTTCTTTGGATGTGGAGGAGAGAGTTCCTTTCTTTCTTTCTTTGTTTCTTTTTTTTTTTTTTAATTTAGTGGGAACCTTCTCTGAAACCTCAACAATGTTGCCTTTTATTTATTTTTATTTTTTTCAAATGATGGTTTCTCATGAAAGTTTATCAAATCAACTGTTGCTTCTTTTTAAAAAATTTAAAACCTAGATTATAGCATTTCAAGGTTCATAGTGTTTTAGAGACCACAGAAATCCAATAATTTCAATACCCTTAAAACAAATGAGGAAACTGAGGTCAGGTGTGTTAATGAAATGGACTGAGTTAACAAGAGCTGGGACAGTTGAATGGATAATTAGCTCAGGGATTATTTCATTCTACCGTTTGTTCCTCATAACCATTCCTTAGTATTAGGTCGTTCTCACATTGCTATAAAGAAATATCTGAGACTGGGTAATTTATAAAGAAAAGAGGTTTAATTGGCTCACAGTTCCACAGGCTGCACAGGAAGCATGAGGCTAGCATCTGCTCAACTTCTGGGGAGGTCTCAAGAAATTTACAATCATGGCAGAAGGCGAGGTGAAGCAGGCTCATGTTACCAGGAGAGAGCAGGAGAGAGAGAGAGAGAAGTAGGCAGTGCTACACACTTTTAAATAACTAGATCTTGTGAGAACTCCTTGTCATGAGAATGCACTAAGTGGATGGTGCTAAACCACTAGACACCAGTCCCATGATCCAGCCACCTCCCACCAGGCCCCATCTCCAGCACTGGGGATTACAACTTGACATGAGATTTGGGTGGGGACACAGATTCAAACCATATCAGTGAGAAATTTTCTATACCATGTCACAGCTTTGGCACTCTTTTATTGTTTACTTATGTATTTTCTGACACCAAGAATATGAGGAAATGTTCACCTGTATTTCACTTTCTCCAAGACATTGTATATCATCCTATTGCTGTTTCTCCATTCAACATTTAATCAATACTTTCTATGCCCTGAGCACTTTGGTAGGATTCGGAAGTACAAGATCATGACTATAGTTGTTGCTTTTTGGAATCAGATGTATCTGGACCAAACAGTCATTTAGGGTGCGCCGTGATGATCCTGTCCTGTCCTGTACTGGTCCGTATTTGGTGCTGCTTTCTCTGCGAAGAATGCTCAGCTCAAGGACGTATGGTGTGTTGCTTCAGGTAGAGATGCAGGGCTGAGATGGGAGATGAACTGGATCCTGGATCGTTTCTTTCAATGTGAAAAGTTTCAGGATGCTCAGAGCAGTCTACTCACACCTATTGCATGCTACTCCTCTCCTGAAGGCTGGACTGTGTCTGGGAACAATGCAGCTACTCCACAGCAGGATGAACTAACACGACCTACACACTGCGTGTTTATAATTCATCCAAAGAGGCTTAAATTATGAGATGTGGAAGGACTAAGGAGTCTGCTCTCTGAAAATTACTTCCTAAGACACTCATGATTTCCCCCTCTGTCTGCTTGCTTCCTAGAAATGAGGTGAGTAGGAGACAAATGGTAACAGAAACAGGTGGTAATGGCAGGAATCTGTGAGATGTTTTTGGGGAGTCAAAATTGGCCACATTACTGCGGGAGACAGGAGTATCTTTGTGGCTGATATGTGGCACGTCTTTGTGCCAGACAAGTGGCAACTCTGTTCCCGGGATCCCTCCTGGAAACACCCCCAGTGCCCAGAGAGCCCCAGGCTGAGTCCAGGACTGCTGCACTGGGCTCTCTAAGGGGAGACTGAGGAACGTTTGTCACAGGAAGAAACATTTGACCTGGACCTTGAAGAATGAGAAAGGCGAAGGATGAGGACTTTAAAAAAAAAAAAATCAACTTGTGGCCGGGAGTGGTGACTCACACCTGGAATCCCAGCACTTTGGGAGCCTGAGGGGGGCAAATCACGAGGTCAGGAGTTTGAGACCAGCCTGGCAAACATGATGAAATGCCACCTCTACTAAAAATACAAGAATTAGCCAGGTGTGGTGGTGGGGACTTGTAATTCCAGCTACTCGGGAGGCTGAGGCAGAAGAATCGCATGAACCTGGGAGGCGGAGGTTGCAGTGAGCTGAGATTGTGCCACTGCACTCCAGCCTGGGTGACAGAGCAAGACTCCGTCTTAACTTATATGTTATTTGATGGCTATATTAATTTTTTTTTTCTTTGAGACGGAGTTTTGCGGTTTCGCCTAGGCTGGAATGCAGTGACACAATTCTGGCTCACTGCAACCACTGCCTCCTGGGTTCAAGCAACTCTACGCCATCTATGTTAACTTTTATTGAACTGTGAAGTGGTGGTGATGAGAACCAGGTTGGAGGAGATTCAGGATAAAAAAATAATGGAAGCAGAAGTCTAGTCTACTCCCTGAAGACGTCACAGCGTTTGGTGTGCACTCAAGGTGCTTTTCCATAGGTCATAGGGGTGTTTGTGAGTTACAGTGGACTGGTGGATGTGTCTTTCACTAGACTTGGGACTGGAGAAAGTTTTTTGGTGTCCGTCCTTTACTTTAGCAGGAGACTTGGTGCATAGTAGGTTTTCACTAAATTTAAAGCCATTAGTGAAGAAATCAAAACTCTTGCTCACGTTTCCTGGCGGACTGGGCTAGGTAAATTTGTTTTCAGAAATAAATTAACTCCCATAATTTCTGACTTCCCCTATAGGAGGTCCCTTGACTCCTTCCTCTCATCTTTTGCTTACTTCCAGGTGCCCAGGCCTCTGCATTGTACAAAACCCTTTCTTCATATGTATTTAACACATGTTACTTAAATGTAAACTTTATACAATGCTACTCTTGAAGCATGTTAGAGCTCATTATTGTTGGGTAATTCCAGGCTGAATTACATTAGAGGAATTTGAGGCACTGGCCAATGGTGCTTGAGGGTATGAAGGTGGGGAAAGCTGTTTCACTGGAGGTGAGCCTTTGGTTTCCCGAAATGACCTTTATCTGGGAGACTGTTGTCCCAATCCGTCTGGACTTCTCAGTGCGTGTGATGTGACCTTCCATACGGTGTCTCCCTTCCTGCCCAGGTCCCTAACGCCTGCCTGTGCTCAGCCATCTTCAGGGCAGGCTTCCCGCTGCAGCATCCCAGTGGACTCTGTTTCTGGGTCCTCTTTCTCTCTCTTCTTTGCTCACTCTGACTTATTCTGTCTTCACATGATCGGATACTTCTTATTGCCTTCCTATTTTTGATTTGAAATAAATATATGAAGAAACTGCCTATTCAGGAGACCAAACCTGAGTTTATACTGGCTAAGCATAGCCTGAATTTTTCTATCTTTTTCAAGTTGTTCACTTACCATTAAACTTCCTGAGACCAGCAATGTTTACATTATTTAAAATTTTCATAAAACCTCTGATATTGGTTATGGTTTTGTTTTGTTTTTTTCTGCCCAAGGTACATTCAATTTAACCCTAGTTTTTTGCTGTACTTCCCTTGTTTGATGCTATCTGCAGGAATCCCACAGGGTTTGGAGGCTGCCAGAGTTGCTCCCTGCCGAGGGGAAACTGTATATTCACTAGCTATGTTCTGGGAAGTAATTGAAAATGTGGCTTTTGAGTGAAAATGAAAAACAGAATGACATCATCCCTCCCCTACAGCTTCACCTTCATGTCATTCCGTATACACACAACTGATGCTCGTCTCAGCGTCTCCACTTCAAGGCAGACACAGAGGCTGTGGCCACTTTAACGCTGAGTCTGCCATATGTACATGTGAAAACTGAAGCTTTTACCTAGAAATGTGATGTAATAATAAACTACCATATGCAAGAAGTCTGAAATATGTTTCTGATATACTTTTGTTGGAGGTATAAGTTTTTTTTTTTTTCTCCGTTGGAGTGGCACAGAAAGAGATACTGTTGAATGTCAAAAATGGCACAAAATTAAGGGTTTTAAGAAATAAAAACTGCAGCAGGAGCTTGAAAGACGGGACTTTACTGATCTGGCCCCTAGATTTGCACAGTTCCCTGCACAGCAGGCAGCAGGCTTGGTCTTACACCTCAACGCTGTGTGGTTTAGGTTCTTCGCTTGGGGCATTTGAAGCAGTGTTGGCTATGGAGTAGCCTGTGGAGTGTGCTTTTACATACTTGGTATTTATTTGAATTGGGACTCATGTTGTTTGAAATGCCTACCTGTGCACCAATGTGTGTGCAAGGCTTACTTCTTTGCAGGTCTACTGTGAGGGAATGTGAATATCAGAGGAAATGAAAATTTACTAAGTGGCCATCTAGGAACCATCCATGTAACTGCAAATGCAGATACAATTTCCTTTTTTAGCCGTCTTTGCAAAGCCTTCAGTAAAGGAGAACAAATATTGAATAATCTAACAGCCAATAAATATGTCTTGTATGCAAAACGTTTACCTGAAGAGACACAATTTGAAACATCAACAATTAGTTTTGTTTATAAATCAATAAATTGACAAGTGTTTATAACCCATCCTATGTCCTTCCCACTAAGATACAATGGAAGTGTCACTCAGGGAATTTACAGTCAAGTCTGAGATAAAACCTACATGATATAAAAAGAGTGCACCATTACATGCTGCATTCTGTGGTTCATGTCATAAGTATTCACATGTTAGAAAGAAAGAAAATAAGTGATTAATGTATTTTTTTCAAAGTGCAGCAAATCACTTTTATTTCAGTGTAGGTCATATCTATAGCTAGTATTTAAAAGGAGCTAGACGACGTTGCAAAAAATGAATAGATGTCAGTCTCTTCTCTATTTTCTCTAGGTAAGACATGCATTCCTCTTTTGGACAGCTTCCCTAGAGTTGTTCTTCTTAGGCAAGTCCTAGCCTTGAGGAACAGTGGTAACCAGGCCTTTATTTTGACATAATCAGACACTCCTTATTGTGTCAAGCGTAAAGACTTTCAGGGAGTGCCGGGTGATGAGAAAGAGCTAATTTTTACATGGCGTCCTTAGACGAGGAAGGCTTTCTGGTGTAGACTTGGGTAGCCCTAAGCAAAATCTACTGACAGGAAAGGATTCAGTTTCCAGAAATGAACTTCCTAGGAAGAAAGAGTGAGACCATGCTAAAGGTTTGCTTTCAGCATAACTTAGCACCAAAGTATTTGGGAGAAGGACTGGCTTTTACAGAGCAGGAAGTTAGGCTGGAGGCCACTTGAAGACCTTGTCATATTTTCTTTGCCGTGTTTTGGGAAGCAGAGGCTGGACATGTGAGTGTGAACTAAGAGAACACTGAACTTGAAAACAACATATATTTTTTTCTCTACTGAAGACTCATCAAGGAAGTTAAAAGAATGGCTTATCTATATTTTCATTTGCTGGTGGGCTTCACTGATGAGTGTTGGTTAATGTCTCTTGACTCTCATTATTTCTTTACCCTCAGAGCAGCCCTTTGAGGAATTCAACTTTTATACACACATTTTTCTGCATGGTGTATCTCCAATAACATGAGCCCCAATTCAAATAAATATCAACTTAAAAAAAACACACTTCACAGCCTCCTCTAGAGTTCCGTCCATTAAATAACTTTAGCAGAGGAAGCTAAACTCCATGGATTCCATCATAACTGTAAAATATGCTGCCCACTTTTCCCAATGCTCCAAAGTCACAAATTCTTATAATCCTTTAGGCCTTAATTGCATTTTAAAATTCTTGTTTTTTGCAGATCTTCACCATTCTAAGTGTGAGGCCTCACTCTGCCTTATGGTGCATTTTGGACTAGCAGAAGTGTCTCGAATCAGGACGTACAGAGTCACAGGACTGTGCAGCGCTGGCTCAACAGCAGTGCCAAGTGGAAGCAGTCAAAGCCACAGTTTTCATGGCTGGGTCTGACTTTCTATTGTTGTTGTTTTTTTTTTTTTTGGTCTTTGTCTTGTTTGGAAGTGGCACTGAATACTTAAAACAAGTAGAGTTCTTCAAATTGCAGGGAAATATCAAGAAGGAGCTACTAGACTTCTTGTTAATAGGATCAAGCTCTCTAAGAGCTTGGTTAAGAATTGACATAGTAAGTAAATTGGGAGGAAAAACAAAGAGAGAGAGAGAGAGAGCTGTAACCACACAGGTACACTAAGCTGCCGAAGAGGGTCATGCCTACTCTGCAGAAGATGGCGCAACCAAGAGCCTCACAATGACATTTTTGACAATAGATGAGGAAGTTAAAGTCCAAAAATAGTCACGTCATTCACTCAAGTTTACATGATCAGACAGAAACTAAGCAGAGGTTGGGAATATGGCCAGAATTCCTTCTTTGACTGCAGTTTAGTGCACTTTCCACTCCTATGGAAGGACTTTACTGAAGCAGTCCAGATATTGATCTTATTCATCAGAATACGAGAGATTTGAATAGATAGGTATGTGTATATGCACATATATACAATCATTGCAATCAAAATTTAGTTTCTCAGACATATTAAGTCCAGAAAAGCAGAAATGTCCATGTTTGTTGGGCTGTGTGGGTCCCAGTCCTAACTCTTCTTTAACTTTCTAGGTCAACCATACACAAGCAATGTAAATTCTCAAATCTTAGTTTATAATTAAATAAGTGAATGTTACTACTTCTGTGTCCTAGTTTACTAAATGACAGAATTGCTAATTTTCTATAATTTTTAGAACTCTACTTTTACTGCATTATTGGAATGAACTGAAATGAATTGGTTGAACTGATGGATGGAGGCCTTTGAAATCCAGAGATAAACTTTTGTTACGAGCACAGTAAAGATAAAATGAAAGCAGCAATTTTACTAGATTAATCTGGTAAGAACACACTTTGATAAATGGCTACATCTGAATCATCATGTATTGCATGAAGCAAAGCTATTTTAGGATCTGAACTTTAAAGTCAGTTATAAGGTTTGAAAATGTAGTTCTTCAGGAGTTTTTTTTAATGGTTTCAACTTCCACAGAACGCTGGGATTTGGACAGGTGAGATTAATGACAAAGACCATCCTTATGTCCTAATGGACTGGACCAAGGCAAGGAAGAAATGTATGGGAGGACGTATTCCGGGCTGAACAGGAGAACCACTGAAATGGTCTTAAAGGGAAAAGTCAGAAATTTAGATTAGTAGAAGGGGCAAGTAAATGCTCTTGAAGAGCTGGGTTAAGAGAAGAGAAACATGATTTCAATAGAAATTTGGAGTCGCAGTGCACCCAGTTGGACATGGCCATGGTGTCTTAAGGAATGTGGATTTCAAGGAATAGCCCAATGGCAAACTCCGGAAAGATGGAGTTTAATTTGCTTTCAGGTACTTACGACATGTGAATTCTGAAGGACAGCCTAGCGTCTCAGTCCTGAGAACCTGTAATTCTAAAAATGAAGTGATGATGTCGTAATAATGATGACATCCTTCCCCTGTCACTCTTCACAGAGAATGGAAGTAGTATTCCCGAAGAACATTAAACATTTCATCTTCATCTTAGGGGTGAGGTGATTACAATAAGGTGCTTTCCCATTTTAGGAAACAAAATAGGTCTAATGAAAACTTGTAATGATCAAAATCATGACTGGATTCTTCACTGCCATCTCCCATCTCATAGATTTTCTCTGTTCCTTTCCAAAGGATAATTAGGACTTCTGATTGCCTTTCTCCCTTCCACCTTAAGGGTGGTCAACTTCTATGAGCCCTTGTAATACATGACAGATTCAAAGAAAGAGGAAGAACAAGCCAGATAGGTGTTTCCGCTTGGGGAGTCACAAACTCCAAGGGGTTCCCCTTATGAAAGACAGGAATAGTGTCAGTCTCCATGTCTGCTTTGCAAAAGAAGGTGATGAAATAATAATTTTGATTTTTCTTTTTTTAAATTTTAATGTGGGCTATTTGAATAACTGTTTCATTTATAATGTGTAGTGGTAACCAAATGAGTATCATAATGTGTCAATCCACAGCTGAATGTCATTAATACGTACTAGTTGATAGCCTTCATTTTGAGCATATTATTGTTTAAAAACATTGATAGTGAAATGCATTAAGTATCAAAGTGTACAAAATTGATACTAATTCTGCAAATTGCCTCAAGATGAATTGATCAGCAGGTTGATAATTTGCATTCATCTAATCCAAATTCTTATATGGCAGCTTAGGATGTCTCTGGCTCTTCAAAAACACATGTTTAGGAGGAAAAAATGTAGTGATGATTATATCCAAAATTGTCTTTTGTTTGTTCAGAATAAAGCCTTTCCATGTCCTCAATGTATTATTTTTAGAAAAGAGCTTGCAAAGAACAGCCTGAAAACTCCCATGCCCTAATTTAGAAATAGCATGCAAAATCTATACAAATATACTCATTGTTTTTTTCAGAAAAAAGTTTATAAGCATCAGTTTATGAAACATATTTGATGTTGTAATTATAGTTAAATTTCAATTACTATTTAGAATGCAGGCATTCACATGCCTTGGATACACAAACCAAAAATGATACAATGTGCAATTTTGTATTTACTTGCTGGAAAAACCCAAATCATTTCTTACATAATTATTTAACAGTAATTGGAGGCATGTGTGCTGTTAATAGAGAAAGCTGAGATTGTCTTTAAATGTTGTGAATGGTATTAGATGGTACTTAAATAAATGTTTTAATATAATATTAAATGGTTTATCAACTATTTTTTAGACTAATACTGTATATTTTTGTCATGACTAAATCAAAGTTGTGAAATTATTTAAAATAATTACTAAGGGAGTTGAAATGTCACTCCATTAGAAGTTCAAGAGTAAAAGATACTGGGGAACTCAGATCAATGCAATAACTCTTGAGACATGTTAAAATAAGTAAATATAAGAAGACGGAGATTGCAATTAATAATAATATTTGCCATGTACCTATTTTCAGTTAATGCAATAAAAAGCTGAGACAAATTGCAATCGCTTCCATTGTAACTTCCAAGGAAACCAGAAATTTTTATAGCTTATTTATAAAGTAACCTACTTATAAAGCTGTGTAGAGAAATAAGTCTAAATTTATTCCTCCTTAATTTGGGAGGGAATTGGCTCAGGAGAATTTTGCCACTCCTGAGAAATGTCCAGAAGTCTCGAGTCCAGATACTGACACCACTATACAATTCTTTCAGGGAATTCCAACTAGTGTTGAGTGGGCTTTCACTAAATATGAGATACTGGGCTAGTGGAGTGAAGAATAACAACATCAGAAACGTCTGAGAACGTTCCCTGTCCTCATACAGCCTGAGAGCTAATGTGGATTGAGGTCACTCAACTGCAGTTGAAGGTGGAATGATTTTTATCTCTCCTCCGACAAACACTGGGTGTTATGGACTACATGTCTGTGCGCCCCCAAAATTCTTACGTTGAAGGAGGAGGTGGCGCATTGGGAGGTGATCAAGCCTGAGTGTAGAGACTTCAGGAGGACATGAGTGCTCTTGTAAGAAGGTGAAGAGAGTGAATGTTCTCTCTCTTTCTGCCCTATGAGGATACAAGAGGGCAGACATCTGCCACTCGGAAGACAGCCCTCACCAGAATCTGACCATGCTGGCACCCTTGATCTCAAACTTTCAGCCTCCAGAGTGGCGAGATACTTTCTGTTGTTCGTAAGTCACCCTGTTTATGGTAACCTGTTCTGGCAGCCAGACGAAGACTTTAGGGAACTGTAATCGCCCAGATATTGTGTTCAGCACAGTTATAAAAGTGAATGATAACAGTAATGATAATGATAGCCAAAAAATTGCAGTGACACCTGACATTTGTCTAATTTTGACTGCATGCTGGGTGGGTTCTAAGTGGCTTACATGTGTTAATTACTTCATGTAATCTTATGATGCAGTGTTTGTAGTATCTCCACTTTAGAAACAATAAAATGAAATAAGAAAGTTCCAGCTTTCGCAAGATGAATAGTTTAGTGGGCAAGGCATGGAATTTATCACAATTAATAACATGGTGTGAGCTCTGGAGTGTGATGAGAGCTATCCCAGGAGCATCTCACCCAGTCAACTTGAAGATGCTGTCAAAATACCTTAAGTTTGCTAAAGAATTGAGGGCTCATCTCAGTGATTAGTTTATGGGTGACTTAAACACATATTTTTAGCACATTGAAAACATAAAATATATTTTTAATGATCAATTCTAACGATTTTGTTTCATCACCTTAGGAGAAACGTATATTTTAGTTTAATGAAAAATTGTTGCCCAGTAAAATGTGAGCATTAGTCTAGGGTGCCCATGATTTGAGGTAGATAGTAGATACCACAGAGCCTGATATTTACGTAAATAAACAAATTGAAAGAAAAGCAGAATGAATTTAATAAAAGATTCCACGCAAGATTGTTCCAATGATTTATGTTGGTAGCACATCATTTAGAGTCACTCTGGATATTAAAATGAGATACAATATTACAGAGACTAACAGCATGCATGCTACCTAGAAGGCACTCAGCAAGCATTTGTGCTGTCACCTGTACCAATCAGCTTGGGCTTTGTATTAGTCAGGGTTCTCTAGAGGGACAGGACAAATAGGATATATATATATATAGGAGTTTATGGCTGGGCATGGTGGCTCATGCCTGTAATCCCAGCACTTTGGGAGGCCAAGGAGGGTGGATCACCTGAGGTCAGGGTTTCAAGAGCAGCTTTGCTAATGCGGCAAAACCCCATTTCTACTAAAAATACAAAACTAGCCAGGCATTGTGACAGGAGCCTGCAATCCCAGCTACTCGAGAGGGTGAGGCAGGAGAATCGTTTGAACCTGGGAGGTGGTGGTTGCAGTGAGCCAAGACCATGTCATTGCACTCCAGCCTGGGTGACAAGAGGGAAATTCCATCTCAAAAAAGTGGGGAGGGTTTATTAAGGAATATTAACTCACATGATCACAAGGTCCCACAATAGGCCATCTGCAAGCTGAGGAGCAAGGAAACCGGTTTGAATCCCAAAGCTGAAGAACTTGGAGTCCGATGTTCCCGGGAAGGAAGCATCCAGCATGGGAGAAAGATGTAGGCTCAGAGGCGAAGCTGGTCTAGTCTCTCCACGTTCTTCTGCCTGCTTTTATTCTGGCTGAACTGGCAGCTGATTAGGTGGTGCCCACCTGGATTGAGGGTGAGTCTCCGTCTCCCAGTCCACTGACTCAAATGTTTATCTCCTTTGGCAACACCCTCACAGACACACCCAGGAACAATACTTTGCATCCTTCAACCCAATCAAGTTGACACTCAATATTAACCATCACAGGCTTCCACAATACCACAGTCTGGATTGCTTAAACAACAGAAATTCCTTCCACGTGGCTCTGCAGATTGGACGTCTGTGAACAAGTTGCTGGCAAGGTTGGTTTCTCCGTAGGCTTGTCTCCTCGGTTTGTAGAAGACCATTTTCTTGTTGTGTTCTCATATGACCATTCCTCCTGGTGTCTCTTTCTCTTCTTTTAAAGACCCCAACCCAAATGAATCAGGGCCCCACTCTGATGATTTTGTCTAACCTTAGTGATCTTTGTAAAAGCTCTCTCTCCAAACACAGCCACATTGGGGATTAGAGCTTCAACATAGGAATTTTAGGGGGATGCAACTCAGTCCATAACATCATCTGTAGCTTTCCCTGTCAAACAGGTAGCTTTCTCCACTTAATTTTGTAGTTTCTTGTATAGGTTGAGGTTTCAGGATGGGTCTGTTGATTCATCCCATCATTCTTGTATGAATTCAGTCTCCTGTGCACCAGGCAATGTGCCAGGCTTAGGGAGACACTGCTGTTAAGAGCCCGTCCTTACCTTAGGAAGCCCTCTGGACAGGAGGTAAGCTCAAACAGACAACCCGTCACTCTAGAGTGTCAGGGAAAGTTGAGAAAGTCCTAGCCGAGGCTGAGTCCTGGGAATAGAATGATCCAGGCTGAGGACGGGGTGTCTGATCAGTGGGCACAGTGAGAGTTCCCCTTCTTACTGGGAGATCCTGGTGTGGTGTGATACTGGGACTGCCAGTGGCCAGAGTTGGTGGAGCACGTGGTCAAAATCAGGGAAATGAACAGAAGTGACCTGGAGGGGCTACAGTGGCTACATCATCAAGTTTTTCTTGGGCCATTTTGAGATGTGCACCATAGAATTGATTTTCAGAGAGGAGCCTTTGAAAATGCAGACATTTTTGAAGTGATTTTAACTGGCAAGCAAGGAGTCTAATGTAGGCAGCGAGGCTGAGGAAATCATTGCACAATAGGAAAGGAAAAGCTGATAGAAGCGGTGAGAGTTACCGATTCATTGGGTCAATGTGGCTTTCTGCTTCCGGGTGCATAGGGGAACCATACGGCTGTAACCGGATGCAATGAACTTCCCAGAGAAAAAGTGGAGTGAGAAACGTCTGCTTCTATTATCCGTTGTACTGGGCTAGGAACTCAGGACAAGAGAATACTGTGACATTATTTTCTTTGGATTTCTGGATTAAGCAGATGTCCACTTGTGAAAGGTATTATGGACAGGAAATTGTGTGAGAGAAGTAGTTTTTAAGATGCCCCTACATGAAATCCCCACAGAGAAAATGGAAAAAGCTGCTTTGGGAAAGCGTGAGGCTCAAAACTAAATAAAGAGAAGGAAGTACGCTGTCTGGCCTTTGCACTCACACCCACAGTGCGTTTCTTGAGGTCAACTCCGTGCCCCAAAAGGGATTTCCCGACCAACCCACACTGCTGTGGAAGGACAGAGGCCAAGACCACATCCATGTCTTTGAGGAGAGTTGCAGTATCAAGGCATTATGCGAAGACTGATTTGAACACGACACAATTTTTTAAAAATATACAGTATAGTTAAACATTTTAGTACCCACATTGTTTCTGTCCATTTAATAGCTTAAAAAAGAATGAATCCCATAGTTAGCAAATAACCATTTTAGACATTTGAAAAACTAAAAAGAGAGTATACATGTTCATCACCATGCAAAGATTTATGCTAATTATCAATTACTGAGTTAAGACACTTCTCTCAAATCTGAAAAAGAGGTACCTGAAGTCAGGCTTATTTTCAGTGCTTAGGCCTAATTTGTAAGGTTTCCATTAGAAACAAAGAAACAAAAATTTCCTTTTGTGTTCCCTAAAAATTATGGCGATTTAGATCGAGGAAGTTCAGGATTTACTTTCATTGTTTCTGTTATTTGATGCTGTGTGAGAATGAATAATTGTCTTATAATTATATTTTAGAAAAAAATCAACAATTACATACATTATTAAGCTTTTTATTGTAATCTGCACAGAATCCATAAAAATCAATAAAGAAATACAACTTACTACAAAATTAGTTTTGCTTTAAGCCAGATGGATGAATGGAAAACCGTTTCTCTTTGTGAAATTACTGTTTCACACAAAATGGTCTTTTCTTTCTCCAATTGAAGTAAGCATCAGCTGAAGAGTGGCGGAAACTAAAACCAGTGCTCAGGATTTTTACAGAAACAGAATGTATCACTGCAAAGTATATTTCTGATGATTCATTTATGCTTTCATCTTAGACTGTCATGAGGTTAAAAAAACATAATTGTATATTCCATTGATCTAAATAAAGGTGCTTAATCCTTGGACTTACTGAAATTTTGGAGTAGATAATTATTTGTTGGGGGGTTCTGGCTGTACATCATAGGATGTTTAGCAGCATCCCTGGTCTCTACCCACTAGATGCCAGTAGCTCCCCTCCTCCAAGTTGGCATCTCCGGACATTGCCAAATATCTCATAGAAAGGGGCTGCATAATCACCCTGGTTGAGAACTACTGCTCTAGATAGAAAAAAATGCATTTAAATAAATACTACCCATCCAGCTTTCTTTCTAAAGATTAAAACCTCAAAGCTATAATATAAACAGAAATTTCATCTCAGCTGGTCAAAAGCACCACCATGTCAAGACTCCCTTGCCTGAGGATTCAGTTGAGGCTGCTCAGGGCTCCCTTCCTAGGCCCAGAGCTTTTCTGTCTCCACATTAGAGAGCTGTCAGTACACAAGCAGTCTGGATGGAGCCAAAGCTTGTTGGCCCAGATCTTATTAATTCCTGAGTTGTTCAAATTTAAAAGCTTCTTTCTGACATAAAAGTTCTTTGAAAACCTGTGCTCCCTGAATTTCCACTGACACTTCTGGGTGTCACGGAGTTATTTGGTTTGAAGGAACTCCCATGTTAACTTAATCTTCTTATTTGTTTCACAGGCATTCTCTCCCCTCTTCCCTGGGAGGTTGTTTGGTACAAATTATTGTGTCACTGTCCTGCCAAAAGCATCACCTAAAAGGGATTTTCCTTGCAAACCAATATCAAAATGTCGACAAGATTATCACAATTTGAGAGTTGGCACCCTCATTGCCTCAGGGGCCTTAGCATTAAATCTCTTTGCTTTTTGAGTGAAACTAGCATGGAGTGGAGTTGAGAAATATATTGATAATTAGTATCCTTATAAGAGTATTTTCACGTGATGTTTCTTGCCAAGTTATGAGTATGAAAGTGGATGTAAAGCAAACATCGACATCTCAGCTTTAGACACATGTAGTCTGGGCAGCTTTATACACTGATGAGGAAAAACACACTGAGTAATTCAGAAATAGTTCAGAAAAAAAGAGGCATCCAGAAAAAAAAAAAAAAACAGCAAGAAAGATGGTATCAGTCCAGAAATATCCCATTCAAAACACTGAAATAGCATAATCATTTATTAAGGGAAAATGAAATTTACTTTTTAAGTTTAGGTGACGGAAATACAGGAAAGTAAGTTATCAATTACTCCCTGGAGGAATTTAAGAACAATACCTCACAAAATATTTTAGAAATTGATATTATGTCCAAAAAGGAAATTCTTAAATGTTTTAAAAAAGAAAAGAGTGGGTTCTGGAATGTTTACTACATGAGAAGACCATGGAAAATAGAAAATGAAGAACAGCTCCCTGGTGAAAAATGATCTGCAAAGGACAAGGCTGTCTATGTAAGGAGATTAATAAAAAGACTAAAAAAGCCTGAAAAAAGCTATGGAAGATCCCAAAAGATGTGTCAGAGTTCTTTAAAAAGGTATTACAGCGGTCTAGAGTGCATGATAGAACAGAAAAGCAAGACACACACACAAAATCCCCTTCCTAGACCTAATCAGTTAAGCATTGTACATGTCATATCAATCCTCTTAAGTATGAAATAGTCACTACACTGCAAAAGTCTCCAGATGTAGAGAATGAGATTAAACTGACTTTACAATGCCAAGAATAGAGCCAACTTGCATAAGCACCTTTGCAACCTTTACAACATAGTAAAGACAAAGAGATCCCCAATAATGCCTCATGAATCATGCTTTAGTGTTTGCCTTTGAAACGTACTTTGAAATGTACTTTCTATTAGATGCAAGAAGGCTGCGCATGCATGTATAGGGGTGTGTGTGTATGTGTGTTTGTGTAGGATGGAGATAGTTAAGCAACGGTAAGCTGTAGATGGTTCAACAAACCCAGATAAAACTGAAGGTTTATTGAGTTACTAAGAAAACAGGAAAGAGTCATATTATTGATTAGAACTCAATTTCTTTTTCAAGAGAAGCAATTGTAGTTTTCCTTCTAAACGAGAAAGAAAAAGTTTTTATAACTATGATAAATAATTATTGTACATCACGTAATTTTAATACCATAATGAAAGATAGCCAGGAAGAGGGTATCACCAACAACTCCCCAGAACTCTTTCTTAGTAGCCACAGCACTGGTGCCCATGACAGTTGCAGCCTCTGCTATGATGAAGTAGAAGGGGCTCTGCCACTTACTCCATGTCCAAGTGGAGTCACTGATAACATGGCCTTCCTTGCTACTTGTGCTACTAGACATAAACTGGGTCTCCATCCAAGCTCTGACAGTGACCGATGGAATCACTGCCATTGGGGCATGGAAAACAGCACAGTGAATGCTGGGTCATCCTCCTGACACCTTTTAAATGGGCTGAGTTCAGTGTCAGGAGACATTTGCAAGGTAGAGTGAACACCAACTTATGCAACACTGAATAACAGTGGCAAATGTAGGAATGCAATTTTCCCAGTGTATTATTTCAGGGATGAGGGCAGAATTACTTACAGTTCCTACTTTTAAAAAAACTCTGTGTCTGGAAAGATTGAACAAGAAGTCATCCTTTGATGCCTCGTCTGGTGAACACGCAGTGTACACTGCCGTAATAAATCGGCATTCTTGGAGGAGCACTGGAAAAACAGTCCTTAGCGGATGCTTCTTCTGCTTTAAAAGAAAAAAGCATATGTAAAATAAATTGGAAAAATTACCAAGATATGCCTTCGTGTGTGTGTGTGTTTTCGACCATGCCTGGCCTGAGATTTTGATTTGAAGCTACAGGCCAGAGTTCCCGGGTCAGTCAAATACAGGCATACATCATTGTATTGTGCTTCACGTTATTACACTTCATGTAAGTTGCATGGTTTAGAAATTAATGGTTTGTGGCAACTGTGTGGCAAGCAAGTCTATCTGGGCCATTTTTCCAACAGCATGTGTCCACTTCACGTCTGTGTGTCACCTGTTGCTGACTCTTCAATGTTTCAGACTTTTTCATGATTATATCTGGTATGTTGCTCTTTCACCATATCTTAGCTAGATCTTCTGGATAGCTTTCTGCAGCTTCTACATCAGCACTTGCTACTTTGCCTTACACTTTTGTGTTTTGGAGATGGCTTCTTTCCTTAAACCTCATGAACCAATGGAGAAACAGACAGTTGGTAGTGCAGTCAGAACCCACACAACATTTATCAATTAAGTTTGCCATCTTCGTGGGTTTTACATGACTCTTGAGCATGGTCTTTTAGATGGAATGACAGGCAGTGCCTACGTGTGTAACTATGAACATCCTCCGTGGTCGGCCCTCCTCCCAGTCAACTGAGACAAGTCCTGCTCTCCTCTTTCTCATGGTGCTCACTGAAACTTGGAGTGCTGTCTTCTGTCGGGGCATGCTCCAGTGTAACCGCCTGCACAAGGTCATTCTCACTCTCCTGGGGCCAAAGCAAGAGAACATTCTTGAGTTTTGGGCATCATTTGCCAGGGTTGACTTCCCCCTTTTTGAAATGTGTCCTTTTCTTTATGTCCATGACATCCTCTCCTTGACTTTTCTCTTCACTCTTTGAAATTGCCTTCTTCATTTCATTTGCTGCCTCATTTTCCACTGCTTATCTTTTAAATGTCCATGTTTCTTGAGAGGCCTCTTGACTTTCCTTGTTGTGTGCATGTTCCCTGGGTGAGCCTCATTCATGCCCATGGCTTCTACTGTCAATGTGTGCAATGACTTCCTAGTCTACATCTCCATCGTTTCTTCATTTCAGAGCCCCATGGCCACCTCTGGCTTGGTACAACTACAACCGTGATCAACCTCTTCATTTCCACATCTGCAGCTCTTTTTCCAGCTCTCACATTTCCTGCAGAAACCTCAGTTACCCTGGACTTTTCTTTTCTTTCATCACACTACTGTCTCCAAGTCCTGTCGATCTTACCCTTTTGGTGTTACTTGAATTCATCAATTTATCTCCATGTCTACTTTCGTTTTCTTACATCTTCATCATTTCTTCTATGAATGACAGCAATATTCCCTTCTTAGGACTTCCAAAACTGTGCCCCCCATTCCTCCTTAATTAGAAAGGAGTCCCAGAGAGATCGCCTGAGACAAAACAGGACATAATCTGAAATGATTTCCATTACAAGTAAAATATGTTTGTCTTCTCTTCTATCTTAACATTTCATTTGCATTGCACATTCCTCTCTAGGTTGTACATGCTAGCCATGCTAGATATTGGATTTTAAACTATGCATCGTTATATAAACTTGAATATTCTGTGAAGAGGTTCAGAATGATCCCATGGTTTTGCTTATTCTCACTGCAAATGTTTAACAGAAACGTGGCCCAATTCACCTCCCTGTCCCAAGTCACTCTTCCCACCATTTATTTCTATTTCTGCTAGAAGGATTTTCTAAAATGCAAATCTGATCATGATTGCATTCTTCAGTTTTCCAGGATGAGCGCTGACTCCTTCCTGGTAGGTACCAAGCTCTTCATAGCCCAGTGGCCCCACCGTTACCCCGTACTCCTTACTCCCTTCAGCCATAGTGAAGAGCTGTGCTTCCTCTGTCTCATACAGTTTTTGCCTCATGCCTGTGTTCTCCTAGTATGAAAGGTTCTCCCCCCATTTTCTAAAATTCTTCCAACTTCTGTTCATCATTCAGCATTATCCAAAGTATCACCACACAGGAAAACTCAATATCATTTAACCATGACATTTTTTGCCTTTTAATTGTTTGATTATAGTTGTTTGTCCTGATTTTATTACAAGCTTATTGCGGGCTAAGGGATGTTACATGTTTTCAGGTTTTCTATTGAAGTTTCTGTCATAGAGCGGCTACTCTATACAGATACTCCTTGAATGAAGATGGGTTCCCTCCCAATAAACCCATCATAAGTTGAAGACGTTGTAAGTTAAAAATAAATTTAATGCACCTAAACTACTGAACATCATAGCTTAGCCCAGCCTTCCTCAAATGTGCTAAGGACACTTAGCCTGCAGTTGAGTGAGATCACCTCACACAAAGCCAATTTCTGTATATATTTTCAGAAGAAGAAATGGAGGGAAGAAGGGAGGGAGAGAAAAATGGAAGGAGGGAAAGAGAGAGGGAGGGAGAAAGCCTCATTTCCTGCCTCTCTTCTTAGTCAGTTCCGGTGGTCTCGCCTGTAGATGCAGGACATGTCTGCCCTTGAACTTCTTATCTAACCAATTTACAAAATGCTTTATTGAACACTTATCTCAAGTCAGACATCCTGCTATATGATGGATAAACGTAAATAAGATAGTTCCTGATGACAAGTGGTTCCAACAGTCCCTTCCAGTGTGCTGTTAGGGAAATTAATAAACTCCTCTGTGTCTCAGTTCAATTTAAAGAGAGGACTCTGGCCGGGCATTGTGGTTCACGCCTGTAATCCCAGCACTTTGGGAGGCCAAGGCGGGCAGATCACCTGAGGTCAGGAGTTTGAGACCAGCCTGACCAACCTGGTGAAACCTCATCGCTACTAAAAATATTAAAAAAACTAGACAGACATGGTGGGGCATGCCTGTATTCCAGCTACTTGGGAGGCTGAGGCAGGTGAATCACTTGAACCCAGGAGGTGGAGATTGCAGTGAGCCGAGATTGTGCCACTGCACTCTATTCTGGGCAACAGAGTGAGACTCTGTCTCAAAAAAAAAAAAACGAAAGAAAGACATCGGGGGTGGTATGGAAGGTAAGTCCACATCCACTTTGTCCTGGCTCCGGGTGCATCTCCCTCTTTCCCTCCTTCCATTTTTCTCTCCTCCAAAAGAAAGGGAAAAGCTGAGATCCTGCTCCTTGGGAGAAGGTAGCTCTAGATCCAGAATCCTAAGTGTAAACGTGTTACAGTAATTACAACACAGGTGGCATCGATGTCTTTGTCCACCACTCAGCAAACTACCACGGGTCTGGGGTGAAGAACAGATACAGAGGAGTCTGAGCGAGAGACTGGGGAGGGCGCACTTCTCTCAGACATATGATTAAGTAGTTTTACATGAGCTTAATCCCCATCGCAAATGTATTGGAGAAGTATCACTGTCATCCCCTTTTTGGAGTCTTTCTTTTGGAGATATGTAAGCAGATGGTAGAAGAGCTGTGAGTTGAGGGGTAAAATAGAAGGATTATGAGGCACGGTGTTGGGGCAGAGGACAGAGGGAGCAACTCTGCAGCATCAGGGAGGCTCCAAAAAGGAAGTGACCTTTTGCCCTGGGTTTCTATTACAACTCACTGGAAAATGGTTTACAATGCTGATTTGCACAAATAATACTAAAGGCAAAGGAAGAAGCAAAGAAATCCCAGGCTGACTCAGATATAGATCACTCATGCCTACGAGGAAATCTTGACAGCTTGTGTCGGAAGTTCACTCTTCATGACTCAAATGGGTGCAGTACCAGAAAAAGAGAACCTGATTACATCAGTGGTTCCCAGACCCCTAGAACGGGAGGACAACTTTGGAATGACCTTTGCTCTCAGACTTTTTCCTGTAAAAGAAAGTGTGCTTTTAGAAAAGGACCAATGAAATGATTAAGAACAAAAGTCACTAGGAATTCAGTATAAATTGTATATAAATTTCCATTTGGTTCAGTGAAAAATTTGCATTTTGAAAATAGTCATTTTAAATATGAAAACTGGTAATAAATATGCCAAAGGTTGTTATGACTTTCAATCTATATGGATTCTTGGGCTTCCTGCAGTAACTTTAAGGTCTCCTGAAGTCCCTGTGCTATACTTTAGGGTCCACTGATCTAGGTTTTAATTAGAAGCACTCTTTGAAGAGATTTCTTAAAAAAATTAACAAGTGAAAAGAATTGTACAATTTTTGTTTAATTAAACCTTTGTTTATTTCATAGACAGTCTCCTTATCCACGTTGTTTTTTAAAATCTCCCCCCCAACAATGTTTTATCTGCATTGCTTTTTAACAGTCCACAAAAAACAGCAATGATCAATTAGCTGATAACATATTACAACTACATAGAGGCCTAATTTGCTCCTGTTTTAAAAGCATATTAGTGCTAGTTGTGCTCATTAATGGGTACGGTTCTATTAATCAGGAACAAATCCGTGTCATCTTCTGAATTTTCTTGCCTCTTGCAACAAGGGAAGCACAGATGGTAGATGACACGGGAGGTGAGTCGCTCTGCAGGTCGGCGCTGCCCGAGTGATCTGTTAGGTGTGTGAATGCACAAATCACACAGTGTATTTCCGGAACGTCTGAAAATGTGGGCCACATGTGACCAACAAGATAATTTCAAAACCTGACTGCTGGATATGCTGATGCAGCCAAAAAGTATCAAGGACTGTGAGTGAGGCTGGAGGTGGGAGCAGAGAAAATTTCTACAATGCATAAAAATGGACCTTTCTCAAGGAAAAGAAGCATTTAAACTCTGCCCAGCTTAAGGGTGTCCAGTTCCTGTCCTTTCTCCTGCTCATGTCTGCATCTTGCTGATCTCCCAGGAAATCAGCTGCTGCTCTGCCCGGTCAAGCCCCTCCTTCCAGAAGAGGGCTGAGACAGGAATGACTCATTGTCAGGGAGTGCCTTATAGAACCGGGGGAAAGGGCAGTGCGACAATATGACTCTGAATTTCTTATCGGTGTAGGCTCACCAGCGATGAGATAAAATGGAAAGAACATATCCTGCTGTCATCAAGGCCAGTATCACAATCAACTTTTATGATTTATTAGCATTGTAACCTGGGGCTATTACTGCATATTTTGAGCCTCCATTTTCTCATCTCTAAAGCAGAGTCACACGGACCAGACACAATGGCGCACAACTGTAATCCCAGCACATTGTGGGGCCGAGGTGGGAGGATCACCCGAGCCCAGGAGTTCGAGATCAGCCTGGGCAACATAGTGAGGGCTTGTCTCTACGGAAAAAAAAATAGTAACAATAAAAATGAAAAAAATAAAATAAAACAGAGTAATTGCCTCACTACAGGATTGGATGTGGAATAAACATGATCATATGTGTGAAGTTACAGGAAGAGCCTTGTGGAGCAGGATTAGAAAGAGCAGAATGAGATTTAACTGAGATGAAATGAAGACCTCTAAACAATTTCTTAGGAAGCTTCCTAAATCTCTGGCATGTGACAGTGTAAGTCCCTTTTCATTCCAACTACCCTCAAGCTTCCCTAGTGGTGAAGAACTGTAGAGAAAAGAGCAGCCTTCAAGGGGAACACTGCCTCGGCCCTCACCTTCGTCCAGGGCTTAACCACGCGACACAACTCAGAATCTTGCATTTATTCTCAATTTAAAGCCTTATTCCAGCCTGAAAGGGAGTTCCCTTAGCTTCCTGTTAGTCTCTCCTTTAAAATAGTCTCTTTTTCAAATCCAGCGTACACTGAGGTGTGGGGGAGATAAAAAAAAAAAAGTGAGCTTCATTGACAGGCTCAAGAGGGTAATGTGCATTAAGAGACTGTACAATTCACAGGCCAACCACGAAGGCCGCAGACAGCCTTGAACATGGGAGTTAAAGTGAGGGTTCCAGGGCCATATGGCTCTGATTGCATTTGAGTGCTACCTCCTATTAGCTGTGTGACCTTCGCTGTTGATAAAGACAACTTTATATCTCAGCTTCCTCATCTGACAAGGATAATTATACCATTAACATCATTGGTTTCTCATGATAATTAAATGAAACGACAGATAAAAAGGGCTTAGACCAGACCTCAATTAATAGACGGTGTTAATTTTAGCAATATCTGTATGACTGAAGAGTTCCTCTTATCTAAGTAACAGGTTCAGAGGACACTGCAGGATTAGCGTAGCAACATTGGTGGGGACAGCAGAGATGTGGGATGGCGTCTGATTCTCAGGGTTAGTTCGTAGGGTCAGACTCCGCAGCTGCTTTAGAAGAGTGGTGTCGTGTGGGAGATTCGCTCTATGCTTTGGTAGACTTTAAGTACAATCCCAGGAAAGTGATCCCACAGGTGACTGAACAGAAAAACTCATAGACCAACTTAAACTTTTCATGGACCATGGTTTATTCATCAGTTTGCATCTAGACACAAGGGAGAGCAGATGGGGTAAGTTAACAGTTAGGATAGGGTGTGAATGGGGTGGAGGAGTCATGCTCCTGGATCCCAGGCTGTGCAGTGTTTTTGCATGCACAGGCTCTCTCTCAATGTCACATCCGTCTTTCCTGCAGACAGAGTATTAAGGTTTGAGCAAGATGTCCCAGGTTAATAGCACACATTTGCTCTCCTGGAGAGACACAGGGATAAGTAAACCTGGAAGATGGCTGTGGATTGTCCCCAGTCAGCTGAACAGCCATGGGATTTATTGCACTACTGGGGCAGAAGACTCTGGAACCAGAGTGGGCGTCACCAGTTGGTGACCAAGCCAAGGTCTCAGGCATACAGAACGCTTGTGTATATTTAGCGTGTCCTGAGAAAGGACTGAATGTTCTTTGTATATTTGCTGTATCATGGCTCGTCCTTATTCAGAGTATTGGATATTTCCCACCCTGATGGCTTATGTTTATTTAGTGTCTTGAGAACACTGGGTGTCTCTTGATCCTCCCATTCTTTTCTACGTATGTTTAATACCCATTATTCCATTCACTAATGACCTTAACAAGCTATGGGTTGCATCCTTCCCACTTGTCTTCTTGTTTCTATAGTAAGTTATTAAATAACGTAAAACGTGTATTGGAGTTTACCTATTGGGTGGCAGGCTTGAGGAACTATTTAACATGCATCATACCCAGTCTTGATAAACAGCCTCTGAGTATATTTGGAGGTCACACAAAAAGGTCCTGAAGTTAGAATGTCTAACCAGCAACCTATCCAGTAGCCTGTATGCAGCATGTTCTAGGTTTTCTACAAAAGTTTGCTAAATTAATAAATGGTTAATATTTTCAAGCACAAATGAATTATCTTAAATGTTTCTGTACTTATTCATAATTTTCCCTCTGGTTTCACATAATATATCTGTTTTAGTTTCCACAACAATACTGAGGTAGTTAGAATATGATTTGCTATCCTTGTTTTACAGATGGCGAGCCCAAGTCCTGAAATGTAACTTTCTTAAAGTTACACGCACCAACTCTCAGATAGAACAGACTGTGGAATTCAGATTTTCTGTTTCCCAGTGTTTTTTGGGCCATGAGTATTCCTTTCTTTCTCTGTACAATCCCAGACATGTAGCAGAAGCTCTGTCCTCAGCTGGACCAGGAAGATCTCATGATTTCCTAAATGTAAACCATGAACGTTTGGTTGTGAAAAGTTCAGCACCGCTATGAGACTCAGGTAAAGATGAGAGAGCCAGCACCTTGTGTTGCATGATTCTTTTATTTGACTAATTAAAAAATGCACCTATCTTATTATATCATGTACGTATGACATTATCGTATTTATCAGTGTCATATCAGTAGTCTCTAAAAGTTTCCAGGAAAATGTGTGATACTGAAGTTTATCTCCAAGAAGAGTGCGAATGTTTGTATTCACAGAGCAGTAGGTTTGTTACATGCCATGGTCGTTTGCTTCACCCATCAACCTATCACCTAGGTATTAAGCCCTGCATGCATTAGCCATTTATTCTGATTCTCTCCCTCACCTACCCAACAGGTCCCAGTGTGTGTTGTTCCCCTCGTTGTGTCTATGTGTTCTCATTTCAGCTCCCACTTATATATCCATTCTATCATCGATGGGTATTTGGGTTGATTCCATGTCTTTGCTCTTGTGAATAGGGCTGCAACGAACATATGCATGCGTGTATCTTTATAGTAGAATGATTTATATTCCTTTGGATACATACCCATAATGCAATTGCTATGTAAAATGGGGTTTCTGGTTCTAGGTCTTTCAGGAATCACAATTTCTTCTCCAATGGTTGAACTAATTTACATTCCCACCAAAACTGTAAAAACATTCCTATTTCTTCACGGCTTTGCCAGCGTCTGTTGTTTATTGAGTTTGTAATATCCCCATTCTGACTGGTGTGAGATGTTTTCTCATTGTGATTTTGATTTGCATTTCTCTAATGGGCAGTGATATTGAGCTTTTTTTCATATGCTTGTTTGCAGCATAAATGTTTTGTTTTGAGAAGACAGTGTCACTTCTTTGCACTTGATATTTGGAAGGTTCTGCAGAATCCTAAGACTCAGGCCAACATTGCCAAATGTGTGTCAGCCATAACTTAGCTTTCTAGAATTCTCCACTGTTTAGATGCTTTGGACATTGGAAGCACTTGGCTGTTCTCAGAGCCAGATTCACATTAAGTAACCCCATGAGGGAATTCATTCACACAGGATATAAATTTGGCCATCCACACCCCAGGAGGCAAGCAAGTTAAACGATACTGTCCCCCAAAGGATACAATTATTCCTGCAGATTGAATTTGTAATCTTTGTGCCTCAGAAGAATGAAAAAAAATTAAAACAAATGAAAAAAGAATAAGAAGCAGAAGATAAGAGAGATAAGAGTAGGGTATAAACCAGCTGTTTTCTGTGCCTCCGAGGGCAATACTTAAAAAAAAAAAAAATGACCCGGTATCAGTTGCTGGAGCCAACTGACATGCAGGTGACCCTCCCCAGCTGACCCTCTGTGGCGCTGACTGCTTCCATTTAGATTTGCTTCCATGGTGGATCCCAGCCACGTCTCAGGATTTGCTTTTCTGCCTTTAAGTTGCCAGCTGTGGTCATTGACTACAGTCGTGTGAGGAGGCTGCTCTGAATTTAGCTTGGATTTCTCTAATTTTAGACACATTGAAGAGGCCCAGGAAGGGATTTGTAATGGGCTACAACATTCTTTCATTTTTGGCCAATGAGTGTCACACAGCTGTGTGTGTGTGTTTATGCATCGTGTGTGTGTGTGTGTGTGTGTGTGTGTGTCTGTGTCTTTCTCTGTGTGTGTGCACGCACATGCAGAAGATAAGAGAGAGAAAAGAAGCAGAGAAAATGCATCTGGGACATTATCTGCCACTTTGCTTGCAGAAACTATAACCTTGGTACTTTCAAATAAAATTAACAGTGAAATACGAAGTGAAAATAATAATTCATACTAGAAAAATTGCATGTGGGCATGCAAAACTTTTTCTCTATGAGATTGAATGTAACTTGGAATAGATACTCAACAAATCATCACGAATTAATACAATCATGGGAACATGGCAGAAAGCCTTTTTCACCAAAAAATTCTATATAATTTGGAATTATACCAAATAATCTGGCTTTCAGACCTTTGAACATTTACAAAAGCAGTAAAAAATCCTTTGTCTGACAACATAAGAAAGAAATCAACCTATCATGGGAATAATAGGATAAGAAGATCTTACTTTCATTTTTGACCCTGAAAAAGAAAATTTTAAATATAATTCCTTTCAAAGTGTATTCTATCATATATATTTGAATTATCAAATTATCTGTATATATGTGTGTATATTCTAACATATACACACACATATAAACATTCATATACTCAAACAGAAAGAACTTAGTTAACCATTGTGTTGTTATGTTCCAATATTTCCTAAAAACATTTTTTTTGATGTGTTTAATGACTCCACAGTCCATATACTAATCCTAATTTATGTACATAATTTCCGAGACACTTAAAGATAGCCCCATTACTTTTTACTATTTTCAGATTTCTCCATTTAGGGTCTGCAGTAATGTTCGAATTGTTTTGTTCTTGAGGAACATCCCAAGTATTCTTTCTTCTAGAGCCTTCCAATTATAATTTTTTTCTCATGAGCTCTATAAGGAGCTTGAACAAAGCTAAAACAACTAGCACTATGTAAATGTACATTTACAATTTTCATTTTCATTTTACTTAAAACAATTAGCTACTATGTGTCTGGCACCAGGAGCTCTGCTAAGCATTTTTCAAACATCTTTTCATTAAATTTTTATTACATTCTTGTATTATTATCTGTATTTTTATTGATAACTAAAGGAAGCATAAGGAGTCTATGAAGTAACTTGCAGAAAAGCTCAGAGCTAGTTAAGTTACTGAACAGAGACTCTAAAACACTATCCCGTATTGTCTCTTTTGGAAATACACATTCTCTTATTTGTTCAAATATTTTAGCTTAAGAAAAGGATGGCGTAAACACCAAGGTTAATTACCACAAGTGCACACGTGCTGTTCATATAGATTTCCTTCAATATATAATCGATAATAACCTTCTATTGTAACATACCACGGGATCTGTTTAGAAATTGCTTTTGTTTTTAAAGATTTTTCTTCTTAATATGAAAACCAGCATGTACCCATTTTAAGATTACTTCAATACTTTTAAGAGTTTAGACTCATTTTTGTTTTTTCCTCTTTGCAAATAGTGAGATATAATGTGATGGGCTGTTTATGCTAAGGGTGATTCTGATGTCAATTGTGACATGTGGATTCCAATGACCCTTGAGAAATAGTCTAAATTTCATCTCTGATATTTTTTCTTTTTTTTTTTTTTTCTGAGACATAGTCTTGCTCTGTCACCCAGACTGGGGTGCAGTGGTGGGATCTCTGCTCACTGCAAGCTCTGCCTCCTGGGTTCACGCCATTCTCCTGCCTCAGCCTCCCTAGTAGCTGGGACTACAGGCACCCGCCACCACGCCTAGCTAACTTTTTTGTATTTTTTTTTAGTAGACACAGGATTTCAACATGTTGGCCAGGATGGTCTCGATCTCCTGACCTTGTGATCTGCCCACCTCGGCATCCCAAAGTGTTCATCTCTGATTTTTGAAGTTTCCTAATGTTTTGGACAGATAATAGGTCATATAGATGTAGTATCATTTTTCAAAGTCTTGAGTATTAGAAAACAAGTATGATTATTACATCTCTACATAGGGAATAAAAAAGAGTAATTTGTTAGTGAATCAGATATCTGTACACGGGTTGTTAAGACAGACAAGGCTTTCAAGGAAACCCCTCCCACTGTTAGGGAAATTAGAGGGGGAAAACCTGGGCGATAATGTCTCTGTATGCTTCCAATTAAGTCAAAAGATCTCAAGGTAAAAGCTTTTCGGACAAGTGTTGAAGGCAAATACTGATTTATTATCATCTATTAGCAAACTATTATCACCTGAGATGTTAATATACTTACATTTTTCTATGGCAACTGTATTAATTGGCTACCTTAATTATTAGGTAATACTCTCCATATGACCAGATAAGGAAGCAGAGATAAGCTTAGGGCAGAACTAGATTTTTGTGGAATTTACTTGTCACCTGCTAGAGTGGCATCTTGAAACTACTGATTGCTCAGTTGATTTTAATGCTTCTCTTCAATTAAAGTAGAATCATTAAGTGCTTTGGGCTTTTATTTTTACTTTTTCTGCTATGTGATTTACTTGGTGATACTTGGGCTGTTTAGAATGAGACCGCCAATCACTTTTGCCGAGATGTGTATATATAATTTTTTTTCTGAAGTGCTCAAAGCACCTTGTATTTTCTGCCAAGCTATCCCCGTGCCTCAATGCAGAAAACTTGCCAAGGTTAATGAGCTATTCCAAGTAGATATACTGTAAGCCACGAATGAGGACTGAAAGCAATAAACATTAACAAGGGCTCATTAAAATCTGGTTTTCAAATGAGTGCTCCAAACTTTTCTTTATCAAATAAAAGTATCGTCACTTATGAAAATTGAATGTCGCTTGTTGAACATTCAAATCTTAATTCAAGCTGTAGTATAATATATTCTACATACCTGATGTTTCATTTGTAAGATGAATGGCAATAGGTCTTCCAGCAGCTTTCCAAACCTATACATTCTAGTTTTTAAAAGCCATCAGGGTTTTAAAAATCAGTCTTGCTTCTCAAAGTAAGCAGCCATTAAAGAGATTATTTATTAAATTAAAAGGGTTTGAAATGGATGATCCAGTATTTATTCCTCCTTTCCATTATCAGAATTCCAGGCAATCCAGCTGAGCTTCGTGGCTCATGCCTGTAATCCCAGCACTTTGGGAGGCCAAGGTGGGCAGACCACTTCAGGTCAGGAGTTTGGGACAAGCCTGGCCAACATGGTGAAACCAGGTCTCTACTAAAAACACAAAAATTAGCTGCGTGTGGTGGCAGGCACCTGTAGTCCCAATATTCTCCTGACACAGGAGACTACTGGTTGATCCTGGGAAGTGGAGGTTGCAGTGAGCTGAGGTTATGCCACTGCATTCCACCCTGAGGGACAGAGTGAGACTCTGTCTCAAAAAAAAAAAAAAAAAAAAAAAAAAGAAAAGAAAAAAAGAATTCCAGGCAATCTTTAACCTGCTGCCTCTTCCTTCATGAGTTAACCTTCTAAACCATTTGCAGACATCATTTACAAACTCTTGGATGCCAGTTTACCTGATTTATCTTCACTTTCTAGATCACTGTGCCCACTTTATGTTCTTCTGGACCTCCTCGCTATTCTTACCCTTTCTGGTCATTCTATCATCCCCAACTCTCACAGTATAGCTAATCAGTGGTGATTGAAAGTTATTTTTGTTTGTTTGCTTTGTGTTGTCGAGGGGTGGTTGCCTGAAAGATTTGGCCCTCGTGAAATTGCCATTAGTCTACTCAAGCACCCAAAATAAATGTGTGGTTTTGTTAAAAACACTAAATTTACCAAGAGAAGTATCTTAATTACCACTATCCCCTTCCCACCCCAAGATTATTTCTCTCCTAACTTCCTTCTAGATAGAAATTTGATAGGAGATGCTAAACTAGACCATTTCTTTACTTACTAAATATTGTGCTGTTGTCATGCTTTCCAGACTTTTCCTATCAAAGCAGTTCCTAAGTCATAATCTTCCCTGTCTGTTTCCTCCAGCAAGAATCTTACCCCACTGATTTTGTTCCCCCAATTAGACAGTTATCCAATCAGCATCTCAAACCAAGCGCTGCTTTGTCTATCTGTTCTAAACTTAAGAAAAGTACTGGGACATAAGAAGGTTATTAAAAGAGGCTATTAACATTTCAACTGGAAGAAAACTGTGGTATCAGTTAGCTCATCCTATTATTTTTGTCTTTTCCTTGGGAAAGATTTTGATGAAGCTTTCACAGAGACACAGATGAGTAACAATAAACTCATTCAAGGCTGAAATTAGTATGATGCAGCTATGAACTGAATTGTGTCCCTAAATTTTATGTCTTGAAACCTTAACCCCTAAGGTGATGGTATTTGGAGATGGGGACTTTGGGAGGTGGTTTGGTCAGGAGGGTGAAGCCCTCAGGATGAAATTAGTGCCCTTATGGGAAGAGACCGGAGAGAGATGATCTCTCTTTTCAGTGTGTAAGGATCCAGCAAGAAGACAGCTTTCTGCAAACCAGGAAGAAAGCTCTCACCACAAATGGAATCCACCTGCAACTTGTCTTGGACTTCCTACCCTCCAGAACTGTGAGAAATAAATTTCTGTTGTTTAAGCCAGTCAGTCTGTGGTATTTTGTCACAGCAGCCCAAAGTAATATATAAGGATACTATAAAGTTTTCGTTTCAATCTTCTTAAACCAACTGGGTGAAGTGTCCTTTTGAAAGACATCTTTCTCTGGTCTGCCTTGTTCTATGAAGGTGAAGAACACTAAATTCTTAAGGTGTCATGAATCTCACACATCTTAATAGGAATTTGACCCATTTATTCCTATTATTCCTCTGACATCTCTTATTTCTTTGACAATCTTTGGAAATTAGTGCTTTGAAGAAATGCACATTTTGGTAGGGTTGGTTTGAGAAAGAAATAATTGTATATGCAATGAGGTGTCTTCTGGAATATTTTTCCTTCAGTCTATTAATTTATCTAAAAACCTAAGTTGAAAATAGAAGGTGCTATGTATCCACATGTTCCAAGTTTAGAAAGCTCCTTGTAATTAGAACTCGCTACCTCCTTTTAAGGCTCAAAGAGAAGTTCCAGAGCTAATCTTTCCACTGCACAGTCACCATCACCACTAGCCCCATCATCATAATCACTGTCTCCTGGCAAATTCAAATGGAGGAATGGGAGATGGAAGTAGATTTGGAGGGAGTGCAAAGTTCCTGAAGAGAGAGCCTCTCTCCTCTTCTGTGGGGGAGGAGTTGGGTGTTTCCTCCTCCCACATTTAGAAAAGGAAGAACCCGAGGGAATCACCAGTAATGTTGTGGGGAACCAAACTGCCTTTTCCCCTCACTAAACCAGAACTAACCATTGTCTCTCAAGAGAATTGGTCAGGCACCAGCCCGGCTCACTGCTTAATATTTTTAAGGGAATAGAAAAACCAGAGGAGAACACTGGTGATGCCAAGAGAGGGAAATCGGTAAAGAAGCCAGCACCCCAAGACACCTGCTCTTCCTATTGTCAAGTAGGTGTGGTAGGATATGACTGAGCTTAATCTGTAGCATAGATACCTCCAAAAACTAGCAAAAGACTTCAGATTGGTTTACCTGTGGTGGGAACTAAGAAAGGAGAGATAAGTGCACAAAGATCATTTCCCATTTCAAGAAAATGTGCGTTACTGAGGTTTCTGTGGGACTTCCTGCAGAAACCACATCTGAGCTCCAAGAGCACCTGCATTGTGACACATGCCGTGCAGACACTGACGATGACTTTTAAAAGAAGTAGGAATACAGAGGATCAGATCTTGGCCCAGGAAATGAAGGCCATAGTTAAAAAAATACGTATTTCCATTTCTGTCCTCCTCAACGAATAAGATGAAAAGAACCAAGTGTTAAATACTAAAATAAAACCATACAAATAACCCAAATTGACTGAAAGTATGCACTCCAGCCAGATGCCATTAAGGGAAGCACCTCAAAGAGAACAATAGAAGCTCGATGTAGCGTCATAGGGGACGTTTATGAGAAAAGCCAAACCATTTCTTCATGCCAATGAATTTAAACCTATTATATCCTAAAATTACATTAATTTTTGTACCATTGAGCATTGACCTGGCTCCTATGGGATGCTGTAGTAGACACCGTGTACCTATGAATCTCACTTCTGGAGCAACTGTCGATTCCTTATGATCTGTCTGCACTCTGTAGCCTGTAGCTATCCCAGCACATATATTTTGGAGTGACCATAGTTTAAAAATACATCCAAAATAATTTCACTTATGCAAAAATGAAAATTACAGAGCCAAGGTTAGGGCTCAGGATATCATCAAATGTGACTTGAGATCTTGCAAGAATGAAAATGGAGCTGCTTATGCTAGTATAGAGATAAGAGCCTGAAAGGTAACAAGTTGACTTCAAAGCTCAGAATGTAGAATAAAGACTGAGGGCTGTTTGCAGTAGTGCTAGCAATGTGTGTCAATGCCTATGTTGTATTGGTCAGTGTCCAGCAGACAGAAGAGGTTACTATCCTTGCTGAACCCAACTAGTTTGTCCAGGCCACATATATTTGAATAGTCCCTCCCTGAGTACTTATATATTAGTTCTATGTAAGTATTATTCATATAGTAGTTGTTGTACATTGCCCATAGACACTGCAATCAAAAAATATAAATAGGTAGTTACAAAGATAATTAATACACATCGATATTAAGTGAAAAATATGATTTAGCATTAAAATTATTATAGATTTAACTCCACTAGTTTTAGAAATTTACACTAGACACTGAATTCTATACTGAAAGGAAGGGGAATTCAAGCTCAGTTTTTATCTAGTGGTTTTAATTTGTAACTGATTTTCCATTCGTAATTGCATAATTTTTTATAAGCAAAGAAACAGTAAACAATATAAATAGCATGTTGATATTTATTAGTCTAATTAGTTGCATTTTCAAGATCCATTTAATATTCAATATTAAAGATTCCATGATCCTCTAAGGAAGAAATATCATCACCTATCATAAAATTAAGCAGAGCTTTACAAGATGACATGGCTTTTATTTTTTATGTTTTAATATGCATGATGCATATTAGGTATTAAGTGGATTTGAATATAAGTGATTTTTAGGTCCTGTATCTTGTGAGATAAGAAACAATCACCATCGTTTTCACAGAGAACATCTGAATTAACTGTTTTTGTGTCTCAGGATGAGGAAATGCTTTGGGTCACGGGCACTCTTCCCTCCCCCACTGCCTCTGTCTGAGAGGCATACATGCCATTTGACTGCAGTGTATTACGCACTGTTCTCCACAGGCCTGAATGGAAGGTCACTTTGACCTGCTGCACATTTTTACTTAAGAACTGCTTTTGACAATAAGCCACTAGCGTACTTGTTTCTGGACTGACTTGAGTTTTTGGCACAATATGAAAAGCATTTGGAAAGTGTAAGTAAAAGCCTTCCGTTTCAGAAGAAATAATGGCCCCATTTGCCATGGAAACCAGAGGACTTTATGAAAATGCACTCAACTGTTTTCTGTAGTGAGCCTAAAATTATTCTAAAAATAAATCGTATTCCTGGCATCTGCTAGCCAATGCACAAAGATTGCATCTCATAAGGTTTTCCCTCTTAGAGAAAAATGCCATGCCACTTGAATATTTCATTTTTCTTATTATTCAGAATGTACGGGACAATATATGTGCTACACGGTAGGGCCTCAATAATCAGTTTTTACTTAAATTAAAAGTCTTTTGAGAGTCGGCAGATGATAATTTGAGTGCTGCCTCTGAACATAGACCATAGTTGAGGAAACCAAATATAGGGTTTTTATTCAAAATTAGAGCGAGTCATATTTAAACATTTGTTTTCTTTTCTATAGATAACTTTATGTCAGGGGAAACTAACAAAACAGAATGTTCAATGATAATGAAAATTTTAACAGACAAATATGGGTGAATAAAAGCAAGGAGCCAAAGTCTCTGACCAGGAGTTGCATGTTACAGACCCAGCTCCAGTGTTCACGAGAGCAGACGGGGACCAAGGGTGTGAAGCTATGAACCTGCTCAGCTGTAGGTACCCAGGGCCATTGCATGGGGATCTATTATTTAATTAAACTCTAAAGAAGCCTCATGGCAGGAGGAAAAATGTTATTTGTTACCTGGAAGGCCAAGAGGAGAGGCTGAATGTGTGACAGAACAGAGCAAATAAAATTCCTAAAGTGAGATGTGGCAAGAGGCAAAGTATAATCCAAGCAGATGAGATTCATGTTCATATCCACGTGTCCTCACTGGCTTAAGAATATAGTAATAGACTCATACTGGACAGATTAGGCCATTGGTTAACAGGAATATGTATTAATTCAGTTTTCATTCAGTAAATTTTTACGGCATGCCTCCATGTTCCAGGTACCAGGATGGCTGTTAGGAATGAAGCAATGAACTGAGCCCAAGCCTCAAATATTTCATGCTCTTCGGTGGCACAGGTGCCTAAACACTCTGCAAATATTATTCCCACGGGGAGAGGAAATGGCTTCCTAAACTCTCCTTGGAGATATTGCCAATACATTTTAAGGAGGAGGAAGTGATAGAAATTTGGTTCGTCATCACAGGGCCGTAGTATATAACTTATTGTTTGTACCAGGATGCTTTTCAAGGTGAATCGGATCGGTGCCTGTTTAATAAATGCCCTGGGCCACAGAGTGAACCGAGACTCCGTGGTAGATCAGTACACACAGGTACTCTTCATACATACTCGATTATTTCTTGGAAACGATCTGAACAGTTTATTTTCTGTTTAACTTGCTGTCACTGTGTTGCTAGGGATCCGTACAGCCCTTTATTTTACAATTTGATGGGCAGTGAATAAGTTTCTACAATAACATTCAGTTAGGAGCCCGTCAGGACACTTGCTCACCCTCTCTGGATGTAGATGGCAGAGGTTCAGCCTGGCAGGCAGACTGGTGTTTCGCCAGTAGGACTCTGCCTTGGTGAACATTTTTATAAAGAGTTAGGTGAAGTGATGAAGACCTGATGATGATAGGTGTCAGTAACCCAGGGCTGGTAGGGTAATGAATCCCCTGGCGCCAGGAAGTTTTTAATAAGCAAGAGCAATAGGTCAGGTTTTAAAAGACGGTGTATTATGGGCATATGCGCAAGATAGAGCACTTAAATTTTAACAAAAATAAATCTACTGCATAAATATGAGAAGGAATAAATATGGCTTAGCAGCAGTATTTGTCGAAGAACAAATACATTTTAGCTATTAATTCCAGCTCTATGGTGTAACATAAAACTTTGGCAGAGACTTGATAGAAGGGATTCATGCTTTAGTTGGATAATTGGGCAAGAATGTGCCTTCCAGCCCTGAGATTCTGTAGTCTTGGAACTGTGATAGCACAGCCTGTATCTTATTCACATCTGTCCCCTAGCTATAGATGGCACTAAACATATGTGCTGTATAAATCAATAGATGCATTATAAACGACAAGAGCTTAAACAATGACGTTGACAGATTTTGTAGAAGTCTGCATCTTCGTTCACTGGTGTCCCATCTCCCTCCTTACCTGACATCTTCATATCCGGTCTCCCACCTTCTTATTGCCAGTTCTCATTTCTTCCTCTATAAACACAGAAGATTGAGAATCAGCCTATGGAACCAAGAAGGACTCATCATTTTGGGAAGGCAGGTCTTGTAAATCAGTAATATAATCCTTTTTTTCTCTTGATGCCAGTGCATTACTTACATAAGATTAATCAAACACATCCAGAAGATAACCAGCAACTTCACCTCACAGCTATTGAACAGACCGGTTTGAGCAAGACTTCCCTGAAAAATCTTGTTATCCACACCCATATTTACTCTTGTTTCTCCTGGAGGCAGAATGTTGCTCTCGGATACAGGCTGGCTGTTTATCCTGCATTTATTCACATCTAGGAAAAGAAACAGTATGTCTATGTTGCCCATCCTATTCCCTCATAACATTTAGAGAGGCTGTTTTATCTCCTTTTGCCTATATTAAATCCTCTTCAGTTAGCCAGTAGGTTGAGGAAAGTGCAGGTGTCCAGGGTTTAAATTGCCTTGCTGCCTGGTCACACTGCTGATATCCACAGAGTAATTACCCACTGGCCATTGCATTTCACACCGTGCCCAGCTGGACTTGCCTAGCAGCAATGGCCTCCTCTTTGTTGATAGTTATTTAAAGATGTGGTATCATCAGTCTATTTGTCAAAGTGACCTAAAATTTTATTCTATGAGCAACACTGGAAGTGATCTTTAGTCCATAAATTAGTGACCCTGAACTGCACAGATAGAACTCACGTTATAGATATTCTTCATGCAAAGTTAAAAACTGCTCTGGCAGACACTGCAGCAAAGAAAACTTCTGTTAAGCCGTTCCCCAAGGTTTCCATTATTTCGTGTAAATTGCCTTTTTTTTTTTTTTTTTTTTTTTTTTTTTTTTTTTGAGACAGAGTATGGCTCTGTTGCCCTGGCTAGAGTGCAATGGCATGATCTTGGTTCACTGTAACCTCTGCCTCCCAGGTTCAAGTGATCCTCCTGCCTCAGACTTTCCAGTAGCTGTACTTTCCAGCCCTGAGATTCTAGTCTGAGAACTATGATAGCACAAACTGTGTCTTGTTTACTTCAGGTGCACACCATCATGCTTGGCTAATTGTTGTATCTTTTATAAAGTTGGGTTTTTGCTATGTTGCCCAGGCTGGTCTCAAACTCCTAAGCTCAAGCAATCTGCCCACTGGCCTTCCAAAGTGCTGGGTTTACAAGCGTGAGCCACTGTGCCTGGCCTGCTTTTTTAGTACGTTTTTTTTTTTTTTTTTAAGGCAGGTCTTTTGTGAAGGAATGATACAATTTCATCACTATATAAACAATCCTTATCCAAAAAGCCACATATTTTAAAACCAATTTTAAACCCTCCAACTTTACAAGTGTGGTAACTCTGTGTGTGTGTATGCATGCACACGCTTGTGTGTGCACTGTTCTGACTTGACATCACAATCCTCTGTCTATCCAGTTCTTCCGGAGAGTATACATTCATTTTACAGAAGTATATTTAGACAACAGGAGAGAGCCATGATGAAGCTGAGCTCTAAAATATCCCATTCTTGCTAATGAAGGGAAGCTCATCTCATCATTTGCTGAAGTAACAAATTAGGATACAGGTTATGGCAAACTAATGAATGTGCTACTCCCCCAACAAATCTGTTTGTCCAATGGCGAGTAAACCTATTGGACATGAATGACATGTTAATAAAGAAAAATTTAGCAAGATGTTGATCAGTTCTGAGCATGTATTAATCTTTGGAGGTTGGAAAAATGCATATTGGCACTTCTTGTACATCCAAATACTCAATATCACTCAAGAAAGAGACAGTTGTAATTTTGGTAAATTAGGACTCTTTTAGAAATAAAATAGATATAGGCATTTTATAGGATTGAAAACTGAATGTAGGTTTCTGGCAGCTAGGTCACCACCAGGTGGGGATATGATAGGAGGAATTCAAGCACAGTACACAGTAGTCGCTCAATAATTGCTTGCAAAAATTGTTTAATGTGTCCTAATTTACTGGTATTTTCTATAGCTCTTCTTTTTAACCACTCTCCCTTGAAATATACAACAAACATAAACAATTACAAGACTAGAATAATGTCTCTCTTCAGAGGAAACAGAAACACATATTTAACACACTCAGGCAATAGCCAACTAAACCACACATTATACACATTTAAATTTAAATACACAGAAGGTTTAAAGCAAAAAACTTGGTACTAAATTTCCTTTGAAGACAAGAGGATTCTCAGATACTGTGAAACCCTGTTTAGATGGGAAGGCAGCTCTGTGACTTTGGGCAAATTACTTAATTGCTCTACACTTATTTCCTGCTCTTAAAATAGGACAAATGATAGACTGATGGTTATTGTGAAGATTGATTGAGATAATATAAGTAAGGTGCTTTGAACAGTGGCAAATAACAGCATTATATGCATGTTTCTGTTACTGATCTTAATATTTGGTAAAATATGGAGATTTCGAATGTTTTCTGTTGCCACTATCTGTACTAAGATTGTGGTAATAGTTCATGACTGTGGGAAAATAATAGCAGAATTGTACTGAATAATATTTTAAATGCGACTTCAGTATCATCAAAAATGTAATTTTCTCAATTGGAAGATGTTATGGCTAAGTGATTTCACCTGTCGTGTCAAGACTTGTGTGAGAAAATTGATGGTCATCTTAAATGTTATTTCACTGACTTGATATTGTGACCTTTTCTAATATAAAAGGTTAGTTGGCAAATATCAAGTATTTTATAAAAATATTATAATGCTAGTATAAATTGAAAAAGTTTTTTGCTCCTAAACAAAGTGGTCAGAAGATGCTGGATTTCACAATTGCCATTTCATTTATTGTTCCTTTTGTTTTGTTTTGTTTTACCCCCCTGGGATCAGTTCTTACTTCATTACCATTTAATACTGTCTGAGAGTGGTATTATATTTCTACAATTTTTTTTTTTTTTGCCCAATGTGACTTACTAGAAATTGAAGGGGCTTTTATATGACCCTAAGGTGGTTAACATTTAAGTAAGTCATGTTAATTTTATTCACAACTCTAAGTCAATAGACTTTTCCTGAGGTTAACTCCATTCTTCTACCTTGAAGAAGAAGATGCATGTAATGATTATTATTTCTATTACTCCATACATTTCCTAGTTCCTTTATGAGGGATAATGGGCTTATGACATTGTTTTCAATGGTATACATTTGTGAATATGTTTGTTGCTAGATAAGTGAAGAAAAAATTGTGCTTGCCACAGGAAGTATGTTCCAGTGAATGCCTACTTATTTTATAGGGACATTTTTGAAGGATTTGCCAAAATTTCCTGGGCACCAAGCTCCAGGTAGTGCAGTGAAGCAGTTAAATAAGAAATAAAAGACCTTAAACTCTGTACAATAACTTGCAACTAGGTGGACTATGTTGCCTCAAGGGCAACCAATTCTAAGGAAGAGATTAAGGGAAAAGTCAAGCATTTTCTTTCAGACTTGTGCATTTTCAAGAAATTAAGAGGATATTGTCAAAATCTTCTTTTTAAAATAGGTTTTGAAAACCAAGCTTATTTTCATGATTTAAAATGTCTACACAAAATGAATTAGTATAATTTATATTGTGATACAGTTGTTTGAGAAATATTTCTAATTCTGTTTCAACTTTATTTCTCCAAGGGTATAATATAAAAATTACTTCTGTTATTATTCTCTACCAGTAGGGAAAAAATTAAAACATTAGATCCATTGAGAAAGACATGTAATAAATAATTAAGATTAGTAATAATATCTATCGGGGTGATTATGACCAGTTGAATCATCTCTTTCCTGTGAATTATTTAGCTAACAAATTAACTCTCTCAAATATTTAAAACGTAAAGTCATATTTTACTGCCCATTGTACTGTGCATCGAATTTAGATTTTTATTTTTTCAATTTATTTGCTACCATAAATATGAAAGAGAGGAGAGTCTTTTTTACATAAATGCCTTGCATCACCGTCCAGTCCCCTCAGTGGAGGGGGAAAAGAAAAGCATCTCTCAAACTAAAATAGTTTTGTTTGACACTGAGCACCAACTATTCATACTAATAAATACCCATGTCATGCAGATGGCTGGGCAAATAAGAGATATCCAAAAATATGCACTGGTCTTGGAAAACATGGCACAAGTAAGGATATCATATCATATGATGTCTGTTTATTTTATATCGATTTCTTTTGAATGGGTAGTTGGGCACTCCATTTCTAAAGAGAATAGGCAAATAAAATGACCTTTGGCATTAAAAAACCAGGCTTAATTCAGTAGTTTGTTTTCTTTTTGACAATAGTTAGTTTTAGGAGGTACATAGCTACATGGTGTTCTAGTAATTGTCTCTTTTGCATGAACAAGATGGGAAATCACCCTTGGTAGTTATTTCCCCAATGGAACTTTTCAAAGGTGAGCTGGGTATATTATCTTGTAATTTCTGATTGCTGGTTACTAGGGCCACAGATTAAGAATTAAAGATAAAATTTAATTATTTCAACCCAAGCAGTTTCATATATGAGAAGGAAGGTGGTGTGAGCATGCAAGGGGACAACGTTTTGCTTCAGCCCAAGACACACTGAGGCTTGGCACCATTTGAGAGATGCCAGGCACAATTCAGAAGAAAGGAGAACTAAAATAAGCCAGAATGGATAAATAATATCTCAATCCCTGGAGGACTGGGGATCAATTAGAAAACAGTCCCTTAGTGTAAAATTGCTAAATATTTAGGCCCTAAACTCTTTTTTTTCCATTTATTTATCTTTTATTATTATTATTTTTTTTTACTTTTAAGTTCAGAAGTACATGTGCAGGATGTGCAAGTTTGTTACACAGGTAAATATGTGTAATGGGGATTTATTGTACAGATTATTTCATCACCCAGATATTAAGCCTAGTGCTTATTAGTTATTTTGCCTGATCCTCTCCCTCCTCCCACCCTTTGCCCTCCAATAGGCCCCAGTGTGTGTTGTTCCCCACCATGCGCCCATGTATTCTCATCATTTAGCTTCCACTTACAAGTGAGAACCTGTGGTATTTTGTTTTCTGTGTCTGCATTAGTTTGCTAAGGATAATGGCCTCCAGTTCCATCAATGTCCCTGCGAAGAAACTGACCTCGTTCTTTTTTATGTCTGCATAGTATGTCATGGCATATATGTACTACATTTACTTTATCTAGTCTGTCATTGATAGGCATTTTGGTTGATTCCGTGTCTTTGCTATTGGTAATAGTGCTGCAATGAGCATGCATGTTCATGTGTCTTCATACTAGAATGATATATATTTTTTTGAGTATATACGCAGTAATGAGATTGCTACATTGAATGGTATTTCCATTTTTAGGTCTTTGAAGAATTGCCACACTGTCTTCCACAATGGCTGAACGAATTTACACTCCCACCAACAGTGTATAAGTGTTTCTTTTTCTCCACAAACTCACCAGCATCTGTTAGTTTTTGACTTTTTAATAATAGCCATTCTGACTGGTGTGAGATGGTATCTCATTGTGGTTTTGATTGTATTTCTCTAATGATCAGTGATGTTGAACTTTTTTCATATGATTTTTGGCCACACATATGTCTTCTTTTGAGAAGTGCCTGTTCATGTCCTTTGCCCACTTTTTAATACTTTTTTTTGGGGGGGGGGAAGGTTTCTCTTAAATTTGTTTAAGTTCATAATAGATGTTGGATATTAGACCTTTGCCAGATGCATAGTTTGCAGAAATTTTTTTCCCATTCTGTAGGTTGTCTGTTTCCTCTGGTGACAGCTTTTTTTTTTTTTTTTTTTTTTTTTTTTTTTTTGCTGTGGAGAGTGCTATTCTCATTAAACTACTGTTGACATTATTCATGGAACTAGAAAAAGCCACTTTAAATTTCATATGAAACCAAAAAACAGCCTGAACAGCCAAGGCAATCCTAGGCAAAAAGAACAAAGCTAGAGGCATCACACTACCTAACTTCAAACTGTACTACAGGGATACATCAACCAAAACAGCATGGCACTGGCATAAGAACAGACACATAGACCAATGGAACAAAATAGAGAACCCAGAAATAAGATCACACATCTGCAACTATCTGATCTTCAAAAAACCTGACAAAAACAATTAATGAGGAAAGGATTCCTTATTAAATAAATGGTGCTGTGATAACTGGCTAGCCTTATGCAGGAAATTGAAACTGGGTTCTTTCCTTAAACTATATACAAAAATCAACTTACGATGGATTAAAGGCTTAAATGTAAAACCCCAAATTATAAAAACTCTAGAAGAAAACCTAGACAGTACCATTTTGGACATAGGCATGTGCGAAGATTTTATGACGAAAATGTCAAAAGCAATTGCAAAAAAGCAAAAATTGACAAATGGGGTCCAATCAACTTTTGCATTTTTAAAATTGTCACATCATAATTGTATTTTGGGGGCACATGTAATATTTTGATACAGGGATACAATGTGTAACTGTCAAGTCAGTCAGAATAATTGGTATTTACATCACCGCAAACGTTTATATTTTCTTTGTGTTGGGAACATTACTATTCTTTTTTTCTAGCCATTTTGAAATATGCAATATTGTTAATAATAATTTCCCTTTCATACTATCAGATATTAGAACTTATTATTTCTAACCCACTGTAGTTTTATACCCTTTAATCAACTTCTCTTCATCCCATTTTCCCCTGTTCCTTTTCAGCCTCTGGTAACCCCATGCAAGTCTCTAACTCCATGAAATTCACTTTTTAAACTCCCACATATGTGTGAGAGCATGCAATATTTGTCTTTCTGTGCCTGGATTATTTCATCCATATTCAATTTGTCCTCTAGTTCCATTCATATGGCGGCAAATGAAAGGATTTCATTTTTTATGGTTGAATAATACCCCATTTGCATATACAACACATTTTCTTTATCCATTCATCTGTTGATGGACACTTAGGATTATCCCATCTCTTGGCTTGGCTTATTGCAACACTATTTGTTATTGTGAGTAGTGTTGCAATAAACACAGAACTGGAGTATCTCTTCAATATACAGGTTTTCTTTCTTTTGGATAGACACCTAGCAGTCGGAGTGCTCGATCGTGTGGTAGTTCTAGCTTTAGTTTTTTGAGGAGTAGGTCATTTCAAAGATGGCTCATGTGGCTGTGAGAACAAGAACTCTTAATGCTGTTACCAAAGTTTGCAATAGGATGTGAGAGCACTCAGTAGTGCTATGTTTCTCTGGGGAGATATTAATTAAAAAAAAAACACAGAGAAAAAAGATGCCTAAACTTTTAAAAAATTTATTGATAATGAAGATTTGCAACTTGGAAACTGGGTTATGAGAAAACAGTATTTCAAAGTTTTATAAGGGAAGTTTATATAAATGTCTAAGTTAGACAGAAAATAATTTCAGGGAAATATTTTCTACATTAAATAGCAAAATAATGTAGCTCTTGAATTTCTTCAACATTACTTTAATTTAAACTATGCAAACCCGAAATTGTTCTAATTAAAGCCTGTCATTAACTTCGAAATCTCAACTTGGCATAACAAATCTGGCATAAAGTGATATTAAACATTTTTACCCAGTCATAAATTTTCAAATTACTTTATTAGATGTTTTTCACAAAAAAACAAAAATGAGCTAAGGCAATAGATGAAGCAATCTATATGATTTTGGTTAAGTTTATTATGCAATTGCAAAGGGCAATTTGTGTCATTTATTTTTCAATTAAGAAAGGACGTAAAATGTTTTTGTAGTTTCCAGGTGCAGAAAGGATTCTAGAATCTCTGCACTTGGTGGAGGAGGAGGCATCGGAAATGCATGAGGTGGGGAAGGTTGTGAAAATAAGTGCTGACATGGAGTGGAGGGGCTCGAGCGTAAGGCCTGTCTTCCTGTTGTCTTTGGGCTTTTCATCACACTTAGACCCGATACTAACTTCCTCAACTTGGACCTCTGTCTTCAGCATTTTTTATTGGTAAATGTTTACTGAATATCTCCAAATACAAGATCCTTTCAGAAACACAGAAGTAACTAAGTTGTGTTATGTTACCCAGGTGGCATACAGTATAGTTGAGGTGAAAAGACATATATACATGAAAATCACAACACTTTGGGAGGCCAAGACAGGTGGATCACCCGAGGTCAGGAGTTCAAGGCCAGCCTGATCAACATGGTGAAACACCATCTCTACTAAAAATACAAAAATTAGCTGGGCACGGTGGTGGGTGCCTGTAATCTCAGCTACTCAGGAGGCCGAGGCAGGAGAATCGCTTGAACCTGGGAGGCAGAGGTTGCAGCAAGCCAAGATCAGGCCATTGCACTCCAGCCTGGGTGCCAGAGTGATACTCCACCTCAACAACAACAACAAAATACTAAAACAATATAGTATGTACATGCATAATTAAGACTACAAAAGCAATATGATTATTGCTATCAGGGAAGTCAACATTATGCGTACAGTCTTGTCATATCTGTTTGGTCACATGAGAGAGTCTTGGGCCTGGAACATTTTCTTATCAAGAGTCATAAAGCTCTCCAATCTGGGTTCATCATCTTGTTTGGGAATATCTTTCTCTATTTTGGGCTCAATATGTATCCCTTTCTTCTGCCTAAACGCATGCCTTGTTGGCCCTCTGGGATGCTTCTAGCTTGCTGTATTTCAGACCCCAGGGGAAAAGACGGGGATCCTTCCACAGCAGCAGTAAGTGAAATGCATGGTTAGCTCCACAGTGAATCCACTGGCCATGGAGGACCAAGGCCAAGGAGCTGGATCTTAACACACTCTCTTCTCTTGGTGTAAGTAAACACCATACAACTTGAAATGTATTGTGTTGTCTGTTCTCACCTTAAATCACGCAATGATCTCTCCCGAGGGTGGCATTTATCTGCCTTTTAATCTGTTCACACTCATGTCATATTCTATCCTGCAGACCCACTACCCAGTGAGCAATGAAATAACTAGAGTCAAGTAATAGAAAGGATAATGTTCGGCCCCAGTGGTCTAGAAGATTCACTGGCGAAGTAGGCTTTGAGCAGAGATGAGAACAAGTTGGATTTTGATAAACAGCAAAGGACTCAGAGGCCCCTCCAGTTATGTGATCTCATACAGAAACGTACAGAGAGTGGCAAATCAAATGGTGTGCTCAGAGGCTGGAGCAAAAGCTTGTCTGGAGTAGGGAATTTCTACAGCATATCAGTGGGTCAAAAGGTTGGAAAAGTAGAACAGAACTGAGATGATGACATTATAGTCATCTTGAAATTAGTCCTCTAGATGAAGAAATAACAATAGAGAAAATACATCGGGGAATCATTTTCAGAAAACAGGTGCCCAGTGATCACTTAAGAATTTCAAATGGAGTGTAGGTTTAGATTCAGAAAACTCCCCAAGATGTATGTTGATGCACTCGGGTGATACGGAAAATATTTAACCACTCATGCAGCGTGGGTCTTGCCCCCTCAGCGTCCGGGCAAATTAGAAGATGATCAGTCCTGCTACACCCTCGGGCAAGGCAGTGGGAATCCACTTAGGACATTCGAGCTGTGGAATGATGCAATCAATGTGCTTCTTAGGAGCACTAATAAACCGCAGTGAAAGAATGAAAAGGAGGAATGCATGCAATTCAGTTTTCATGCTTTTTGCAACCATGATGTATTCAGAGATTCAATTAGGGTTGCCGCAGCTGGAATATAAATAAAGACAGAGACAGGAGTAGATTTGGAAGATGCATTAGTGTTAGAAAGACAGAGGAAGATAAAGTTCTTTCTGAGGACTAGAGCCTATTTGTAGGGAAAAATCATGATACTTTTCACAGAAATAGCAATTGTGTTTTAGGGGAAAAAAGACTTATATAAGGATTAAGATACAGAGTCAGACAGACCTGGATTTAAATCTTGGCTCAGCCGCTTTCAAACAGTATATCCTTAAACCTGTTACTAGACCTCCTTTTTGATTCAATTGTTTGATCTGTAGAATGGAAATATAACAGTATATCTTTCACGGTGTTACGGGGTTGTACTGATCAGGGTTCTCCAGATAAACAGAACCAATAGGAGATATCTATCCATATGTCTATACTCATATCTACATCTATACCTGTCTCCATCCACCCATCCATCTATTGAGAGAAGATTTATTATAAGGAATTGGCTCATGCAATTATAGAGGCTGACAAGTCCTACGGTTTGTAGGGTGTGTTGGCAAGCTGTAGCCCCAGGAGAGCCTGTGGTGTAGTTTCAGTCTGAATGCTGTCAGCCATGAGGCCCAGGAAGAGCTGATGTTTTAGTCTGAAGGTAGGAAAAGAATGAAGTCCCAGCTCAAGGCAGTCAAGCAGGAAGAGTTTCTTCTTGTTTAGCCTGACTGGATGAGGCTCACTCACACTGGGGAGAACAATCTATTTTACTCAGTCTGCTAATTCTTATTCGGAAACACCCTTACAGATACACCCAGAATTGTGTGTGTGTGTGTGTGTGTGTGTGTGTGTTATAAGAGATGGCGTCTCTCACTCTGCCATCCAGGCTGGAGTTCAGTGGTGTTACTATAGCTCACTACAGCCTCCAACTCTTGGACTCCATCAGTCCTCCTAGCTCAGCCTCTCATGTAGCTGGGATCACAGCATATAGCACAGTGTCTGACTAATTTTATTTATATTTTTGTATTTTTTGTAGAGATAGCATCTTACTAGATTGCCCAGGCTAGTTTCAAGCCTCTGGCCTCTCACCTTGGCCTCCTCTTTTTCTTTGTTATTATGAAGATCCTACCAGCTGTAAGACAATGATCTCAAAATATCCAATAGTTGGTTTAGAATTTGAGAGTGAAGCACTTTGAACCATTTTTTAATATTTCACTAAGATTTTAGATTCACAGAATTAGAATAATGAACATTTTAAAATGCTTATAAAATCATGTGTTGAGTAAGAAAAGGAATCACAGAGCAAAAAAAAGTGAATGGACCTTATTTGAAGTTTCAAGAATCAAGGAAGGAAAACGGTGTTGTAAGTGAGAACATAAAATGAGGAAAGGGCTTCTATTTGCAAATGAGGCTATCACTAGTGATATTTGAGACTTCAGTTCCAGCTGACTTAGAGAGTCATTTTGAAATGCTTCTAAGATGGAGAGGCAGTCAATTATCAAGATGTATTTCCACTAATTACCATAAACGGACTCAGAAAACTTAGAATAGATATTGCATTACTTTCATAGGACTACTGTAACAAAGTACCACAGACTAAGAGGCTCAAGCAACAGAAATATATGGTCTCATGGCTCTGGAAGCCAGAAGTCCAAGATCAAGGTGCTGGCTGAGTTGATTCCTTCTGAGGGTGTTGAGGGAGCATCTGTCCCACTCCTCTCTCCCACCTTCAGTGGTGGGCTGGCAATCTTTGGCATTTCTGGTAGATGATGTGCTCCCTGTGTCTTCACATCATCTTCCCTCTGTTCATGTTCTCTTTCTCTTTGTGTAGTCTTATTTTTAAAAGGACACAGTCCTATTTGATTAAGAACCCACCTTGATCCAGAATAACTTCATCTTAACTAGCTTGTAACCATCCTATTCTAAAAGGTCCTATTATGAGGCAGTGGAGGTCCAAACCTTAACATATGGATTTTTAGGAACACAATTCAGCCCCTAAAAGATATGATGCCTGTCTTCAAATACTAAAAGTGTTGTTCAGGAGTAAGCTGAGTTTTTGTGTGTTTGTACAAAAGGCAGAAATGAGATGGAGGTAGGGGGATAAAGAGAGAGGGGATTTCAGCCACAGACATACTGCACCATTTTCCTGGTACAGGAGGAAAGGCTTTGCAATAATCAAAGAAAGTCAATGATTATCTAGATTTCCTCAGGAAGCGTAGACTCTTTAGAAAAGTAGTTCTCAAGAGGGCACTATTTTGGCTTGCATGGGACGTTTGACTGTGCCTGGAGACATTTTAGGTTGTCACATTCAGAGGAGGGATTGCTACTGGCATCTAGTAGGTAGACATCAAATGTTGGTCATCATTCTACAATGTGCAGGACAGCCTCAGCAGAGAAAACTCCAGCCCAAGATGTCAGCAGTGCCACAGATGAGACAGTGCGATGTACAGGGTATTTATTTTACTTTTATTTTTATTAAATTTAATTAATTAAGTAATTATTTCTTTGAAGACAGGATCTTGCTCTGTCACCTAGGCTGGAGTACAGTGGCACAATCATAGCTCACTGTAGTCTGGAACTTGCAGGCTTACTCAATCCTCCCTCCTCAGCCTCCTAAGTAGCTGGGACTACAGGTGCACGCTACCATGCCCGGCTAATATTTTCTTTTCTGTATTTTTGGCAGAGACAGGGTCTCACTATGTTGTCCAGGCTGGTGTTGAACTCCTAGGACCAAGAAATCTTCCCACGTTGACCTCCCAAACTGCTGGGATTATAGGCATGAGCCACTGTGCCCAGCCTCTATAAGGCATTTAGAAAGTAATTGTGTAGAAGTCATTCATTTCTCCACTCATAGAGAGTTTAAGATAAATGATTCTAAACTATCTTCCAACACTAAAAGTGTATGGCTACTGTGAACAGGGCTGCAGCAAACACGGGAAGTGCAGATATCTCTTCGATAGACTGATTGCCTTTCTTTTGGGTATATGCCCAGCAGTGGGGTTGCAATTCTGGAGAGGTCTTCATAGTGTTGTCTATTTTTCTACACTTCACAATACTCTGAAATTGGTTTCAAGTTTTAGAATACCAATATAAACAGACTTTCTGAATTTCACAGAAAGTGCATCTCTGGTCCATAATGAAGATGCCCTCCTTCATCTCTTCCTTCGTGACTCAGTTCTGCTGACTAAATAATTACAGACTCTACAACATTGGTTTTTAAACCTTCTTGCAGGCAAGTCTAAGGTTTTTTGTTTGTTTGTTTGTTTTTTGTTTTGTTTTGTTTTGTTTTTTTTGAGATGGAGTTTCTCTCTTGTTGCCCAGGCTGGAGTTCACACCACACCTGGCTAACTTTTGTATTTTTAGTAGAGACAAGGTTTCTCCATGTGGATCAGGCTCATCTCGAACTCCCGACCTCAGGTGATCTGCTCACTTCGGCCTCCCAAAGTGCTGGGATTATAAGCATGAGACACTGCACCCAGCCAAGACTAAGCTTTTTCAACTCCCAAGCTCATGTTTAAAAATCTGTAATGAATGGACACATGAATTATAGCTATCTTGATAATTTAAAAAATTTTTATTATAAAAAATTGCATGTTGACATAAAAGTAAAGAGAGGGTGGTAAATAAACCCAACACCTATTTCCAACAACTGTTACGATCTTTAGCAAATTTTCAAGTAATTTATAGAAATGTGGCCCATGGATCACAAGTAATTATCACCCATTTCTGTACATTTTTAGAAATGGAAATTAAAAGACATCAGTAAAACTTTCTCAAAGTGATGGTGGGCTGAAATGCTTGGACTCCCATAGTTAGAGACATTCTTTTCTCCAACAAAGCCCAAGTATTACTGGGATAGGTCTGGGCATCATCGAATGAGAATTAACCACTATAGCCCTTGTATAAACAGTCAGCATGTAAACATCATTTAAAGAAAAGTGTGGATTTCTCTCTGTGTTTTTTTTTTTTTAACCTTGATAGTCAGATTTCCTGTATAACATTTTCTCCACTTAAGCCTTCAGTGAGTGTTTATTGTGGCTTGGTTTTAGTTGTGTATAATTATTCAGAGTAGGAGATGCGGGAGAAAGGTCTGACAGCAAGATGTCTTCAAATGCCCCTGGCTCCCTAAGGAAGCACCATTCCCTACTCAGGACGCCTTTACTGTGACCCTCTATAGACTACAGAGTATTGGTCTCTGAAGGTTCCTCACAGCCTGACCTCTACCTTGCAAGTCACAGAACCACAGAATCAGACAGTTCAGAAAGAAGCTGTGCTTCAGGAGTAATGCGTGCTTTGGAGACAAAATGCCTTTGTCTTTGGGCAAAGAGAGAATCTAAAGCAGAATACGAGCTATTCTAGTTGTTACCTGATAGTTACAAAATTCACAAAACATAAACAGAATGGATATAATTCAAATGGAACTTTTGGAAAAAACCAATACACGAGAATGTCTGAAGGAAGTTTTTGTGATTATGCATGAAACTCAATTCCAGATATTCAATTTCCAGATTTTCCACCATCAGCATCAATAGCTTATGTAATAATGGACTCAACTATTAGTCATAAAATGTTTAAAGTACATCTTCTCCCACTTTATGGAGGCACTGACCTTTGCCACAGTGAGAAGACTTTAAACAGTTTGCCTTCATCCATCCCTCAGTCTCAATGTTATGGACAACTACGCACAATTTAAAGTATTCTCCATCTAAAGTCCATTCCCCACTCCATTGTCACAGTATTCAATTTCTTAGTAATATATAGGAACCACATTATTCTGCATGGCTGGAAGTTGCTATTTTATGTTTAGAAATAAATTGTGTGTCAAGAGCAGTGTGAATAACAAATATCTGTTACTAGCCAACCGATATTCAGATGCTCTAAAATCTGTGCAAATATCATGAACTTTGGGACTAATTTCTTAACAGTAAGTCAAGTCCAAAATTAACACTATTTTAGAGCCACTCTGTACCTCTAAAATGAAGACCTCTGTGCTATTTATTTCCACCATGTTTTACCCCAAGAAAATTGGCAGGTAGTAAATAATAGCAATGAGTATTCAAATCATAAATAATAGCAATGAGTATTCAAATCATAGATTGCTATTTGTCCTGACTTAGAAATAAAGTAACATCTAAAAAAATATGGGCAAAGGGCCCACACTGTTTAGCATTCAATGGAAAAATTCTATAAGACATACTGAACAGGAAGATAGTATTCTGGTCACGAAAGTGTAAATTCAGTCATTCAATTTAAATGCTAGAATTTGGGTTACAGAGGGAATCTCAGAAGTTTTCTGGTTGAAAAACCTATATTATTGGTGAGACAACAGAATTGCAGCGATGGTAAATGACCTGCCTAAGTAAAGCCTAATAGCTCAACGTGACCGCAAAGCAAGTCTCTCCATGACGCTGCTTTTCACTCTCATTTTTTTTCTCACTGGTTTAACGGTACAATGGTGATACAATGAATAACTCACATCTAGATGAGGCTTCTACATAAAAGAATTTTTATTCTCAATTGAGAAACTTCTACAAAACTGAGTTTGGAAGAGTAATTTTCTCTTGCATTCTCTCTCTCTCTCTCTACCTTCAGTAGCTGATTTGATCAAGTGGAAGAAAGGGTATCAGTCATTGAAAATCAAATGAATGAAATGAAGCGAGAAGTTTAGAGAAAAAAAAGTAAAAATAAATGAACAAAGCTTCCAAGAAATATGGGATTATGTGAAAAGAACGTCTGACTGATGTACCTGAAAGTGATGGGGAGAATGGAATCAAGCTGAAAAACACTCTTCAGGATATTATCCAGGAGAACTTCCCCAACCTAGCAAGGCAGGCCAATATTCAAATTCTGTAGAGAACACCACAAAGATGCTCCTTGAGAAGAGCAACTCCAAGACACATAATTGTAAGATTCACCAAAGCTGAAATGAAGGAAAAAATGTTAAGGGCAGCCAGAGAGAAAGGTCGGGTTACCCACAAAGGGAAGCCCATCAGACTAACAGCAGCTCTCTCGACAGAAACTCTGCAAGCAGTGGAAGCTGCAGAACGGCAAATATTGCAGAACAGCAAATGTGGCTGCCTGATCCTTCCTCTGGAGGCTTTCTCTCAGAGGGGCACCTGGCTATATGAGGTGTCAGTCGGCCCCTACTGGGAGCTGTCTCCTAATTAGGCTACTCGGGGGTCAGGAACCCACTTGAGAGGCAGTCTGTCCGTTCTCAGATCTCAAACTCCGTGCTGGGAGAGCCACTACTCTCTTCAAAGCTGTCAGCCAGGGACGTTTAAATCAGCAGAAGTTTCTGCTGCCTTTTGTTCAACTATGCCATGCCCCCAGAGGTGGAGTCTACAGAGGCAGGCAGGCCTTGTTGAGCTGTAGTGGGCTTCTCCCTGTTTGAGCTTCCCGGATGCTTTGTTTACCTACTCAAGCCTCAGCAATGGCAGATGCCCCTCCCCCAGCCTCACTGCCACCCTGAGGTTCCATCTCAGACTGCTGTGCTAGCAGTGAGAGAGGCTCCATGGGCCTGCAACCCTCCGAGCCAGGTACAGGATATAATCTCCTGGTGTGCCGTTCGCTGAAGCTGTTGGAAAAGCGCAGTATTAGCGTGGGAGTGTCCAAATTTTCCAGGTACCATCTGTCACAGCTTCCCTTGGCTAGGAAAGGGAATTCCCTGACCTCTTGAGCTTCCTGGGTAAGACAATGCCCTGCCCTGCTTTGGCTCATGCTCCGTGGGCTGCACCTACTGTCCGACAAGCTCCAGTGAGGTGAACCCGCTACCTCAGTTGGAAATGCAGAAATCACTCATCTTCTGCATGGCTCACGCTGGGAGCTGTAGACTGGAGCTGTTCCTATTTGGCCATCTTGGAACCTCCCATTTGTTCTTTTTCTCACATGTTTTTTCACTATGCTGAAAAATGCTTCTTTGAAAATTGATGTACATGTTTTTGTCGGGACATAGGTTTTCACTACTTTTGAGTATATACTTAGAGTATATTACTGGTTCTAACTTTATATTCAACGTTTTTGAAGAATGCTAGACTGTTCTCTGAAGCAGATGCATCATTTTACATTGCAACAAGCAATGTGTGAGGGTCTCCATTTCTTTATATCCTTTCACTTTCTGGATGGAATTCCTTCAACCAAAAATTTCTGATTTTGGTGAAGTCAATTGATCTCTTTTTTGCTCTTTTTTGTTGTTGCTACCTGTGCTTTGGTGTCACGTTTAAGACTTGTTTAACCAATGAACATGATGAGTTACTCATATTTGTTTTTTAATGATTTTAAGATTTTAGCTCTTGTACTTTTGTTCATGATTGATTTGTGTGTAGTCTCTGAGAAAGGAGTCAAAATTCATTATTTGTTTCCTTTTTTTTTTGCATGAGAATATTCTGTTGTCCCACACAATTTGTTGAAATACTAGTCCTTTCCTATTGAATTATTTTGTCACCCTTGTCAAAACACAATTGACCATTAGTGTATTTAAGGGTTTATTGTGAACTCTGAATTCTATTCCAGTTATGTATTGATATGTCTATCCTATGCCAGTACCATTCTGTTTCAATTACTGTAGTTCTGGAGTAAGTTTTGAAATTTGGAAGTGTAAGTCCTAACTTATTCTTCTTTTTCTGGATTATTGACTATTCTGGGGCCCTTGCATTTGCATATTAATTGTAGGATCAGTTTTTCAACTTCTCTGAAAATGACAGCTGGGATTTTTATAAAGATCATGTAGAATCTATAGATCACCTGGAGAGTATTGCTGCTGTAACAATATTAAGTCTTCCTGACCATGAACACAGACATTTTGCATTCATTTGGGTCTTCTTTAATTTCTTTTAACAGTATTTTGTAATGTTCATAGTATTAACTCTGCACTTCTTTTGTTAACTTTTTCCTAAGTGTTTTATTTTTTTGGATGCTGCTATAAATGAAATTGTTTTATTAATTTTCTTTTCAGATGGTTTATTGCTAAAATATAGAAATACAATGATTGTTGCATATTGATCATATAACCCTGCAGTTTTGCTGAAGTTGTATATTCATTCTAATAGTATTTTTAATGAATTCTTTTAAATTATCTATATATAAGATAATGTCATCCGCAAATGAAGATTGTTTTACCTCTGCATTTTCAGTGTGGATGGTTTTATTTAATTTTCTTGCCAATTTTCCAGGCTAGGACCTCTAGTACCATATTGAATAACAGTGGAGGGGCAGAAATTCTTATTTAGGTTTAGCATGTTCTTCTTTCAGTGTTTCATTGTTTATCTGATGTCTTTGTTCTATCTTATTATAGATGCTTAAAGGTATAGAGCTTCCTCTAAATACTTCGGTTATATCTAACACATTTGTCATGTTGCGTTTTCACTTTCATTTACATCAAGGTATTTTCTGATTTCCCTGTGATTTCTTCTCTGACTTAACAGTTATGTAAGAGAGTAATGTTTAATTTCTACATTTTTATGAATTTTTCAAATTCATTTTTGCTATTAATTTCTAAGTTTATTCCATTGGAGTTAGAGAACATACTTTGTATGATTTCAATGCTTTTAGATGAATTGAAGATTTGATATGACCTAGCATATGTTCTATCATGGAGAATGTTTCATGTGTACTAAGGACGTGTGTGTGTGTGTGCGCACGTGTCTGTGTGTGTGTGTTGAGGTAAACATTTATACAATAAAATCTATAAGTTGAAGGTACACAATTCAATGGATTTTGATAAAATACACACTTGAGTAACCACTACCTGGATCAAGATATATCATCCACCCTGAAAAGTCCCTTGTGTCCTTTTCTGGGAAATATGCGACCCTCCCTCACAGGCAAGCATCATTCTGATTTATACTACCATATTTTAGTTTCCCTGTTTATGTACTTGAAATAAATAGGCTCACACAGTATGAGCTCTTTTGTGTCTGGCTTTCATTTTCATTCCACCTAACATTTTAAACATTCATCCATCTTGACTTTTAGTTTTCAGTTTTTGCAATTGTGAGGACAGCCGATAGAAACCTACTTGTACATATCTTTTTTTGTACACATATTTTTATTTCTTTTGGATAAATATAAAGAAGATGACTTAATCAGAGTGTAGGTGTATGTTTAGTTTTCTAAGAAACTGCAAACGTTCTCCTGAAATCATTGTACTATTTTATATTTCCACAGAGAAATGCATGGGAGTCCCATTTGCTTCATATTCTCACAGCCTTTACTGTGTTCACATTTTTCTGCTTAATTTTACCATTCTAGTAGATGAGAAACAATATCTCATTGTAGACGTTATGTGAATTTACCTGATGACTAATAATGTTGAGTGCTTTCATGTACTTCCTGGAAATACATCTTTTTTTCTTTTTCTTTTTTTTTTTTTTTTTTTGAGACGGAGTCTCGCTCTGTCGCCCAGCCCAGGCTGGAGTGCAGTGGCGCGATCTCGGCTCACTGCAAGCTCCGCCTCCCGGGTTCACGCCATTCTCCTGCCTCAGCCTCCCGAGTAGCTGGGACCACAGGCGCCCACAACCGCGCCCGGCTAATTTTTTGTATTTTTAGTAGAGACGGGGTTTCACCGTGGTCTCGATCTCCTGACCTTGTGATCCGCCCGCCTCGGCCTCCCAAAGTGCTGGGATTACAGGCGTGAGCCACCGCGCCCGGCCATCTTTTTTTCTTAAAGTACTCTTTCAAGTCTTGCCGATTTTTAAATTGCATCTTTTGTCTTTTTGTTATTGACTTGTATGAGTTCTTCATATACTTTGGTTGCAAATCCTTTGTCAAACATGTGTATATATGTATAAAACTACACATATTTTCTGCCCTTACATTTTCTTAATGTCTTCTACTGACAAACACAGGTGTTTTCTTTATTTTGATGAAGTCTAGTGCATCATTTTTTTGGGTTATGTTTAACACTTTTTGGGTCTTCTCCAAGAAAACATTACCTACCCCAAAGTTACAAATATATTTTACTATGTTTTCTTTTTGAAGATTTATAGTTTTAGCTTTTACATTTAAAACAATTATTTATTTCAATTATTTTTTGCATTGATGTTAGGAAGGAGTTCAGCATCCATTTATTAACACACATTCATCCAGTTGTTCTAGGGAAATACTTTTTCCTCCTGAGATACCCTTGGTGCCTTCACTGAAGATCATTTGAACACGTATTCATATAAGTTGTTTTCTGTTACTATTCTGTTCCATTGGCTTATTACTCTAACCACACAAAAATGCCATACTCATGTGACTGTTGTAACCTTATGGTAAGTCTCAAAAGCAACCTGAATTAAATCTTCCAACTTTATTTTTCTTTGCCAGGACTTTGTTTTGGATGATGTAGATCTTATATTTTTTGATAAACTTATCCTTTTATTTTCTTAAAAATAAAAAATCCAGTTGGCATTTCAATTGAAATTGCATTGATTTTATAGATCTATTTGGGGACAGTTGACATTTATTGGTGCTGAGTCTTCAACTGATGAACAGAGTGCATTTCTCCATTTATTTAGATTTTCTGCCTTTTCTTTCGTCAGTTGTGGTGATTTCTGTCATTTGGGACATCTGTTCTTTTCACCTAAGTTGTCATATTTATTGGTATAAAGTTAATCATAATATGCCTATATTATCCCTTTGTTAACTATAGGATTTGTAGTCATTCCCCATTTGCATTGCTGATGTTATTACTTGTGTTTTCTCTCTTTTTTCTTGACCAATCTTGAAGAATGTTTCTGTTTTTAGAATCTTTTTATTGAATCAACCCTGAGACTTGTTGATTTTCAGTATTGTTTTCAGCTGGCTCTCTGAACGCTTTGCCCCATCAAGGAGGAAGCCATATTAGAGCTCTCTGAAATACAGAGACTAGTGCAGGGGTTCCACTTGTCTGTGTCTAAGAGTGGTACTCGTTGCTCCTTCTAATATTGCTAGAAAGATTCTTGTCCTTGCCTATTCAGCATGTCCCTGAGGTAGACGGTATTATTATTAAAAAAAAATACTACCTCATCGGGGGATGGTTACTCATCAGGTGGATGGTTAAGTATCTTTTTTTGCAACATTCATGTAAGGCTTGGCTCTTCAACTTGCTTTGGCTGATGCTCAAATTTGGCAGAAGACTTAAATGTCATGAATTACCACATCTCTTTCCTCTGCCCCCAGATAGGCAATGTCTCTGATAGAAGCTACTTCATCAACCGCGTTCCTGAAGTGAAGGTGAGATGGAGCCGTGAGCCGTGGTCCCAGGTGAACCATAATGATGAGGTAGAAAGAGAAAAGTCAAACAACAAACACTCAAACAAACAACAACAACGATTCTTGTTGTTAGTTTGGGATTGTTATCACAGAACCATGTAACCTATCCCAACTGCTCAGAATCACTTAATGCCCAGAAGTTCTGGGTTTTACACAGAAATGGGATTATGGGTCTTCTCACCAATTCCATTCTGTCCTTCATCTTTAGAGCAGAACTGTTGGTTTCCTGAGACCTCACTCTCTTCTGAAAACTGTCCCTAGAGTTGTCCTCTCCTTCACTGAGTTTTAAATCAAATCCAAGAGACTGACTTGGTAATATATAATAGGATTTGAAGTTCCTTGTTTTCAGCCACCTGCTAAAGTGAGCACCTGGGTTTGGAAAGAGTGTTACTTCCCCAGCATAATTTAGTTTTTGGTTGAAACCAAGCCTAGAAGGTTAATCTAAAAGGGATTTCTTCATGGAAAAGTTATGAATAAGTGAAAAGAGCAGAGTTTGCTATCATTGACTTTCATGAATTCCACTGTTTTCCCACAAACACTGTACGAAGAGAGGAAATAGAAAACTTGTAATTTTTCTAGGTAAGCAGCTTCGTTTATCAAAGGTAGAGTACATATTTAGTTTAAGAATAGGTTAGCTACCAACTGTTAAATGAACCAACCAATCTCAAATATTCATTATATCAAAATAGGAATTCCGAGTATGGATTTTCCATTTGCACTTTTCTTTTCCAGCAAGGACTGTCCTGTTTTGTTTTAATAAAAAAGAGTGTGCAGAAAAACAGAGTTTCTAGGAAAGTTTAAACTTTTGCTTTTCTAAATACAATGAAGGAATATGTATTCCTTTAAATGACATAACTTGTTACAAACATGTTCTGTCTACAGGGATGTAGTACTGTTGGTCCGTGTAAACTATAATACTGGACACTGGTTACTCAATCTATAGTACTTTTACTTTTATTTGACTGAAAACAAACTAAATTTTGCAATTTTCATAGTGCTTTCATTTTTTTTTGCTTTTAAAATTAGCAATTAATTCATGAAACCCATTCCTATTAATATGTATCTAATCAATATTAACATATTTACTACTTAGAGAAGAAAATTCTATTACATCCTATTAATTTTATTTTTTCATTTCCTGGCATGGAATTCGAATGAACAGAGTGCTACATAGGGACTGTATAATTCCTTTTGTTTTACTTAAAGTTTAAAAACACGAAATTTGGGTTCTTTTCTTTCTTGTCTTTGCTGAGGGTTTTGGTAATCGCTTGCAAATGTAAAAATAAGCACTACTCTAGAGTGCTGACCTCAGCAACCCCAAGGGAGCAATAGATAATCCGAGGGGAGGCTGAGGCAGGAGGATTGCTGGAGTCCAGGAGTTCAAGATGACACTACTTAAATTACACTTCTCACAGTCTGATGAAAATACATGCACTCGTTTCTAAGTTATCAGTGTCCCATAGTATTGTATATTTTAGATTGTTTTTAAATCAACAAGGCATGTTTAAAAAAATCATGTAAATCAAATACATCTGGTTATATTTTCTTCAATTTCTCCAAGATAATTTACCTTTGGATTGAGACCAACTGTTGAAATTCAATCTGAAAAAATGATTGTTTTGCATAAAGGTTATGAACAAGAGACTAGAATGGAATATGCTACACTTTCATGTACACCATTGTTTCTCCTGCACACACTACAATAAGAGGGGAAGTTCACAGAATATAAAGCAAATAATGAAAGGAAATGCACAGACTGGTTCCCATATCCTCACTGTAAGGCAAGTGAATGAAACAGGAAGCATGATGGCATATGATTATTTGACTATATATACTTTTGTGTGTTGAAGTGTGACATCACTTGCCAAAAGGGATTCCCTTTACTAACGACTGCAAATTTGTTTCTAGCCATTTTTAGCCTCTGTGTAATGAAAATAATAATAATAGTGTGTTCCTGTAAAATGCTTTTCAAAGAAAATTGCCTTTGGAGTAGGCGAAACTATGTTCTTTTTTGTCTATTGTTAAACCAGTGGCATTGATCTCAGATACTTTAGATCCTATGGAAGCACCTATAATCAGCTTTTTTTTTTTCCCTTGGACAAAGGATAATTATTGAGCAGTTACTAATATTATGATTAAGACGTCTTTAAAGGTTTAGCTCTCATTTGAATACAAAGCCTGAACATAGCCAACCTGTTTATTTTTATTGATTCAGATGATCATTGGGGTTCTGATATTGGTTTGGCTCTGCGTTGCCACGCAAATTTCATCTGCAGTTGTAATCCCCACATGTAGAGGGAGGGATTTGGTGGGAGGTGATTGGATCATGGGGGCGGTTTCTCCCATGGTATTCTCCTCATAGTGAGTGAGTTCTTATGAGATCTGATGATTTAAAAGTGCGGCGCTGCTCCCACCACCGCCTCCTGCCACCACGTAAGATGTACCTTGCTTCCTTCTTCACCTTCCACCATGATTGTAAGTTTCTTGAGGTCCCCCCAGCCATGCAGAATTGTGAGACAATTAAACTTCTTTTCTTTATAAATTACTCAATCTCAGGCAGCTCTTTATAGCAGTGTGAAAACAGACGAATACAGGATCCAACCAATTTGTGCTAATTGCCTATTTTATAGCAGGAAAACTGGGAAACGATGTTAAATTACTTGGTCTCTAATTTTGTCAGCAGCAAAGCATGGGCAATGCAGAGATACCCTGGTTTCATCTGAGGGGACTGGCAGGACTACAACACCCCCAACAAACACCAGATGTTTGGCGTCTTTAAATATGGCTTTTAGTAAATACATTCAGGTAGAATTCAGTGGTATACAGGGGCACTGGCACAGTCTTTACCGGACCTTGTGATCACACGCACTGTGGCCTATGGCCAAACACTGAATTTCAATATTGCTTCAGGCAAGAGCAGGTGGTTTGAGGAAGGAGAAAAAAGATGTATCTTGTCTAGTGGAAACAGGCAGGCAGGATGAGGGTCAGAAGGCTGTCCAGGATGTATCTAGGATAGACGTAATATCCTTTTGAAAATGAAGAACTGTTACTTTATAATTCAAACCAGTATTCAGGAAATCTTCCACAATTTTTTCTTCCTTTTTCTATTGTCTTGCTCTTTAACAGAGATAGTTTTGAAAATACCAGCCTGTCTTGCATTCCTAACGGAGCTTTGGGTTCTATTTTAGATAAAAACTTAAAGGGGCATTTTAAGTGCGAAGCAAGAGTAGCAAGGTGGTAACAGGTAATTACCCAATGTGAGAAATTCAAAAGAAGGAAGGAACCCACAAGAACAGACTCCAGGGCTTGGCTGAGATAGCTCTTGCCACTTTGAGTCTCATTCCAGTACTTTTCTCTGCTAAACTCTTGACTTTTTTGGTTTTATAATATGGCCCAAGCTCTAGAGTAAAGGACTAAAGGAGACAGTGTGGTATACTGAGTTCAATTTTCAAGAAAGGAAAAACCAGTTTCAAACGAGAATATCACATTATGTCATATTAGAATGACTTTAATTTCCCAAAGAAAGGTACAAAGGGATATTTCTCCAGCCCTACACACAATCTTTCCTCTGCATAATTTGTCTTCAGAATCATACCTTTCCCATTCTTGTCTCCTGTCTTCTCAGAGTGCTTCTGCTTTCAATGTTCTTTTGGCTCTGCCATTCTAAACAGTATTCTCTATTTTGGTTCACCTACTTCTTTTACCCCAGGAGAAACGTATTCGCCCTCTATGCCACCTCTTTTCAGATAAGAGATTTTACCCCACACAAGATAACTTTGACTTTTTAGAGGAATGCTTACTTTGTAGTAAGCATTACCTTTTGTTTGAAGTGATGTGTCTGGTTTGGTGATACTACCAGCATTCGTATCTTAATTATGTTCTAAATTTATGCTTGTGTGAGGCCTCTCGGAGATCTCATGGGTGTGCAGAATTCCTTCTTACCATTCCAAGGCATCTTGAAATTTTTATGCACTCAAATCACCCATGTTCAGATCTACCTTTTAAGAGGAATGGGATGTAATTCACCTAACTGAAGGTCTGTTTCAGAATATGGTTCAAATTCTCACTCTCCATAAATATGCCATAACTCTAACATTCTGGAGTGATCGGGGGAACGATTTCCAATTTTGGCCAAAGATCTTGTGGCAGAGTTTGTTAATATGATTTGGAATGAACTAAATGGTTGTTGGGGTTTGTGTAAAGCCACTGTTCCATATCAATCCAACCAAATTTGCTTGAGCAAGTCCACTAGCTAAATTTTCTCCCTCTTCACTAGGCACATACAGAATATATGATTAATTTTATGGGTACCAGTGGGTACTCATTTTTCTTATAAGAGAGTCATTTTCTCAGGGACCATTGAACTGCCTGTATTTTTTCTTTATATTTGTGTGATACTGGCATTATTTTCTAACGCTCAGATATTAGGGAGGTTCTTAGTAGGTGACACCATGTTCTTTTAAACAAAGAATACAAATATTTGAGACTTTTAAAATCCATCTTTGACTCATTGTTTAGTGAACATTGACACAGGATGACACTAAACTGTAAGCTTTACAATGCCAGAGAAGTTGTGTCCCCATCTCACGGTGTAGGGACTAACATATTAGTCCCAGGAAACACTTACGGGGTTAAAGAATGATCGTGAGAGTCCTATGTCTTTAAGACCTGATATCTCTTTATTTCCAAAGTTGATTCTGTCAGCTTGGCTGGATGGATAGGCTTCTATGTGCTTGTTCATTGCTGTTCCATATGTGTCCTTGACATTGCACTTCTGTCCAGAGGGCATCTGCCCAGTAAGTAGCAACGTATGAATCTTCAGTTAAGGATGCAAACTAACTGCTCCCCTAAATTAGAACCAGCAGAGAAGTGCTATATTTCCTTTGAAGTAGCACATCCCTTTGAGAAAACAGTATCAGGGGACTGATAATTTGTCTTAAGTATCAGTGTCCCTGGTGGAACCTGGTTTAAAATACTGGACCCTCAGTTTTCAGTGTAAATACGTAGACTGGAGTCAGTGCCTTGAGCCAAGTTATCTTGGTAGTTATTGCTGAAGTGATCCCTGAGGAAACCAAGGTCCAGACTATATGGGGTGGTGTAAAGGATGATGTCAACACCTTGAATTAAATCTTGAAAATATATGCATGTGCTTCACCATAGAGAAAGTTCTGTTTAAACATACACGTAATATTACATTTTCTTAGCCATACAGGTGAAAATAAATAGTCAAAGATCACTCCATTCTTGGACTAATGACATTTCAGGATATGGACATACTTCTAGCTGGTATTAATTCTGTTTTCTTTTCATACATGTGCGTAAAGTAACTGGCAGTGGATTTTTTGAAATTTGTGTCAGTTTATTTGAGAGATGGTGACATACAGGGGTAATGGATTATTATTTCTCAAAGATGGATAAAATTTTTTAAATTTTAAATTAGAAATAAATTTCAATATAATTCAAATGCAGCCTTTTAGATTTTAAAAATAAGATAGCATTTATGTAAAAAAAAAAAACCGTGGTCCACCATTAGTGATTTGTGTATGATATCTGGGAAGACATATGATGGTGAATGTTTCTCTTGGCTTGAAGGTGGTATCAAAATAGTTCCAACGCCAAGAATAATTCTCAGAAATGTGAGCATTAGTCAATGCATTAAAAATCTATGTATGGTAAAATTCATTTAAGAGAGACATGAGTTTTATGAGTTATCTAAATTAAGTGTTAAAATGACAAGCAGACTGAAATTTTACTCATTTTCTTTTCTTCTCTCTTTCATTTTCTTTTGTAATCCACCTGAAAGTTATTTAAAGCAATAACTTGGTCAAGTGTGGTGGCTCGTGCCTGTAATCCCAGTACTTTGGGAAGCCGAGGCAGGTAGATCACAAGATCAGGAGTTCGAGACCAGCCCGGCCAATATGGTGAAACCTCATCTCTACTAAAAATACAAAAATTAGCTGGGAGTGGTGGTGTGTGCCTGTAGTCCCAGCTATTTGGGAGGCTGAGGCTGAAGAATCGCTTGTACCTGGGAGGCAGAGATTACAGTGAGCCGAGATCATGCCACTGCACTCCAGCCTGGGTGACAGAGCAAGACTCCATCTCAAAAAAACAAAAAAAACCAAAACAAACAAACAAACAAACAAAAAACAGGAATAACTCATCTCTTTCAATTAGAGATTCTCTCACAGAAATATTCCTACTAAATCAACTATCCTGTTCACTATATTTAGTTACCTAGGTTTTCTAATATTTTCTGTTTGCAAGAAACAGAAAGATTCTTACAGAGAATCTTTAAGATTCTATTAAACGTAAGGCCCAGATTTACTGTTAAGACCGCATAAGTGACAATTAATATATGTCCTTTACTTACCCATACTGGAAGATAGTACGATGGGAAATGGGGACTCTTTTTTTCTTGTTGATATCCTTTGGATGCTATGTTATTTACTGAAGAAATATGGTCTTTCTCCAACTATGAACATGGAACATTTACGAGTATTTGGAAAACTTGAGCCATTACATGTGGTAACTGATAATATCTTTTTAGTTTTAACCCTCTCTTTCACTATGTAATTTATATCTTAATTTGCAATTTTATGGCTCAATTTCAGCACCCATGAACCAGGAATTCTAAGAACTGCAGTCCTTAGAGGGATGCATATGACTTAAATGTTTCCTAAAATTAGCCAGAAAGAATATTTCATCAATGCATAGCAGGATGGATATTACTGCACAACCTGTAGAATGGAAGTGCAAACATTCCCCCTTGCACAGGGTATGGGGTTGGCTGGTTATGCTGTAGCATAACCCTAGCTACAGACCTGGAAGTGGAGTTTTGATGGGTTAACTGAGAGAGGATATTCAAGTCAAGATATCTCGAGAGGAAGAGCTATAGAGGTGAACCTGAGCCAAGCCCTGACGAGATCATTGGGAATCAAAACCTGGAGTGACCACATTCAAACGCCAAATTAAAAAATAAAGAAGAAAACCAGGCACAGTGGCAAGAGACTGTAGTCCCAGTTGCTCAAGTGACTGAGGCGGGACGACTGCTTGATCCCAGGAGTTCAAGTCTAGCCTGGGCAACACAACAAGACCTCACTTCTTAAAAAAATAAAGTCAAGAATCAGAATAAAGGAATAAAGTCAAGGATCAGAATGGAACAAAGTATAAAAGAAGCAGATTGGGAACAAATAAGCAAGAGCTTAAGAAATTCCTATAAAGAGCTTATTGGGAGGGGCAGTTGGAGCAAGAGCTAGCCCTTGTTTGTAGTAAATGCACAGCACGCAGGGTATTGGGTTGGAATAGAGCACTGTTTCTCAACGTTGGTTGCATATCACAATTATCCGGGGAACTTAATATATGCCCTAGTCTCACTTCTAGAGATTCCACTTTAATTGATCTGGGAAAGAATCTGGATATCAAGATTTGTGAAATGTGCCAGGTGATCCCACTGTGCAGCCAAGGTTGAGAAGCACGGCTGGCAGGGCTGGAAGGAAGCTCCTGTAAAAGCATTAGCGATAGTAACAGGGGAACTAGGAAGGAAATGCAAATACAAGTTTCAGCACAGCTTGCCCCAATAAGTTTTCCTTGAGTAGCATGCCGAGCTGGAAATCTTTGGTGATGATTTTTACACACTTTCTGTATAACTCTCATAGAATGAAACTCATGCAAAGATAGTCGTTGGGAAAAAGTTAAAGGTTTTAAGCCATGAGCTGCTGCAGCAAGATAATCATGTTTAATGGTGTTACATGGGAACGATCATGGCCAAATGATTTGGTTTGCTGGGGAAATCTATTTTCACTTGGGTGATTCTAAGAGAAGTTGCTCTTCTTGCTGTAGAGGTTAAAATGCTAGTGGAACCCAGTACATGGGACATAGGATTTCCTGCTGCAGTACAGAATGCCAACTTGAACTTGAAATTTGAATAAACAAAAAATACTTTTTTAGCAGGTGTCCCTTGCAATATTTAAGGCATATTTAAATATTATGTGTTATTCATCAGAACATCAAACTTAAACGAGGGTTCAGTTTTTGTTCTTTTGTTTGTTTTTGTTTGTATTTTCTTAAAGTCTGGCACCCCAGTGTAGGAAAAATCCCTAGCCAGCAGAGTGAGAAACATTCGGAGATAAGCCTGAGAGGTGGATACACATTCATAGGAAGTGAAACCGCTTCCCAGGGCAATAATCAATGGGTGGCAGGTATTTTGCAGTTGTGTTCAAGAAACCCTATCTCAAAATAACAGTCACTGCAACAGCTCAGTATTTAAAATGATTTTTGAGTGAGTTCTCCAGCCAATGAAGGATGTCTACAGTGTGTTGTAAGACACCTGACATAAAAAAGTAAACACTTGGGGCAGAACTGAGGTGAGACAGAAACAAAACAACAAAACAAAACAAAACAACAAAACAAAACACCAGCCTGGGTCACACACACACAGAAGGACTAGCAGAATCTGCAAAATTCATTGAGAAGAAAAAGAAACAGGCACAAAAGAATAGGCAAAACGAATCTATGGTGATAAAAATGAGATCAGTGGTAGCTCCCACGATGGGGAACTGTTTGGTAAATGAGCATGAGAGAAATTTCTGGAGTGAATGAATTGTTCTATATTTTGATTGGGGTGTGGGTTACAAGAATGTGCACATTTGTTAAAACTCATTAAAATGTTCATTTAAGATCTGTGAATTTCACAACACATAAATTATGCTTCATTATAAAACAAATTTAAAAATTTGGAGGACTGTACAGGAGAGAATTGATGAATAGATTGAATTTAAATGTGGGAAACATTTCCAGTGAAGTGCCACCAGGCACCATCTCAGGCTTGTCCTAGTCTTCATTCACAGGGATAGCTGTGACAAAGACATTGTCATCAGATTTTAAGATGAAATTAAGCTAAGAGGAATGGCATGCACATCAGCACTTCAAGATCCACAAAGATCTTGAAAATGAAGAAATGCGTTGAATTCTATCAGATGAAATTAGCTGGAAATAAATTTAAAGTTCCATATTTGAGGAGGGAAATGGATTTCATAAGTGTTCACAGGAATCCTTCAGAGTTGTAGTCTGGACCATGCTGTCACTTATAATCCACAGTGGGACATAATCATCATTGAAGTGCAATGTGGTCTCACACTGTGGTGTTTGAAGAGGTTCCCTAAAGAACACTCCCCCTCCCTGCTTCAGCTCCTTAGCAAATGCATAGGAGAAGAGCAAGCAGGTGCAGACGCAGACAGCGTCTTCACTGTGTCAAGCCTAGGTTATAAGATTGCCTTGGGTGTGTGGTAACAATAGACTTCTATCCCTGAACTCCAGGATCTCACAGAACCACCCACACAGTTTCTGAAAGTTCTGCAGAACCACAGGTGTCTCCTATGAGAACAACTCTGTTACTCCTAAGTATAACATGACAGAGAAAGTGCTTTCTCTGCAGACAGGCTGGTCTCATGAGGAGAGGAGGGGCTGAGTGAAGGTGCTCAGTTCTTCTTCCACACTCAGCAGTCTGATAAGACATACCAGCACTCAGGTGTGCCATAGGAGAGGAAGCAGAAAGGGAAACCAAAAATGGTATACCCATGAGTGTTGCTTGACTTTGGAGAAAATGTCAGGATGAGGGAGCGCTTGTATGATTAATGACAGGTTATCTATGAAAAGCAGTGAATATATGATATTCTAAATTGACATTGCAAGTACCTCCAGCAATCTTCTATAAAACAACTTTCAAAAATACCAATTTAAAACTCTTACATTTCTTTAAAAATTCTCATCATTTTATAGACATAGCCTTCACATTGAAAGAATATATCAATAGTTGGACTATGGGGGATGAAAGTGAGGATTTTGAATGATAAAATTTTGAAGTAAATGAAACTATACTTAATTTGAATATTGATTTTAAATGCAGGATAGACTGTAAAGAGGAAAAATACAATGCATTTGTTAAGAAAGCAAACATTATATTGTGAAGAATAATGTATTGTTAGTGAGATGACAGCTTCATAGAATCAGGTTTCAGACCAATAGGGTGGTTGGTGGAAGAGCGGCATTGCTGGGCATCTTGGGAATGATGGAACTTTGACAGGCGTATTTCATGTTAGTTACAGCATTACTTCTTCCTAGAAGACAGCCTTCTACCCCTTCAACAACCTAACTAGATACATATAGAGAATGGCAGACAGTATGCCTGGAGCTGGAATACTGTACTGTAATAAGAAATAGGCTGACTGTTTTCAAAGATATTAGACTATGAAGTCAAGAAAAAAATAAAATCAACAAACACTAAAAAATATCACTAATATGGCTGGATATATGGATGTAAATTAAGATTTTATATACACGCATGCATACACACACTCAGAAGTGACAAAAAATTGATTCCCTGTGAAGTATATGGCACGCAGTTGCTTTTTACTACATTATATCTTATCACACATTTCAGGAAGAATGAACAAAATGAGCACAGCTCTTATCATCAGACAAAAATCTGAAAGAAAGCTTACACTGAACTTTTTTGTTTTTAAACTTTTATTTTAAGTTCGGGGGTACATGCACAGGTTTGTTATATAGATAAACTCATGTCATGACTGTTTGTTGTACAGATTATTTTGTCACCCAGATATTAAGCCTAGTACCCAGTAGTTACTTTTCCTGATTCTCTCCCTCCTCCTAACCTCCACCTTCCAATAGGCCCCAATATCTGTTGTTTCCCTCTTTGTGTCCATGTGTTCTCATCCTTTAACTCCCACTTATAAGTGAGAAAATGCAGTGTTTTGTCTTCTTTTCCTGCATTAGTGTGTTAAGAATAATGACCTTCAGCTCCATCCATATTCCTGCAAAGGACATGATCTCATTTTTTTTTATGACTTCATAGCATTCCGTGATGTATATGTACCACATTTTCTTTATCTAATCTACCATTGATGGGTATTTAGTTTGCTTCATTATTGTGAATAGTGCTGCAATGAACATACGTGTGCATGTGTCTTCATGGTAGAACAATTTCTATTCCTTTGGGTATATACCTAGTAATGGGATTGCTGAGCCTACTGGTAGTGTGTTTTTAGTTTTTCGAGGCATTTCCAAACTGCTTTCCTCAATGGTTGAACTAATTTATACTACCATCAGCAGTGTATAAGCATTCTCTTTTCTCTGCAACTTTGCCAGCATGTTTTTTTTATTTTTGACTTTTTAATAATAGTCATTCTGACTGGTGTGAGATGATATCTCATTGTGGTTTTGGTACGCTTTTTTTTTTTCATAATCAGTGATGTAGAACTTTTTTGTATGCTTGTTGTCTGCGTGTATATCTTCTTTTGAAAAGTTTTAGTTCATGGTCATTTGCCCATTTTTAATGGGGTTGTTTGCATTTTTTCCTTGTGAATTTGTTTAAGTTCCTCATAGATTCTGGATATTAGTCCTCTGTCAGATGTACAGTTTGCAAAAATTTTCTCCCATTCTGTAGGCTGCCTGTTTACTCTGTTGATAGATGAGTTTGCAGTGCAGAAGCTCTTTAGTTTAATTAGATCCCATTTGTCAATTTTTGCTTGTGTTGCAACTGGTTTTGGAGTTCTTGTCATGAAATCTTTGCCTGTTCCTATATCCAGAATGATATTGCCTAGGTTGTCTTCCAGGGTTTTTTATATAGACTCATTTATTGTAATAATCTTCTGAACCTAAAGAAGGCGATAGGAACATTTAACTAGAAGTAATATCTTTCATAAAACTAACTTTTTCCATCTTTTCCCCTACCTCCTAAAACTAATATTGAGCTTCTTCACAACAACGCTGTTTTGATTGAGTTTACTTTGGGAGTGGGAATAAGTTCTAATTCTGTTATAGTTTTCCTCATTAAAATTTCTGATTTAGCTGTCATGGAGTAGGTTTTGACAAATGTGATCAATGTGTACAACATAATTAGAAAATACTAAACTACCAAAACTATAAAGAAATCTGTGTTACCTACATGAGTTGTTCACATTAGCATTTACACAATTAAAATATTTTTTTCTAAGTTATGCATGTTCTAACAATTCATGGCACGTAGAAAGAGTGGCATAAACCTACAGGTAAATTGTGCATTTAAGAAAATTGGTAGGTATGAGAGAAAATTGGTGGTTTTGTATATTGGTGAGAAGAATATCTGAAATAAATCCGCAATCACATCTTCAATTTGTGGTTTGCTTTGTTTTATTTCTTTTTCTCTTTTTTTGGTGAGGCATGAGTTTGAGTTGTTTATGTATAATGTTATACTGCTTCAAAACAGAAACAGCAAGGCAACAACTAGCTCAGGATTTATAAAATGGCTGTAATTTTGCTTAATTTGTGTATATGTGATGAGTAAACATTTTCATGTTATCAGTCAAGAAAATCGGCATTAGAATCTGTTAATTTTTGCTAGATATTTTTATATAAATATCAGCCCCTTAATGTAAATGAGTGATTTTTAAAGATTAGTAAAGAGTGGAGGCGACTGCAATATTTTGGAATTCTCTTTAAATTTTTAGGAAACAAACCTTATGTTATCTTATAATAATCTGAAATCATCACAGCCATTAGTCTTAAGAAAAAGTGAAAGAAAATTTATCATGGATTTCCTGCTAATGTATTCTTAAGTCAAAATTTTAACTAACATTTTAAAGTAGTATTATTTCAACAAATGTCACAGAGTTAAGTATTTTATAATAAATTGGTGTGATAGTGTATTGTGCAACTATTGAAATCCCTCTTAAATAATTTAAATAATGAGAAAATGTCAGTGTTACTACTTTAAATCAGATTCTCGAATCTGTGCATCATAGGATGTTTAGCAGCATCCTTGGCTTTTATCCAGTAGACGCTGAGAGCCATCCCCTAGTCAGTCTGTAGGTATTATCAGTGTCCCCTTGGAACAAAATCACTCTTCATTGGGAACCATACTTTACGTGGGGAAAAAAATGCATGGTTCTTTCTACTTTTGATAGACTTTTCAAGAAAAAAGAAAACAGAAAATTTTACAAATCTGTTAGTGGTAAAATAAGAAAGTATAAAATTGTTTATGTACTAAACTGTCTTCTGTTTTGGTTATGAATTAATTCTATGACAAAATTATCTTAAAGAGCAAACATATATTCCAAATTTAACAACCTGAAATTTAAAAATTAATTTTTTCTTTCAACGTATTGATCAACTACTTTTGTTTTGTGCAGTAGAACCTGAAATATTACAGAAACCTGGAATAATCAAACTCATTTAACAAAGCTATGTTCTTCTTTTTTAAATGTTCAGACTGCCAATATCACCATAAAGCAACCCAAACGTCAAATCTCACTCGCATGTTTCTATTAGGGGACCATGGTGGTGCATTTAAATGACATTATTTCTTCAGCCTTTTCAACCTGTAACTAGTTTTGCCCTCACTGAGGAACAGGAAAATGTATTGACTCAATCAGTTGGTAAATGCTTTTCCATACAGTTGCTAGTTTTCTCTCTTCTTTAGTTGTGCTTTCCAGAGTAAAGTTGTCCAGTCTCCTAACTTTTAAAAAATAATTCATCAATCTAGACTTTTATTATTCCAGATTTGCCTATGACCTCTATTGTATTAGTTCAAATTTTTTTCTTTTTCTTTTTTTTTGAGACGGAGTCTTGCTCTGTTGACCAGGTTAAAGTACAATAGTGAGATCTCTGCTCACTGTAACCTCCGCCTCCCAGGTTCAAGCAATTCTTTTGCCTCAGTCTCCCGAGTAGCTGGGACTACAAGCGCCCACCACCACACCCAGCTAATTTTTTTGTATTTTTAGTGGAGACTGGATTTTACCATGTTGGCCAGGCTGGTCTCAAACCCCTGATCTCGTGATCTGCCTGCCTTGGCCTCCCAAAGTTCTGGGACTATAGGCATGAGCCACTGCGCCCGGCCTAGTTCAAGTTTTAATTTCACATTATGTAAGAATGAGGATTTTAATATATAATGGAAAAACAAGAGTAATTGCATCTTCAGTATAATAGCTAATAGTCTATCAGTTAGCCTTTGCTTTAATAAGGTAAACATGTGTATTTACATAAGCAGTTTTTATCCTGTTTTCTTCAATCATCTTTTTAAATTAATATTTCTTTTTCTATAATTAAACATCTAATTATTTCCTGTGAGACTAATTTATACTTTTCTCATGCTTATCATGGTCTTTGACTCCGTTTTTTTTAATCCCTAGAGATCATACCACAATTAATTTTTTCCTATAATATTTTTGGAAGGAGTCCGTTAATTACAAATATGGTTAAAAATGCTATATTTTTGAGTTCGGATTTTATTCTGCAGTTCTATATCTCTTTTTCAAATTAAAACATTATAAATAATCAAGAGTTTATTATAAATGTTTAAGCATTTTAATTGTTTATGGCTATGTCATAAATTTATTTACTCAACAGACATTTACTAAGCACGGGCTATTCCAAGCAAAGAGGTGCCATAGTGTCTAAAACATAGTCACAGATTTGAATGTCCAATTTTTCTCAATTTTGAAGTAGGTTTCTTCTGGTCCGTGCCATCTGATGACCACACCCTTTTCTCATTAACTGGGATTAAGTATTCTGTTTTTACAAGTTTTAACTAAGCCTAAAGTAAAGCTTTATTCCACCTATAATATTTTCTACTTACCTGAAGCATAAGTTAGTCATCATCTAATATTCACTATTTATACTATTTTTTTCATTATCATTTTCTCACCAGCAATGAAATTGCTTAACCATCAGGTGCATAATTCTAAGTCAGTTAAGCCCATGTTAACTAGGGAATTTGAGGGGAAACAAATTTTATTTTCCTCTCAATTTGCATTGAAACGTAAAAGAGTTATTAGTTTGAGATGTCTTAATAAGTTCATTCGCCTGACCAAGATTGAAAAAAAGAGAAATATTTTATTGTTTGTTTGCAAACGTCTTTACAGTTGACAGAAACCCTACACATATTTACTATATGCAACTTGTTATTAATTATATGATGTGTTACTATACATGCACTCTAAAAAATCACAAACATAAATTATTAGGTTGGTGCAAAAGCAACTGTGATTTTTGCCATTACTTTTAAATAGCCAAAACCGCAATTACTTTTGCACCAACCTAATGGAAGAGGTACATTTTTAAGAATACACATGGAAATTTTATTTTGACCTCACACCCCTATGATGGTTGTGTGGCTTCTAGTTCCTGAGTGGATGGATTATGCATTTGGAAAGCCACTGTAGATTGTTTTCTGCTTACATAAGGTGCTAGATCTTTTTACTCAGCTGTGGAATCTCATAGAAATTACTGCAGAAATCAGTAGTGAAATTGCATTATGCATTCAAAAATAGTAGCCAAATAAGTTTGTAAGAGAGTTAAGTACACATACTTTATATTGAGACTGATATTATAAGACACTCTGGTTGAAGATCAATGAGAAATCCCTCTTCATAAAAAGGTTTGCTTCCAGCTCGTGACATGTACCGACCTATTTGTTCTAAACCTCCAAGGAAGCGGCAGACACCTGGAAAAAAACATAAGCATGCATACATGGGCACACACACACACAAACACACGCACACACACACCTCTGAGAGTTTTAATTAGAATCCAAGTCATCACTGCATAAGAGATATACTAATCCTTTGAGCAAGGTGTTAATTGTTAATCTCATTTTTCCTGTCTAGTAGCCTTGTATAACACTCTGTTTGTAATAGGCTTCCTGTGGTAAAAGAATAGACTACTAAACCTCAATACATGTTTTCCAGTAATCATTTTAGTGGCCATGGGTCTTTATTATAGTGGCTAATCTCCATAACATCATCATTAGTGGATGAGGGTAGCTAAAATTATAGAGACCCTTTGCTCTAATTATAGACTCAGAATTGCAAATCCATTCTTTAATCAACTGTAAATGCGTTGTAAAGGGAATTGTAAGTTCTTTCCAGGGAGCAATATGCATTCAAGCTAACAGAGTAGAACCGAACAACGTAATGTGTTTAGGGAATAATAACAGAATACGTTCCTCATAGAGCCTGTGTTACATATGGCTACTTGCTGGAGGAGTTGTCACCGTAAGTCATATGTTTCTAGTTCTTCCGTTTTCCAGCGTCATTACCACAGCATGGCATTAATATACTACTTGTCCAGAATTCTCTATATTTAGTGTCAAGTATGTTCATGAATGTCTGCTTTTTCACTGTTTGCTCATTTTCTGATATTCTTAAGGGCTGAATGAGAGGAACTGTGTTTCTCAAAAACCAGAAGCCTATGAACTTAAAACAATTCTACATACTTTGTTGTTTTGGAAGTGAATTTTCCATTTTCTTTCATTGCTAGTATACAAAGACTTAAAAATCCATTGGCTTCCATGATTTCACAAATATTTTATCATTTAATGTGGAACGTGACAAACACATTTTTAGCCTTTTGAGTCACAAGCAGCAGCTTGATTTTAATCAAATGCTAGGCAATATATGGATATTTCAAAAATTTTTTGTTAACTGATTTCAGGGAATTGTAGCTAGAAATGGGCTTGTCTAGTGACCGTTATCTTTTTGTCTTATAAATAATAGGATAGGAAAATATACCTTTGCATATTTCCTCATCAGAACGTAAGTAATGTTTCTAAGTCAAAATTTTCAGCAAAGGATACAAATGCAAAACTCAAAAACAGCAGTGTGAGCGTTGGGAGTCCCACCTACAAACTCTCAAGTCTTTACTTCATCTTCAGTCCTCAATGTCTTTTTATATAAAAACAAATACCAAATAATCACGATCTTTTTCCCTCGTGAGATCTCAAGTCTCACCTGAAGAAGCTAATAAGACAAGAGATATTATTTCTGTGTTAATATTGGCCAGGTTGTTCAAATACCCAGATTTCTGGAGATCATTATTTTCCCTTAACTAAGTTCCTTACCTTCTTTCACTCTTCCCAAACCATCTTCCACCTTAGAAATTAAAATAAAGATTCATCTCAACACCATCTCTCTAATCTCAACCTGCTCTTGCATTATAATTATTATCCCCCATATATTTTGGAGGTAAACTATGTTTTATGAGTAATTATATAATCTTCACTGCTGAGAAGTTTTAAAAAATCACTTATTAAATAAGTTACTCATCATATATTAATTAAAAAATCCAACTAAGTATCCTGTATTTTGAATTTAAATGATCATTTCTCTTCTGTGTTGTAACAGTTTTTGTTTGTAAGCTTTTATGTTGAGATGTTTAGGTCTTTGATTGAAATACATAATTAGAAATAAAAAGTCTCCATTTTCCAGGCAAATCCAGTACAACAAAGAATAATGGCACTCAATATTAATAAAAATTCCTGTTTAGCTTTTAGTGTTATAGTAGAATAATATCCTGCCAATTTCCCGGAAAACTGGGGGGTTCATTTATTACCATGACGTTTTGCTCTTTGCTTTAATATTACTATGCTTTCGACAACAATTTTCCTGTATTTGAATTATTACTGAAAGCTACAAAGGTTAACATTAAATATATTAACTTTTTAATGTTATTCAGCTTTTTCAGCCATTAGTCTTCCTTAGACGTCTGCCATTATTTACATAATTATTTTGTCAATCTAGCCACAGCTTTTTACCTTCAGAGTATAATACACTGAGTGTCCATATTTCATTCTACGCCAGAAAGGCAAAGGGCTAGATGAATGGTATAAATGGTGTCCATTCATAAGGCTGGCCTAAAACAAATCTTTAGCTTGGTGGGAATTTTACTTCAAATCTGCAGGAGAGCATGTGAGGCTGAAAGTGGAGAGACTTAAGGCGGCAGGTAGTGAACACACAATTGTAGTCATTCGGTTTTTGGAAAGCCTACATCGTGGTAGCTATAAGATTTTAATTTTTAAGTGAACCCAGTCCTCATAAAACAAGCAATGATTCTTCCAAATACTGGTGCACCACTGTTTTAATCTGAATATTGCAGACTTATGCAAACATTTCCTTTTGCCCTTAGCTTTAATCTTTACTAGCTTGGATCTTCCTATGTGGTTCTTGTTCACTTTTTCTTAGTAAATATACCTGATTATATTGAGCTGTAGCAAGGTGGCGGATATCCAGTTGGTGCCTTCTTGACATCATTAAATCACTTACTATGTTTTTGGTTATTATCTGCTGAGATGTATGTGTTTCTTGTGCACAGTCAAAGGGCCACTATGACAATGCCCCACGTTATCTCATCCTCCCAAAGCAACAGTTTTGAAAAGGCAGATTTAGAGAGGATTTTTGAAGCTTAGGTTCACTGTTTCATTTCTCATAGCAGTACCACAGTAACAATGGAGTCTATTTATGTTTCGGACCCCAATGCCAATAGAAACTACGAAAACATGATGGAGTGTCTAATCCCTGCCAGATTTCTAGTCTAAAATTTCCAATCTCAGATTCTTAAATGAAATCTGACAAAAGTATGAACAAACATACTGGATTTTATGTTTTTCTTTTCATACAGTTTTAACATGTTAATTTTCCTATTTTTACTCACCTTAGCAGAAGAATGCAACTTTGAAAAACAGTAAAATCACTCAGGGGGAAAGAACAGGTCTCTTTAAGCCAGAATTCCAATCACTCTGTGATTTCTGTCACCACTCACATCTGCTGATCTTTCTTCTCTGAAAGATTTTTGTCCTGAATATTTGTTTTAGAGAGATATTTTCTGTAACTCATTTTTAAGTTGGTAATGTTTATATCTACCAAACTAAGGAAGCTAGACTGCTTTTTTTTTAATCCAGGAAGAAATGCTATTCATTTAAAATGTTATTCTTTCACAATTAAGAAGTATACCCCTTATATGAAATCAAGGAAGAGTGTAAGTTGATTCACTGCTTGTATTGCTTGTCATTACTATTCCATTACTGCTCTATCTTTTACATTAAATCTGGAGAATAATATTTACTTTAAAGTGAAAATCAGGAGGATTGATTGCAATGATCTTTTCTAACACATGGCTAAATTTCACATCCCTTCATCTCCTATCCATTTGGCCTCAACGATCCTTGTTTTACAACTTTTCCCTTAAGACCCTGTCTCTGGCCCCCACTTATCTGACTATCTAGCCTCCTCCTCAAATTTATTCACGATCCTTCATCTACTTCTTTGAACTCATTCCAACTACTTCTCATGTCTCATGAACCAATTAGAAAAATCAAAGTTTCTTTGGTAAGAGAAGGATAAAGAATAGCATGTCCTAAATGGAAGTTACCCTTAATACAAATATTATCAACTTTAAAATCAACACTTGCAATGCTCTCTAAAGTGTTCATTTGTGTATATGATCTTATGGAATCCTAGTAATCACTCTACGGGATATTTAACAGCATTGGAGATTGTCCATTTTTCTCCCCAGGCCATCCTCTGTTGTGTGCCCTGCGGGAAGGGGCTCTGTCTTCACCAGGTTTCCATGCAGCAGGCTTCCTGGGCTTGGTCTCCAGTGGGCATCAGGAGGAGATGTGGGATGGGTTGGGAGAGATTAGGTCAATGTCTCTAGGGGTGGCTGCTCCATTCTTTAGCCAGTGCTCTCCCCATGTCATCTATCCTACATAGCTCTAGTGCTCGGTGGGCTTCGCTAACACTATTACCACTGCTTTTCCATTCAGTCCTGGGGTTGGTAACAACGTCCTACTGTTAATAATCTCAGAGTGTCTCTCTATTCTTCCAACCTGCCCATACCTTTAGAAGTAATTCCTGTATTAGCATTTTCATTTGAACCATCTCAGGTGACTTCTACTTCCTGCTTGTACCATGGGTGACAAGAGCTGGAATGCTACATACAGAAATGCGATGTTTTTGGAAAATTTTATCCCTCTGCGTTTTTACTGCAGAGAACGACATCTGATATAACTAGATATTGTGGGCTTTTATCTCTTCCCCTCTACATGCACCTCTGCCTATTTTCTTATAACTTGAGCTAATAGAGCTCAGGGGAGTGTTAAATAAAGGAATAAAAATACTAAAATACTTTGGAATTGATATATATATGTGCGTGTGTATATATATATATGTATACATATACACATATATAAAATTTAGAACCATATCTTGTTTTTCAAAGGAACCTAGGAAATAGAAATAGCCTTATACAAGTTCCACCAAGTAGCTGGAGAACCTGGGAGTCTTATGAGGTTTGAAGACTGACTTGTTGTACATTGACGATCCCAAATATTAAAGATCTTGTCTTAAAGACGTCTTTGGAAGGCATTAGGAATTTTGGAATGCGATTTTATCATGTTTTACATTTTCTCTACTGTGTTCATTCATTAGCCCTCATAATTATTTTGATTTTTATTTCCTAATAATTTCGTAAGTAAAAATTAACATCGAGACAATTTTGAAAGGGAAAGTAGTACATTTTGTATGTACTAATTGTAATGCATACCTGGATGTGTATTTTTGATGTACCTGAAGGACGGGAAGCTTTACCTTTTTTCTCACTTTACTGTTGTTAGAGAATAAAAGTGTGTTGTCTGTTTGCAGATGCATTTCATGACTCTTAGCCCCAGCTGGTGGTGCCCCTCCTTTGACCCAAGAGTGTTACAAGACCAATAGGTTCATATGTCCACTGCACAGTAACAGATCCACTCCACTGAGACAGCAGAGTTAGCAGCAGAGAAAGAGCTTAATGATCACATGGCACAAGCGAGAAGACAAGAGTGTAACTGCCCAGTGAGTTCTCCTTGCCCACTGCCTAGACAGAAGCAGTTTATCAAGACTGGGGAATTGCAATAGAGGAAGAGTTTAATTTATGCAGGGCCAGCTGTACAGGAAACCAGAGTTTTATTATTACTCAGATTAGTCTCTCCAAAAACCCAGGGATTGGGGTTTCTAGGATAATTTCATGGGTAGGGCGTCGGAAAGTGAAGAGTGCTGACTGCTGATTGGTTGGGTTGGAGATGAAATTATAGGGAGTTAAGCTGTTACCTTGGCCTGAAACAGTTCCTGAGTGGGGGTCACAAGCCCAGATGAGCCAGTTTATTGATCTGGGTGGCGTCAGCTGGTGCATTGGAATGTGGGGCCTGTGAAATATCTCAAGCACTGATCCCAGGTTTTGTAACAGAGACTCCCAAACCATAATTTCTAATCTTATGGCTAATTTGTTAGTCCTGCAAAGGCAGTCTAGTCCTCAGGAAAGAAAGAGATTTGTTTTGGGAAAGAGCTGTTATCTTCTTCATTTCAAAGTCAAACTGTAAACTAAGTTCCTCCTGACTTTAGTTGAGCCTGCATGCAGGAATGAACAGGGACAGCTTGGAGGTTAGAAGCAAGATGGAATTCGTTAGGTCAGATCTTTATCGCTGTAATAATTTTCTGTTATAATTTTTGCAAAGGTGGTTTCAAGAGGAGACTCTGAAATCCATCTCCCCGAGGAGTTGCAGGCCAGGGTCTTTAAGGGGATCATAGCGGTCAAGGGACTGGAGAATTGGGGTTGTTGATTGATGGGGTTAACTGGAATGAAATCGTTAGGATGTGGAAACTGCATTCTTTGGTGAATCAGCTTTTCGTGGAGTCCCTCAGACCTGCTGAATCAGTGGGACCCTGCAGACCAGCTGATGTGGTAGATTCCAATTCTCCAGTCCCTTGACTTTATGATCCCCTTAAAGACCCCAGCCTGTGCCAGTCATGGTGGCTCACACCTGTAATCCCAGCACTTTGGAAGGCCAAGGTGGGTGGATCACCTGAGGTTGGGAGTTCGAGACCAGCCTGGCCATCATAATGAAACCACATCCCTACTAAAAATGCAAAAATTAGCCAGGCATAGTGTTGTACACCTGTAATCCCAGCTATTCGGGAGGCTGAGGCAGTAGACTTGCTTGAACCCAGGAGGTGGAGGTTGCAGGGAGCCGAGATTGTGCCAGCCTGGGAGACAGAGCAAGACCCTATCTCAAAAAAAGAAAAAAAAAAAATCCAGCCTGGAACTGCTTGGGAAGACGGATTTGAGGGTCTCCTTCTGAAACCACCTTTGCAAAAACTATAAACTTCTGAGTTACCGCCCAGCCTCCAGTCAGTGCCCAGATGGCACAAAAACTTTCCATCCCATCACTAGTCTCAATTAAAAAGAAGTTGTTAAAGCCACTGATCTTACAATACCTACCTAAAACCAGTTATGCTCTTAGCATTTTGTTTTCATTCATACATTCATTTATTTTATAGACATTTGTTTTGCGATGTCTACAAGATGTGAGACTCTCGCTTAGTGCTGGAGATACAAAGGTGAACAAGAAATGTGTTGCTGGGAAAAGATACTGCTAGGCAAAGGTGATGGACTCTATGGATTACAAGTGACTTGCTATGCAAACAGTGACAAGAGAGACCTATGGAACAGGCTTGGGAAAAATAATGATGGAAATGATTTGCTTTATTCTTACTGTCCTCAGTGAAGGAGAGAGTTCTACACCTCAAATAAGGACTATACCATCAAATGGCATTGGCTTAAAGCACTAAAGCACTCTTTTAAAGAAAAATTACCCATCAGTATACATTTTAGAAACACCCCAAGTCATATGTCCTTTGAAAAGGAGGACCAAACTTTAAAAAAAATTATATTTAAAAGCAAAAATGCTTAAAAGACTTTGTTTGTTTTTTGATACAGGGTCTCACTCTGTCGCCCAGGCTGGAGTGCAGTGGCACGATCTCAGCTCCCTGCAACCTCTGCCTCCTGGGTTCAAGCAATTCTCCTTGCCTCAGTCTCCTGAGTAGCTGGGATTACAGGTGCCCACCATCATGCCCGGCTGTTTTTTGTATTTTTAGTAGAGATGGGGTTTCGCCTTGTTGGCCAGGCTTGTTTCGAACTCCTGGCCTCAAGCCATCCACCCACCTTGGCCTTCCTAAGTGCTGGAATTACAGCCATGAGTCACGGCACCTGGCTTTAAAAGACTTTGAAACAGGTATTCTTGTAACCACCCAATGGATGTATCTTGCCTAGATAGAGAAAATTTATCAAAAAAGAGGAATTACGATAGAGAAGGTGTGTAATACACGTAGACCTGGCTAAACTGGATATTGTAGTTTTAGTATGACTCCAAAAATTCAGAGGCTATAGTTTTTCAAGGATAGTTTGGTGGGAAGGACGAATGCTTATTGGCTGAAGATGCGATCATAGGGGTGTGCCAAGTGACCCTCCTGCCCTGAGCCCGCTTCTGGGTGGGGGCCACAGAGGAGTTGCTGGTCTGGGTATGGCCATTCCGTTGTCAGAAATACAAAAGCAGGAAAAGACATCTCAAAAAGGCAATCTTAGTTTCTACATTAGTGATGTTATTTAACTGGGGAAATTGCAAATCTTTATGACCTCTAGAATAATGGCTGGCAATCATTTACACCTACATCTTAGCAGAGGTCAGGCCCCTCTCACTTTCCTAACCTGGCAGATTTTCATTAGTTTTACAAAGGTGGTTTAGTTTTGGCAAGGACTATTATCATTTACATTATAAATTGAATTTCTCTCAAAGTTAGCGTGGCCCATGTCCAGGAATGACCAAGGGCAGTTTAGAGGTTAAAGGCGAAAGGTTAGTTAGATCAGTTTACTTTCACTGACATAATTTTCTCCCTGTTATGATTTTTGCAAAGGCAGTTTCATCTTAGGATAAAACAATGATCCTCTTTGTAAACTAATGAATGTGGCTTTCGTCTTCATCTATGAGCATAGATAAAGTGACTGTCTTCTAAATGGTAATGTGTTTTTTATATGGATTTTGTGCCTTTTAGTCAATTAGAGTTTTGGAAAGATGTACAGAGAACTCCATATTTGCCATATTATCCACAGTCACATTACTGCAAACACTTTTGACTATGAAATAGTTAAAATTCATTTTGTCAATGTACTGAATTTAATAAACAAATATAAATTTTTGTGATGTATTTCTGACAGTAGGATGTAAGATTTGATTTATTGATTCGTTATGATCATGTAAAGCCAAATACCTATGGAAAACTTACAGTAATACTTAGCAATTAAGCATATTTCCTTATGATTCAGATTTTGAATTTAAGTTTTATGTTCTCTTTAGTTCTTTTGCCTTTAACTTATTTTTAAACACTCATTATTCCTGAAGGTATATAAATGTAGACCTTATGATGTTAGATGTACACGTGTGTGGAAAATCAGATAGATGGGGCCTATTTGCCCCATCAAACATCTGTTGCCTTTCTCAGGCTGCATAGTAGGTTCTGTCCCAATGACAGTTGTTTTTCAGTGTCTTGGAAAGCCTAGAAAAAAGACTTTCCTCAACAGAGTATCGTGTCTTCATCTTAATCTTCACCCTAATGATACAGCAGCCCCACTTATTTGCCTTGTGTTTTAAGCATACGTTTCACTTCTAGACAAGAGATTATCTACTTCAATACAGAGAGATTTTAGAAAAAGCAAGAGTGATTTGGTTAAAGTGAAGAGTTGGGCAGACTGGTGTGTAAATCCTCCCCCTGATCTGACACTTTTTCTCATCCTTGGTTTTAAGGTTACCAGAGATGACGTACATGAACATCACACACAGAGGCAGAGTCACACGGAAGGACCGCAGTGTTGGCTTTTTTGAAAAAAAAAAAAAGATTTTTCTGAAATGGGGCTGATCAATTGCTAGCTTTTCTGATGTCACTAATCAATTATTTTCAAACTCATTGGAAGTATTGTGACTTGCACTTTTTACCTTCAACAAATTCAAGACACACTGAAACTTGTCATTTGAATTTTTAATAGGTTAGGAAAAAATTCTATATTTGACGTTTTTAAGGACACAGAATTGAAAGTTTTACAAGTGACACTTTGCTTCCAGCAAAATAATCATGCAGTTGGTTATATTTCCAAACATACATCAAACATTCTTTTTTCAAAAGCCTAAGCACACGTTATTAAAAAGACATCATTACCCCTAAGGAACGGATGGTGAGTGTGGCTCATGTTTAAAGTCAAGGAAGCATCAGCTTTTCTATTTTGTTGTTGTTCACATGTGTCTATATTACTAGTATGACTTTTGAACTGCAGGGTTATTTCTTTTTGATTTTGGGGATTTTTTTTTTGGGGGGGGAATATTATGGTGAAGGCATCACTTAATTTGTAAAGATTAATTTAGTTAATGCTAGATACAGGATCTCTAAAACTGACTAGCAAATATGGATTGAGCAAGGCTACTTGTGCTGATTTACACTTTTGAGAAAGGTTATTTTCTGCTTTTATAGATTCAAAAGCATAAAGAGTAGGTCTGACATTTGTTTCTTCACTCTGATGGATCCAGAGGCTGTGCCCTAGGATGCCTCTACCCCACACTGAGGACCGTGGGAGTAGAAGACCTAGGAGGCTGCATTTTCGCAGGAGCCCTGGTGGAAATAAGGAGGTGCAGGATTCAACCCAAGCACTTGGAATTTTGCTTCAATTCAGCATAGACTGTGGCCCCAGTTATTTCTGAAACCTGAGAATTTCAGCGATTGCTTGGCCAGTCTGTTGGGACTTGAAGCTGGAGTGAAAACTTCATAGTATGGTTTCCAAATTTGTGAAGTAAACTCTCAAACTTTCAAATATTCACTTTTAGATGTAAGGAAGGTATTATCGTGGTTGTTGGAAATCAGAATTGCCGTGATGGAAATGAAACCGAGTAGGCCTCGTGATTTTTTAAGTTTTTTGTAAGGTGCCTTCAATGCATAGAAATGCCAATTTTCAGCTTTTGAAATTTTTCAAACAAATTATAAAATGAAACATAAAATTCCTTTTTTGATTATTTATTTGAATAATTCATTTTGTATTGTCTTCAAATACATTTTCATTCTCTCTATTAGTACTAATTATCCATATAAGTGTTGATATATTTGATTAATTTCAATGTGAGAAACAATACATTGTTCTTTCAAGTATATTAACTTGAATTGTAATTTCATCTTTCTTTCATTTAATAAACAGAATTTACATATTATTCTACGTAGGAGAGCAATTGTCTGATTTAAAAGAAAATACTGAGTAATCATTTGATTGTAGTTTAGGTTTTATGCTAAGTCTCAGCTGTGCTAATACAGCTAACATGGACAAGCAGCTGGAATGATAATTGGGCTAAAAGTATTTCTCCTAACCCTCTTACTAATGACAGATTTTCAAGAGACGGTGGCATTATCGTAGTTGACTTTTTCACAAATGACAATATCCCAGGGCAATCAATTGGTATTAACCATCCAAGCTTCCTGGCTTTACAACGTACACTCCTTTGTCGGGAGTGTTAGGTAAGAATTGTTTCTTACCTAAGAACAAATGAAATTTTAACAAATGGTGTTTTATTATGACAATGCTGAGAGCCATGCAAATGTACAGGCTCAGCCGTGGAGGAAACACTTTTGTTCTTAAATTATGTTGACATGTGCTTAAGTACATTACTTTCTGGTTTAAACCTTCGGGGTTTAATAATCCTAAAACAGACCCACTGATGTTCCTCATTTCAGAGGCATCTCTCTTTGACATTCTTTTCACAAAACTACCAAAACATTTTAAATTAGGGTATGAATAAGTGCTCAGTATGGAAAGATGTGAAGATAACATTCTCCTCTGCCGCTTCAGTTTTTTCTTCCCTTTTATTTTTCATTCATCTTGTCTGCTTTGCTCCGAGGGTGGTCCCTCTCTCATCTGTCTCTGAGAGCACTCAGCCCTTCGTGGTGCAGTTATTGGTTTCCACGTCCCTTGCTGGGTTGTGAGTTCCACTCAGGCAGGAATTGGAGGAACCCACTTGTCCAGGAATGATTTGGAAGTCAGGTGTTGAATTTGCTGGCTGCGGGACAGGGGCAGAGGAGACTCAAAGAGAGAGCAGAGGGGAGGAGGGTGCGGCTGGAATGGCTGTCACTGTACCAGCCTCAGATTCTTTATTTGTAGGCAAGAGATAATAAGACCTACCTCCTATTTCTGTTGCAAGGATTAAATAAATGACTCTTGGAAGTGTTTTGTTACTTGGAACTACTAGGTAAATACAAGTGACTCTGAGAGCCTAGCAGGTAGTGTGTATATATGGAAATAGAGTATATGGACCTGCTTTTTCTCCTCTGAGGAGCTGATGAATATTAACTAGCATAAAAATAAGAAAAACCCCCACAATTTCACAAGTTGAGAACATTTTTCTTTGCGCACTTCTAAGCACAGTTCAGCAAATAGTGCAAATACAATTTTAGATGGCGTGAATCCAACGTTCTATCCAGGTGCTTGCAGGATAGCCAGCCCTAGAAGATGACATTGGAGGATTTTAATTCATTTTTACTGCCACCTTTAAGGGGAGTGTCAACCTATTAGTATGTGTCCATAGATTATTCTTGTATGCTTCTGCATTTAAGGTAGAAAAATGATGAAGATTCTCAAAAATGACTTCACCCAAAGAAGAAGTGAAGGGACCTAGGTGTACATGCTAAAGGTGACTATCTCAGAGGAGGTGCCTGTAGGGATGGGATCAGTGGGCTAAGAATGCTTCTTATATCTTTAATTCATTGAAAATACTCAAAAGAATAACATTTTGTGATATGTGAAAACTGTATGAAATTCAAATTTTAGTATGCACAAATACAATGTAGATGAATACATACAGCCAAGCCCTTTTTTTCCCTGTATTTTCTATGGCTACTTTCATTCTTCAACAGGAGAGTTGAATACTTCTGGCAGAGACCTACTGGCCTACAAAACTGAAAATATTTACCATCTGGACCTTTGCAGAAATACTTTGTCGCTCTCCTTTTAGGGATCCCTGGTTGAGGACTTCTGATGAACTAACATTTGGAGGAAAAAGCCTCCAGCCTCCCAGCCTTCATCACAAGTGAGTGGCCTGCCCATAAACACATAAAACTGGGTTACAGGACTGCCACTGGGGGCATGGGAGAAATGCTGATGGAGCTAAATGTCATGGCAAGTAGAGTCTTAGCAAGACAGTGGTCTTAACCTTTTGAAAATTGTGGTATTACAGAGAATGAAACTAATTTTTCATCCTCCAATTTATTTCACCAGGCCTTATGATCAGCAAACAGAATCGCCCTGCCCTCCTGGGCACCCAGAGCTTTTTGTTGCTGAGTTCCTTAGAATGACATTTCCTCTGTGAGGACCATCCCTCCGCGTTCCCATCACTGGCCTGCCTTAGTGGAGCTCGTGCAATGATAGGGTTCACGGTCCTTTCATCTGGGTTTGCGCCCTTGTTTCCGCCATCTCTGTTTATGTGCAAAGGATTTTACCTCACCAAGCCTCGACCTCCTCATCGTCAAAAGGAGGGTCCTGTCACATTGTAGGGCTATTTGGAAGACTCCACTTCAAATCCAGCTCCCAGGTCACTTCCCATTCCACCGGCTAGTCAGTTGTTTCCATCACAGTGTTTCCACATATATTTTGATCTTGTTTCTCTTCCTTAATTGTCTTTCCTTTTTTGTTTTTGTAGTTTCATTTATGTGCAAGATGATCCCTTCCACGTGACAGAGAACTCTTTGAAAGCAGGAAACTTGTCTTATTTTTTTATTGCCCTCCAGAAGACAGCACACTACCTAGTACCAAATAGGCCCAAAGGACGTTTTTTGAATGAATACATTAATTTGTTTTCTTTACTATTTATCTGTAGAGTGCTATACTTTGTCTTCAGAGAATGTTGATTACATGCAAAAGTTACACAGCTAATCTGATATGGAATAAAATCTATAAGTCCATAATTCAACATCACAAAAACTTATTTTGAGATTGTGAAAAATATGAAAATAATTTCTGATCCACTTGGAAAATTAAATTGTATTCAGCATGACTGCAAAAATGAATAAAGCTGATAATTTTTAGCTTGAAAATTAGCCATCCTTTCTATAATTGCATTGCCCAATTATAAACAATATGAGCCATGAATATGAGCCACACAAGTAATTTAAATTTTTCTAGTAGTCACATTAAAAAAATGCAAATTGGCAAAATTAATTTCAATAACATATTTTGTATAATCCAATACATCCAAGCATCATTTTAACATATATTCAATATAAAATTATTAATGGTACAACTTACATCCTTTTTCACACTATTCTTCAAAATCTCACATGTATTTTATAGGTATAGTACATCTCAATTTTGACTAGCCCCATTTACAGTGCTCAATAGCCACCTGTGGCTAGTGATTACTCCACTGGACAAAACAATTCTATAGCATTTGTGGTAACTCTGAGAGAACATGACTATACATTCATCAAAATGCTTCACTCACCAGCTGGAATTCAGCAGAGAAAATGCCACTGTAGACCATCATTATTTGAATACAATTCTGTTATTCATATATCACTACCTGTGTATGAAAGGGACTGAAAGATAAAATTGGTGGTTGAACCCTCATTGTCTTCACTAACTAGGCACTGTTAAAATCATTGTCGATACGTTCGACCCTGCATCCATCCCGGTGAAACACCTGAGCGTTTTGCTCAGAAGCGGCTCCTTGCTGGTAAGACGATGCTGGGCGCGTCAGTCCATGCTACTGTTGTTTCCTGGGAGCTGTTGACGCTGCCAAATTAGATGAAGTTGTGCTCAGGCATGCTCCTGTTTGTGATGAATGTGTCTCGGTGCAAGTCCCGATTTGTGCTGTTTGGCATCTGTGCAGACAGGCTGGGAGCCTCTGGCTGAAATGAACTGAATTGTACAGACCCAGCTGACTTTCATTGCCTCAGGTAGACACGACCATAAGACGTGCTTTTCTACAGACATATTTATGTTCTTGCTTTTAAATGGAAGACAAAGTCCAAGGCAATATCAAAATGTGGGTCTTGATTTATGTTGAAAAAGACAAATACCAGTGATCCAAGTTACCTGTTTGTTCGCAAACACCTTATTAGTTGCCAATGAGTTTTTTTTCCTCTTTTCTTTTAAAAACTTATCCACAAAATGTATGCAGCTGTTATGTCTACAGTTTAAAATAAACAATAAAAGCTTTTATATATTCTATTATGCAGACTTTGGAAACCCATTTTGTTCTTGATAACTGTTTGGAAAGTTTTTATGGGCTGACAGCCAAACCTAAACCTGGCTTTCTGGGAAAGCAAAAGAAGGATGAAAAAGGTCCCTTGCAGCTCTGGTCGTCTGTGATTCTATGACTCTGAGATAAACCTTTCAGAATATGATGACTTCCTAATGCCTGAAGTGTGAGTGGCTTTACAGCACAATAAAGGGGAAAGATCCAGCTGCAATTTATTATAGTCAGGTCAATTAAATAGATTCAGAGCACCATCATCTCGTTTATATCTATCATGGATCATAAGAGAGGAAAAAAATACCTTTGTGGTCTCAGCTTCTGCCTCCCTCTTTCGGATAAAGAGCCGTGGAGACCCGTAAATAGTTGTTGGGATACATTTCAGCAGCAGCGTCTCCACATGGGCAAGCTATTACATTTAAATTGGTTAATATTCCATTGTTAATGGTCTGCCTTTTATATATAAAGACATTCAGGAAAAAGATTGGATCACTACATAAATAACAGCTCTCAGTCTTGGCTTTGTCCTATGGAGTTCCTGCCAAAGACTACTGGAGTCTTCATGTTTGTTCAATAGGTAAAAAAAGCTTTTGCTTGTCACAAACGGTGTCTCATTTATTTACCTAGATCCCTTTCCTTCTGTTTTGCTGCATCCTGTTCCAAAAATAGAAGGCATATGGACTCTGACAGCTCTGGTTTCTGCCCCGTCAGTACTCTGTTTATGCCACTTGTTTCCTTTAAAGAAAATTAACTGCCTTCAATCCAGCCCCTCTTGAGACCACTTTTACAATCAAAATACAGTATTTAGATGGTCAAGTGATTAAACAGGCCAGAAAAATAGTAGCAGCCTTTAGAATTTCACATTTTTCCTGTGCTGTAGGGGAAGTGTTTTGAAGCAGTAATTGAAAACAAATCCAAACATGGGTGAAGAATAAATGGAAAGAAATGTGTAATTCACATTCCAAAAGCCTGTCAAAATTTTAACCTGCTGCTTTTTAATTTTGAATTGCTACCTGCAAAATTTGGGCTTATCTTCATGAGGAAAAGTCCTTGAGATGGTGCCTGACCTTGTAGTTCTGCTTTTTTGTTCTATTCAATTCATTATTGCAGAGTTTTCATGCCTAAGGTAAACATTACAACTGTGAACTCCTATTGAGACAACCGAACCTGTTTTTTAGTTTGAACAAATGCCAACTCAGAGCCATTGTCATTAGCATCACTCCCGACAGTTTTGATAATTCTTCCACGTCCACTTTGGCCCAGGTACCTTTTCCTTCCTTCTGCTCACACTCGTGCAAGACTTTTCCATTTGTCTTGATCACGTATCTTCTGATTCATTTCACTGGCTAAGATATAAACAACTGGGAAAACAAAATACAAAGCAAAATGAAAAAGACACCAAATTTCAAGATGGCAGGTAGACAACATGGTTTCAAGTCGCTGCAGTTTACCCCACACCAAATTGCAGCGTTGCGTTGTGGGGTTGCTCAGATTGCTGGTGTTCCTGGGGTGACAGCAGTCCTGCCGGATGCCACCTTGGAAAGGCCAGTGTGGTGATCAGACCCAAGGGCCACGAGGCGATATTGTGGGGGAGAGGCTTTGTTTACACCTGCACACAGGGGCTGGGGGATGGGTTCTGATTATACCTGTGTAACCTTTCACAAAACCGTTTAATTATGCCTCTGAACAATCAGGAAAATCATATGTTCACTGTTCCCCTTTGAGAATTACTGAAAGGATGAAATAAGCAAGTAAGTCAAAAAACATTGTATGGAGAGCAAATATGAGTTGTAAAGAAGTGGCTCACTCACTATGCTAGTTTGTGTCTGTGTGTTGACACTGATGCTTCACTATTCTTGTTAGCGTCACTTTCCACTTTTCCTTCCAGACACTTCTACTGGCCTCCTGCTCCACGAGCATTCCCAACAGCAGGCCATGCGTTCATGCTTTTTATACACCTTGTTGAGGCACAGAGTAAGCTGGGGGAAGTCTCGAGCCTCCTCCATAGCACCATGAGTCATTCACTGGCAAAGACTGGTTTTGCTCCTTTTAGCATGAGCCTGGTGTTTGAAATATGGTAGGCACACAATAAAAAAACATGTGCTGAAAATGACTTGTGTAGTGCATGTACTTATTAGTATTTGACAAATAGTTATCCCTTACTTCAAGTTAACTAGTTTTACAGAATTTCACTAATTATAAGGACTCCAATTAATTTGATTTTAAAAATCTGAAGCTTTGAAATGAAATATTCAAGACTTATTGAAAATGAAGGTTTTGCATTTTCAACTATTCTTGTCTTAAGTGCTTAATGTTTCACAGAGACTCACAGTTCATTTACAAATTATAGGAGAAATTGTTTGAGCTAAGGATGCGGATAAATTACAGTCAACATTTTAATTTTTATATTTATCTTAGATGTGGAAAGCAGTTTTCCCTGTTAAATAAACTAGATCATTTAATTTTTAAAAAGTCTATCATTCAATATTTATGGTGAATTTACTCACTACCAAGCACTGTGCTGAGTTTTGAGAATGAAATAATAAGAAGGATCCAGTTCCTGCCTTTCAACATTTGAGGTCTAGAAAGAAGGCAAAAAATGATAAGTAATTATTATAAAATGTTGCTGAATACATTAATGAATGTTACAAAAGCCCTAAGGAGATAATACTCTTTCTGCTATTAAGGGTAGATGAATAGGTTTTAAAGAGGAGGCTTCCTTGTGGGAACCTGAAAGAGGGGTAAGAGTTTTTTCACTATGAAAGAGAAGGAAGTTTAGATTGAGGGAACGATACTGAGACCATGCAATAGTATGATAAAAAGTTGTGCTTTGGAAAGATCTTTGTGTTGTAGTATGTAGAGTATCAACTAGTGAAATAAAACACTGGTCAGATAAAGAGGTAATTACAAAATTTTTCTGAGTATTATAAAGGCAAATATAAGAGTGTGGAAAGGCAGGCTGACATGGTAGCTCATGCCTGTAATCCCAGCACTTTGGGAGGGCAAGGCGGGCAGATCACTTGAGGTCAGCAGTTCAAGACCAGCCTGGCCAACATAGTGAAAACCCACCTCTACTAAAAATACAAAAATTACCCGGGTGTGGTGGCATGCTCCTGTAATCCCAGCTACTTGGGAGGCTGAGGCATGAGAATTGCTTGAACCTGGGAAGCAGAGGTTGTTGTAAGATGAGACCATGCCACTGGACTCCAGTTTGGGTGAGTGAGCGAGACTCTGTCTCAAAAAAAAAAAAAAGGAGAGAGTGGAAGGGCAAATGAATTATGAGGAGTAGGGCACAAATGCAGGTGTGTCAGCATTTTAGTTTGCAGGGGTGGCCAACACATAGGACTTGTCTGTAGTATAAAAGGAGTGGAGGGTAACGTGCAGTAGTGATGCTACACAGAGGTATGTATGTGATTATACGTATGGACAAATATTAATGCTGCTGTTTGGAAGATGGGGCACAGGATGGAAAACAAGTTTGGGGAAGAAGAAAAAGAGCTGTTGGTGATTTTGCTGCTTATAGAGTGGTCCTCAAACCAGTGGTGTTGGCATCATTTGAGAGCTTATCAGATTCAGAACCTCAGGCCCACTTCAGATCTACTGTATCAGAATTTGCGTCTCACAAGATCCGTAAGTGAATTCCAGATTAAGGTGTCTCTGAAAGCATGGTCCACAAGACAGGTTAAGTTGGAGATGCCTGTCTGTATGTTATAAAAGAATGACTTCCATATCAACTAGTAAGTAAAGGAATATGAGAATTCCCCTGGTAATTAAATACATAAAAATATTACTTTTAAATGAAATTATCTTCAAAATAGCATCCTAGCCTTAAAAATTCTGAACATTATTTGCTAAACTTTTGTTTCAAGAGGAGATGCATGAATCTGGCCAATATGAGACCCTTGGTTTTCTCACTAATAGGCAATTTTTAGGTGATTATGGAGTAATTAAGAAGTGATAAGGCCCTGCAATGTTTTCTAAATACCAAAGTTTCAATTTTCTAGTATTCTGTCGAAACACTGAATTTCTGAGCTATGATTTCGGCTTGAAGAAGTTTAATTTCGAAAGCATTATTTAAAATCATGACTTTTATATTTGGAGTCAAAGTTGCTGCAGGCAACTTTTCTGATTGTCATGTCTTTGGTATTATGTCTGCTCAGTCTTTAGTTACAATAACATACAATGCAAAGCAATGACAACATCACAAAAGACATTTTAAATTAATAATTGCACTTTACCTTTTTGGCAAAGTTTGGTTTTATCAAGCCTTTCCTCCCCTCCCCAACCGTCCCACCTCCTTGTTCTATCCAATTCCCTTAGCATTGCCAACCCTGGAACTGAATCCCTTTATTAAACGAAACCAGGCAAAGCCAATCAAGGCCAGTCATATGCCAACTGCTTACAATAGCTGATTCTAATGATGAAATATAACCCAGTGTTAAAGTCAGCCCCAAAACAAACAAACAAATTCCTCCAAATTGGACGCCACATGCGCTCACTTGAGACACTGAATAGCCAGGATGAATTTTCCAATGAATGGAATCAGATTGAGTATAAGCATTGCTTTCAAGAACCATGCAATTCCTGTTCTCTGAAAATAATTTTAAAATATGCTTCAGGGTCTTTAGACTCCCCCAGATTCCTGAGCTTGACCTCTCTACAGTAGTTAATTATATTTATTGTAATGATGTGATGTTTGAAACTCTACTTGTTCTCGATGCTTGTGGTTTTGATCCAGGCAAAAGTCTATGACCACAATAACCACATTAGCTTGGCTCATAACCCCCATATTTTACAAAGTAACTCAGCACTATCTTCTCTTCCTAAAAAGCCTTCAATAGAATAACCTATTTTTAAAATATATAACATTTGAAAGCACTTTGGTATCACCCCAGATTGAAAACAATAGAAAACATTCCATTTTGAAAACATACGATGTCAGCTAGAGACTGACTCTAGAAATTTTACTGTAAAGATAAACTTATCATCACTTAAATTTAAGAAATATATATACACATACATATATACATATAATACATATGCATATTTATGCATCAATAATATATGTATGTATTCAAGCTATATTATAGGTAGATAAATATATAAAATGTATTTTAAGATATATATTTTTGAAAATTTTGCTGAATGTGAAATGTTTTAACACCATCCAATAAATAAAGACACTTTTAAAATATTCTACTTAAGAATCTTACTGGCTCCAACTCTTTGCCCACTTTGTCATAATGTTAGATTAAAACAGATATGTTCTGAAATACAAATTAAAACAAAATTTGCCTGAACCAAAATTTTGTTCCTCAAATCCCAACTGCCCATCATGTGAATGTCAGGGGGATGCAGGAAACACAAGAAGATGAGCAGTTTAAAATTAGAGTTTATAGAATTAGTAAGCCATCTTTTTAACAAGTACAATATTTTTCTCTGTAGACTTGAGTCTTAGTAATTTAGTCTCTTTAGTCTGGTCTTGGGAGGATTTGTACGCGAAACAAAAGCATTTTACAAAATGGTACAAGTCTTGGCCTGAGCTGCTGAGAGAAATCTTGACTTTGAACACGGCTGTATAAGAAGGTGATCTTCTAGAGAGTTTAAAAAATTCACGAAAACCACTCCTGGTAGAATTTGCCCAGCACAGTTTTTACATGATTAGTAAATACTTATAAATGTAATACCCTCTTTGCTTCCTACACAATTTAAAATGCACCCCAATTAGCATATAGATGTAAAGATTGAGCAACAATAGCAGAAGCAATGATTTAGACTTGCTTTAGGCCCGACACTAATTTTTGCGAGTCCCAGAAGCAATACCCTGTTATCTTTTTCGTGTCACCAGTTTGTCTTCCTGAGCTATCCTGAACTGAACTTAAATATTTTGGTTTTGTTACATGTAGCTAACAAGTGTACCCATAACTATCTTTGTATCTAGAAATAATAGCACATTGAAGCAATCTTTACAAATAAAATAGGGTTTATTTTTCACATATTTTAAAATCTTCAAAATGCACATTTTTAGCTCAGATCTTTCTCTTGATTCCAGACTTATTTGTCTGACTGCTATCATCAAATATATTCTTGAATGTCTCCCAAGCATCTCCAATTTATTATGTCCAAAACTCACTTTTTTAAAAACATAAAAAATATCGTTTATTTAGTGCCTCCTAACTTCCAAGCACTGCATGCCAGCTGCCGGAGATATGCAAAACTCACTCTTGATCATATCTCCAAACCTGCTCAGACCCTGTTCTTTTTTCCTTAGTATATGGTATTACGATCTATCCAGTTGCCCCTGTCAGAAACCAAGGAGTCCTCTTTGACAGTTTTCTGTCCCTTATCTCCATGTCTAGCCTATTGCCAAATCCTGTTGTTTCTTTCTTCAAAATATGTACCGGTCTCCTCCAGCGGATTCCTCACCCTGTGGCCTTTCATCCCCAGCACGGGCAGTAGCTTCTTTTCTCTACCACCATTCTTACCTCCAACCTAATTAGTTCCTTGCCAGCATCTAAAAACCCATTAAAAATGCAAACTGCAGGATGTTGTTTCTTTATACAAGGGCTCTTTACTCACTTAGAATACAATCCTAACTGCTCACCACAGGCGACAATGCCATGGCCAACACCCACTCTCACCACCACAATCCCAAACACCTCTCAGACTTGCTCTCCAGCCCCTGCCTTGGGGGCCCCTGGTCATGGGTTGAATTGCTCTCTCCCCTGCTGCAAATGTCTGTTCAAATCCTCACCACTGGTACCTGTGGATGTGATCTTATTTGGAAATAGGGTCTTTGTGGATGTAATTAGGATGAAGTCATTAGCATGGCCCTAATCCAATATGATCAGTGTCCTTATAGAAGGGGAAGATGGCTATGTGAAGACACACACAGGGGAAGAACAGCACGTGGCCATAGAAGCAGAATCAGCATGGTGCAGCGGCAGGCCAAGGAAAGCCAGGGATCCAAAGACCACCTCTGCTAGGCAGTGGCAAGGGTAAATTCTACCCGAATCTTACAGAGAATGGCCCTGTTGATATGTTAATTTTGGACTTGGAGCCTCTGAATTATGAAAGAATAGATTTCTGTCATTTCAAGGTACCAAGTTAGTGGTACTTTATTATATCCACAGCAGGAAGCTAACGTATCGTCTTTTCTGTTTTCCAGACACATGAAATTTTTCTCTACCCTAAGCTTCCACCCGCAGGGTTCTCACTGCCTGGGGCACCTTCACTCTCATTTTGCAAACCTGAATCCATTCTTTCTGGTCTTTGCTTAAATGTTACTTCCTAAAGGATGCCTTTGGCCTGGCGCAGTGGCACATGTCTGTAATCCCAGCACTTTGGGAAGCTGAGGCAGGCCGATCGCTTGAGCCCAGCAGTTCAAGACCAGCCTGGGCAACATAGGGAGACTCCGTCGCCACAATAAATAAATAAATAAATAAATAAATAAATAAATAAATAAGCCAGGGTGGCGAGCATCTGTAGTCCCAGCTACTCAGGAAACTGAGGTGGGAGGACCACTTGAACCCGGGATGTTGAGGTTGCAGTGAGCTGAGATTGCACCACTGCACTCCAGCCTTGGTGACAGAGTGAGACCCTGTCTCAAAAAACAAAACAAACAAACAAACAAAAAAAACATGTTTTCTTTGGCTACTGCACAGGAAGGTACTGCTCCCTGTTTATCTTCTCATGGCAGTCTCCCATCATTCCACCTTTAGGAACCATCCAAACTCACAAGCACAATCTGGTGTATGAGGTTCTTTCATGCTGGCTCCCTGGTGTGCACCCCTCAGACCCTCCTCTTGCTGTGTCCTCAGACCACATGCGCTTCCAGACTCCCTCACACCTCCCTATTATATTTTCCCAATAAGCCTGTCAACTGCTGATTGTTATCAGTCACCTCACACACTCACCCATATACGTAAGGGTCTTAAATACACGTATAATTTGCAACAACTGTTCCTTCATTTCTCGACTGGTGATTACAGGTATGTAGGAAGTATTCAATAAATAACTATTTTCAGGAGGAATGAATGAACGAGTGAATGAATGCGAATTAGTTCCTCCAGGATTTCTTTTAAGTCTTGCAAATTGGCCAGGGCTTTTTTTTTTTTTTTTAAATAACCGAAAATGAATTATCAAAGCATTTTCCTTTCCTTGAAGTGAAAAAGCCATCTAAGAAAAATCAGTTGTTTCCACAATGAGTTGCAGTAACACAACATCCAGCAGAAAATGAGAAATCAAGGAATTTGCATTCTGATATTATACTCGAGTAAGGGAAGCACCTTGTTTTGTCAATCAAAGCTGTTCACATTTTTGATGAATGATAAGTGTCTGGTTTGAATAGAATAATTACCCACGCTTTCAAGGAGTGACTGCTTTGTTGAGGTAGGTGCTTCCTGGTTTTGTTTTTGTCAGAAACATGGCAGTCAGAAAAGGCTGTTTCTGCTCATTATAAATCTGTCATTTTAGTACAAACTTAAAATCCCTGGATATTTTCACAAGTGGGATTCTTGAATGTTTCCAAGTTTCAAAGAGTTCAGTTTAGCTCAAATTGTATAAAACAGTATGAGGTCATAGATCGCCTTAGCTAAATTGTCACAGGCATAAAGCATTCCTATAGTACAGTCATAGTGGGGTTTTGTGAATGTTCATATAGTATTAACACACCAGCACTGAAAGCATGCAAATGATAAGTAAAGGGACACAAGTACTTAGTTTCCAATATATATCTGAACACAGGATTCCATTTTTTGTTCAAATGTGTGATGGGATATTTTACAGTGTACTTAAACTATTGGGTGAAAAACATCAATATTCAGAAATATTAAGACAAAAATTTTATGTTTGTGTGTGTGTATAATAACCATTTGTTTCCCAGTCTGCACAATAGTAACTACAGGCACCACTGTGTGTGTGTGTGTGTGTGTGTGTGTGTGTGTGCATAATGGATTCATAATCTAGTTAAAAGACTCAACTTTCACACAGCTCAACTGAAACGTTCTCCTGAGAATCTTCAGTTAGCTGAGACCTAACGTTCCCAATTACGAGGCTGTGTTTTTCTGTCTATCAATACACTACAGTTTCGGGTGGAACTCAAATAAACCGTTTAGATGCAGTTCAGAAAAGAGAACTGGGTCTGGCCACGACTGAGCGTGTGTTTAACATGTGTCAACTGTCGGGTGTTTAATAGGATGTGAAGGGTCAAATGCGTGGCACCTCTCCGTTGTTGGGGACGTTCCTCGGAGAGGCAATGTGTGCTGACTCGAAGGAGCAGATTGGATTTCTGCTGGTGAATGTCACTGTTGCTGTGCCCACTGCCAGGTGTGGGGAACCAGGTCTAGAGCCAGAGCCCAGCAAAGGAGCCTTTACAGGATGGCTGAGATCTAGGGTGATCACACTCGCTGGACGAATCTCTGAGCATTATTAGGGCCACTCCTACTAAAGGATGATGGTACGTCAAGAGAGAGGGGGGCTGTGTTTTGAGTCTTTCTTCAGAGGACCAGTCGTTCATCCAAACGCACAGTTTGCCATTGCTGTGGCCACTGAGAAGGCACCATGAGATGCTGGTTTTCCTCTGAAGCTTGCTGCTGGGTGCTTGCCTCGAACTGCGAGTCACTGTGGAACTTCGAAAGTCCCAACATAGTGAAACCCTGTCTCTACTAAAAATACAAAAAATTAGCTGGGTGCAGTGGGGGGCACCTGTCATTCCAGTTACTTGGGAGGCTGAGGCAGGAGAATTGCTTGAACCCAGGTGGCAGAGGATGCAGTGAGTCGAGATCGTGCCACTGCCCTCCAGCCCTGGTGACAGTGCGAGACTCCATCTCAAAAAATGAAATAAATAAAAAAAAAGTGGATAATTCGGCCACTTCTGAGCCCATTCTAGACTTCACATTCTTCTCCTGGCCTTGTGAAGCAGAAGCTTGACCTTTGTGGATGGAAACCGAAGCTAGTTTTGTGCTGCTCTTGTCACTTGAGAAGCTCACCCCATTTGTGTTCTGGGGTTGTTAATTCGGGTCATGCCTCAGCTCTCTGTGGCTTCACCTCCAAAAAAGAAACTGACACATACTTCTATGAAGCAGAAAAGAGAAGCAGGACTGACTCGCTACATGACAGAAGTATGCGATCTTAAGAGATGGTCTAGAAGTTCTCATTTGCTAGAGCTCTAAGGCTGCTGGAAGGGAGTAACATTCTATTTTAAATGACACGAAAATCATCTCTTTTTTTTTTCTGCAGGATTATATTTGTCACACATAAAAATACTATTCTTAGTCCCCAGCATGATCCATTCATTGTTTTATAGACCCAAAGTCCTCTAGCAAGGATTACAAAACCACATGATAAAATGTTCGCAAGCGCTGCTTCTGCATGAATCTGACAGCTGTGGAATCATCCACAACTAGGCCATGTGCCAGTGAACCCGCATGTGTGGACAGAAAGAGTGCACGCAAAGGCGGGATTGTTTATGTGCATTTTCCCCTCCTGATCTGCCTTTTTTTCTGCTAGAAAAATATACCTAATAGGGTAAGAAACAATGTCTATTTAACAGATGCTCTTAGGAGAGGGAGACAAGAGACCTCAGGTCCAACCCCAGTTCTGCCGTTTCTTGTTGCTGGAATCTTTGGCAACTCCCTGAACTTGTTCAGGTCTCAGTTGCATCCTCTCTGGAGTCTAGAAGCTTCCAGTGTGAACATTAATAATGTGTATTGTAATGTGTCTGTAAAGTGTTTGCAGGAGAATTATAAAGATTTTCGTCTAGAGAGTGAGATAATCCTTTTTGGTTGTTTTGGAGGGCTCCGGCCATTTTGGATGAATACACAGAGTGGTTAATTAGGTTGCCTCCATTAACAACATTATAGCACAGCAAATGTAGGCAAAGAAAGGCAGAGATGTTGAGCCCCTACCAAGGGCTGGGCATTTCTCAGCTCAGTAAAGCATTGCACAATTTGAAAGTTAGATGTTACTTTTTAGAGGTAAGGAGAATGAGGCTCAAATAAGCTCGATAAGTTGCCCACACATCTCACAACTGCTGCTGTTGGTGGATTTGAATCTAGATTTTCCCTCTGTGCGTGCTGCCACACTGACCAGCCAAGTTGCCTCTGACTTTCGTGTGTCAAAGGAGGATGCTTTCACCAAACAAGACAAAACAGGTATCAAAATACCAAGGTGTCCCATCACAGGAGGCCTCGTGGCCTTAATATTTTGATCTGAGCAAAGAGATCTTCTGGCTTCTGGAATTATTCCCTTCAGCTCCCTAAGGACTAGCGTTGTTTGCTATTTGTGGGGAGCATGTTTGATCATCTGAGAAGGTGCTTTGCTGCATGCCTTGAAAGAGGAAGCCATGTCATGATGTGGAAACAGAAGAGCCGGTTCCAGTGTCCAGCTTCCTCCAGTCTGCCCCTGATTGTGTCTCCTTTGAAACAACCAGACACCAAAATACTCCAGAAGGGAAGCAGCACTGAGAGAGTGCCTTATATTCTTTTAAACGGATCTAACTGGGTCTTGTTAGGTGCTGACAAATACATACTAAACCCCAACAGCACAAATTCATTGATTCTTTAACATAACCCAATATTCCCTTTTTCCACCCTGCACATGTAAGAGTCTATTCTGGAATCAGAAACTTGCCCCAGTAAAAATCCGTAACAGAGCAGGAGGTGTGAAAGGTGGCTGCAAACTGGAAGGAATGAATGACTCACACAAAGCATCTCTGAGAATTATCGATACATGGGTTTCATTAGTGAGAGTTATGACTGTTCTTAGAGACCCATTAGTTCCCCAATGAAGGGCTTGTGAAGTTCCTTACATTTTGACAATTCTTCACAGTGAAAGATGTTGAGGAAAGATGTAGGAGCGGCTGACTTTCACTGGAGAGTTTGCCTCACATGCGGCAGAATATGAAGTTACCTAACTCTTTAGGTAAACCAATAACAGCACCAAGTAAAGTTAGTAGCATTTTAGACATTAACAAATTATTCACTCATGCATGTTTTCAACTATGAATAATCTCATTGTAATTCAAAGGATCTCAGATAATTAGATGTAATAGAATCTGGTGAATACTTAGTAGCTTTCTAATTCATTGTATTTGGTTGCAATTTTGTGGGCAATTACATGTATTGAGGTTTTGGATGCCTGAAAGTCCAAGTATGTTTTTGGTATTGAAGCAGAATTAACATAAAGTGATTAAGTGGCATGAATAAATTTGCAAATAGATGATAGGTCATTGAGTAGAAAATATATCAGTGGAAGAAAAGAAAAATGGGGAAATAAGAAGGACGGCAAGGGGGTGAAGTCCAGTGGAAAAGCAACATTTAAGGGGGTATGGTCAAGCTATAAGATAACAGTTGTTAATTCCCTGAGGACTGTGTTTTTTCTTATCAGTGTGACGTAAAAGGAGTGACAGTATCACACTTCATTAATAGAAGAGAACGTTAAACATAAGGACAATGTTAAGTTATGTTATTAAATTTTAAAACGAGAGTAATAAACAAGGGAACCTAAGGAATAGCAAGTCTAATTTTCCGTAAGGTTTTCTGGAGAATTGGCTGGGTAGAAAGGAGAGCAGCTGACATGCTGTGGACAAGTAGGGGCACTAGGGCAAGGAAGGGGCTGGCGGTGAGCAGTTTGGGTGGAAAAAGTTGGATCTTCTTGCAACTCTGAGTAGTTTAAGTGACTTTGCCACCGGCTGCCCATATCAAACCTCCTGATCAGAATTTTTTAGTACTCACTTTGCAGCTAATAGTTGAGTAATAAGAAGCTATTTAAAGGGAAGGATGTGAGAAAACCTCATATAGTTAAAAAATAAAATAAAAAATAAGACCAAAAATGACTACCTCCAAAACCCATTTTCAGAATAAAGTCCTGAAGTTTTATTCCTGGAGATTTTACTTTCAAAGCTGTCAAAAATATTTCACTGCTTATAACTGAAGTAAACACAGCATTTTCTGCCTGGGTGCTACAGTAATATCTGTGAAATCAAGGTTGAATTGTGCTAGTTACAGATGAATGTGTGAAGAATACATAACTCCTAATGTAATTTTAGGAAGTTTGTGCCCTGCCTCTTATAATTTCTTGTATCATGTTCCGGGAAATGCCATATGGCTAGGGATACATATTTGGACCTCTTGCCTTTGTTAATCACCAGCTTCCTTCTGACCCCGTGTACTGAGCACATTCTATGGCAACTCTTCTTCCGTCAGCGAGTTCCGGGATCAAAGACTCGCTCCTCTGTCGTTCGAGGGCAGAGGATGTTATTTTACCAGCCTGTTTGAAACTGAGCACTCTTCAGCGGCAGCATCCCTTGAGAAATATCAGAACGCAGCAGTGACCCCAAATCACAGGATTAACTATATCCATGAGTTATCTTAGAAAACAATATGTACACACTGGGAATAAAACTGCCCTGCCATGATTTCGCCTTTTACAGTGAACATGTGGCTGTGGAATACAGAGGAAAGGAAGTGAAAAACTAACATACTTCTAACAAGCATCTTAGAAAAACCATTTTGGTCTTCTAAAAAGGAGGAAAGATTACTTCATTCTTTCAGTCAATACAGGAGGACTTTTATCTAGGAGAACCTCTAATCTTTTATTTAGGAGAGGTTCTTATCACTAATAAGCAACAGGCATTGCATCAGGCAAGCCAAAAGGTGAGGGAGACCACCCTTATCTTTGAGAGCTGTATAAAAAAGACAGAGAGCAAGCAGAGACTACTCCTTTCCAGCTCCATTGAGTAGGTACCCCAAGAGCAATGGGCTGTCCTCATCCCCACCCATACCTACAGGGAGGAAGATGCAGCACGGCCTCTGGTCTTTTCCTCTGCAAGTACATCCCATATCATGTCATGGATCAGCCAAGGTTGTTCCAGCACCTCTCTGAGCTCATGATCCAATCTCATCAACCTGATTCCCAAGTTCCCTTCTACTTTATGCCTCTTTCATGTAGAATTCTTGTCTTGCTTCTCTGCGCCTGGGCATCACTTGATAGCCACCCCTGTCCTCCATTACGTAAGGACGCTGACTTCCTCGTGTTCATCTGTTGCTTGTCTTCTCTGGAACTAGCAACTTACACCACATGCTGGAGATGAGACAGGACCTTACTATGATGACCGCCTGTTCCCTGGTAGGCTCTCTCTCTGCTGCTTACTCCATGTCCACATCAAAGTGTTGAGTCTATCCCTAAAACAGCACCTTCTGTTTCTTCCCCATCTACGTGTCTCTCAAGTTCTTCCCTGTCTCTTCTCAACACCTACTAGCAGCATCCCCATCAAGTCCAGGCACACATTGTCTGGCTGGTGGGGCTGCCCCATCCCAGGCCACAGACCAGCTGCTCCATGTTTGACTCAATCATCATTCACAGATCCCCAAGTCTCCCTTTGGCAAATAAACCTGGTAGAGCTAATGATAGTTGATCAATTTTAATAATTTATTGTGATTTTTTTTCAACTACAGAGAGATAACATTTTATTTATCTGGCGGATTATAGAAATGCTTCTGTTTATTTTGCCTTATTGGGAAACTACTTTGAGAAACTATTTTGGTGTAGAAGACAGTGCTGGAGGGAGCGAACTGGAGCCAAGGCTATGGAAGAGGGATAAAGCTAAGCTGTAGAGTGGGAAGCAGTCTGCCTGGGCTCCACTCTGTCCGCTGCCCCTTGCTTGCTGAATGGCCCTGGTTGAGTTATTTTATCCCGCTATATCTTGGTTTCCCAATCACTAAACTTTTCTCATAGTGCTGTTGTAAATATTAAATTAGTTAACAGTTATGAAATATGTAGAATCATGATTTTATCACTAATTAAAAAATAAATATATCTTTGATGCTGAATAGTTTTGAAATATAAGGAAATCCCAAAACATATTACCTAATACCTCTTCCCCAGGAATGTTAATATTTTGCATACTTTTAATCTTATTTGTTATAGGGATTTATGTTATGTTCAGAGCAAAATGACATCACTATACATACCGTGCATTATTTTGATTTTTTGACTTTAAATTTTTTTCTTAGCAATGTACTATCCACTTTCTAAGTAAGTTATTTGTATTATGTACAGTGTATTCAGTTACAAGTAACAGAAAGTGACAAAAACTGTCTTAAACAATAAGAAGTGATTGGCTTATGTGACTAAAAGGGAGAGGGATTCTTTATTACGATATTATGATTAGACAGACATTGGCTTTATTACTGATACTCCTGAATAATCTCTATATTCAGAGTCGTGGGAATGAATACCTTGTGCTTATTGGTTCAGCTTTATTTATTTGCTAAACCAGTTCCTGTGGCAAGTGAGATGGGGGTGTGCTGATTGGTTGCTGGGGTTAATCTCATGTCAATGGCTATAAAAAAAGGGGGAGAACTGAGTGGGTTCAGGGTATATATATCCACAGTGTCCTTTTTGTATTTTTAAAAATATTATTTTTATCAATGGACTAGTGTTCATAAAATTCAATCACTGTATATTCTTAAACAGTCTAATTTCTGAACACTTATAAAGTTTTCTGATATAAATAATGCTATAGTGATAATTCGTGGGCACATTTCTTTCTGCTTCATTATTCATTGCTCCTATCTGTATTCTTGTTCTTTTTTTCTCCTTTCATGAGTTTGTTCTCATTTCCTACAACTGTTATTCATATCCTCAAACTTTCTTTAGTTTGACACTTTATTTTGCACAGCATCCTCCCATGTATTTTTATCTTTATGGAAGCTGAGAAGGATAGTAAAAGGCATATGAGATTCCATAGCAGGTGGACTTTGACTCATATTTGAACTCTGCCTGTTAATAGAAGTCTGACTTTGGAAAAGTCATTTGATTCCTATGAATATCATTCAGTTTTCTTAAAATATAGGTGTATTAGTCTGTTCTCACACTACTAATAAAGACATATGCAAGACTAGGTAATTTATAAAGAAAAAGAGGTTTAATGAACTCACAGTTTCGCATGGTTGGGGAGTCCTCACAATCATGGCAGAAGGTGAATGAGGAGGAAAGTCGCATCTTACATGGTGGCGGGCAAGAGAGCATGTGCAAGGGAAAGTTTTGTAAAACCATCAGATCTCGTGAGACTTCTTCATTATTATAGGAATAGCACAGGAAAGACCCACCCACATGATTCAATTACCTCCCTCCGAGTCCCTCCCTTGGCACATGGGAATTATGGGAACTGCAATTCAAGATGAGATTTGGGCGTGGACACAGCCAAACCATATCAATGGGCAACAGGCAACAAAAGTAAAATTAAGTAAATTGAACTGTATCAAAATTTAAAACTTCTGTGATTAAAAAATCATAATCAACAGAGAGATAAGGCAACCCATGGATAATAGAAAATATTTGCAAATGATATGTCTGATAAAGGGTTAATATCTATGCTATGTAAAGAAATATACAACTCACCACCAAAAATATAAAATAAAATAATTTAAAAGTAGGCAAAGCTATTGAACAGACACTTTCCCAAAGAAGATATAGAAATGGACAACAAGCATGTGAAAAGATGCTCGACGTCACTAATCATTAGAAAAATGCAAATCAAAACCACAATGAGATACTACCTCATACCTATTAAGGTGGCTACTATGAAAAACAAAACAAAACAAAACAAAAAAACAGAAAATAAGTGATAGCAAGAATGTGCAAAATGTAAAACCCTGTGTACTATTAGTAAGAAGGTAAAATGACAATGATGTGGCTGTTAGGGAAAACAGTTGACTGTTCCTTAAAAACTTAAAAATATAATTATAATATTGTCCAGCAATTCCATTTTGGGGCATATATCCAAAAGAATTGGCCATGTGAGGTGGCTCACACCTGTAATCCCAGCATTTTGGGAGGCTGAGGCCAGAGGATAACCTGAGGTCAGGAGTTTGAGACCAGATTGAGCAACGTGGAGAAACCCTGTCTCTACTAAAAATACAAAATTAGCCAGGCGTAGGGGCACATGCCTGTAATCCCAGCTATGTGGGAGGCTGAGGCAGCAGAATCACTTGAACCTGGGAGGCAGAGGTGGCGGTGAGCCGAGATCATGCCATTGCACTCCAGCCTGGGCAACAAGAGCAAAACTTCATCTCAAAAAACAAAAAATAAAAAAAGGAAAAGCAGGGTCTTGTACACTCATATTGATAGAAGCACCATTCACTGTTGTGAAAAGGTGGAAGTAACCTAAGTGTTCATTGACAGATGAATGAATTTTTAAAATGTGGCAATTATATATAATACAATATTATTTAGCTTTAAAAGAATTTTAACACATAGTCTAACATGGATGAATCTTGAGATCATTACACTAAGTGAAATAAGCCAGTCATAAAAAGACAAATACTGTATAATTATACTTGTATAAAGTACCTGGAGTAGTCAAATTCATAGAGACGGAAAGTAGAATGTTGGTTACCAGGACCGGGGGTAAGTGGAATATGGGCCTTTGTTTAATGAGTAGAGAGTTTCAGTTTTGCAAACTGAAAAAGTTCTGGAGATCTGTTTCACAATAATGTGAATATACTTAGAACTACTGGACTCTACACTTGAAGATGATTAAGATGGTGTGTTAGGCTGTTCTTGCATTACTATCAAGAAATACCTGATACTGAGTAGTTTATAAAAAAAAAGACATTTGGCTGGGCGCGCGGTGGCTCATGCCTGTAATCCCAGCACTTTGGGAGGGCAAGGTGGGCAAATCACGAGGTCAGGAGTTCAAGACCAGCCTGACCAACATGGTGAAACACCGTTTCCACTAAAAATACAAAAACTTAGCCAGGCATGGTGGCAGGTGCCTCTAATCCTAGCTACTTGGGAGGCTGAGGCAGGAGAATCTCTTGAACCTAGGAGGCAGAGGTTGCAGTGAGCCAAGACTGTGCCATAGCACTTCAGCCTGGGCAACAGAGTGAGACTCTGTCTCAAGAAAAAAAGAAAAGAAAAGAAAAGTTGTTTAATTGGCTCATGGTTCTGCAGGCTGTGCAGGAAGCATGGTACTGGCATCTGCTTGGCTTCTGGTGAAGCCTCAGTGAGCTTTCAATCATGGCAGAAGCTGAAGGGGGAGCAGGCAGGTCACATGGTCAAAGCAGGAACAAGTGAGGGGGGTGGGAAGGTGCCACACACTTTTAAATGACCAGATCTCCTGAGAACTCACTATCATGAAAATCAGCAGCAAGTTATGAGGGATCCGCCCCCATGATCCAAACACTTCCCAGCAGGTGCCACCTCCAGCACCAGAGATTACAATTCAACATGAGATTTGGGTGAGACCAATGTCCAAACTCCATCAGATGGGATATTTTATGTTATGTGCTTTTATTTGTTTGTTTATTTATTTATTTGTTTATCTTTTTTTTTAACCATAACTTAAACAGACTATACAATATAAAAACAACTGATCTGCCAGGTGTGGTGGCTCACGCCTGTAATCCCAGCACTTTAGGAGGCCGAGGCAGGTGGATCACAAAGTCAGGAGATGGAAACCATCCTGGCTAACATGGTGAAACCCCGTCTCCACTAAAAATACAAAAAACTTAGCAGGGCGTGGTGGTGGGAGCCTGCAGTCCCAGCTACTTGGGATGCTGAGGGAGGAGAATCACTTGAACCTTGGAGGTGGAGGTTAAACTGAGCTGAGATCGTGCCACTGCACTCCAGCGAGACTCCATCAAACAAACAAACAAAAACTAAAACAAACAACAAAAAAAGTGATCATTTCTGATTAAGACAAAAGTTTGATTATGTTTCCTACCTTATTGAAATAAAAATGTTCCATCAGTTAAGAAAAATGGGGACAAGTCTACCAGTCAGACAGGGCACAGAATCAAAGGGATGACACAGTGCCTGGGTTCTTCTGGGATCAATAAAATGCATGATTGCTGTTATCTTTCTCTCTTAATTTTTTTATCCTCTTTGATTCATATTTCTTAGTTTTAATTTTCCCATTTTTAGCATCCAAAAAAAATCTAGTCCTTCAAAGAGTGCAGTGACTTCTGTTGTGGTGGTGGTTGTTACTGTCAAAGGGAAGAGCATGGTTATAGTGCATTGGTTCCTTCACGTGAGAGGCGGCACGCACAAGCATTCTCAGCCTGCTCAAAACAACTCTGAAGGAAATAGGGGATTCCTGCTCCTAACAGCATACATGCAAGCTCCCTGCCTGAGTGGCATTAAGTGAAGCCACATATAACCTTTCAGATGAGACGGAGCAAAGGCAGCTGAACAAGAACATTTCAACAAACCATAAATCTTAGTTTAATTGGAATTTTAAAGTACTCGAAGCAAGGGAAAAGTGACAGAAAAAGAAGTAAAACTAATATGATCAAGCTGAAAGCAACTCTGGTCACCAGCGAAGACACTTAACATTTTCAAGGGAAATGCTTCTGGATAATGTTTCCTGGAAACCAGATGGGAAGTTAGATTAGCTGCTTTCTCCCCCAAATAACTTGTGTTTTTGTCATTATAATGGAACATTTACAGAAAACCGACAATAGGCTGGCTTTCTCATCGGCGTGGGCCTATGTGAAATGGTTCTTTCTCGTTGGCGTGGGCCTATGTGAAATGGTTTTTTCTTGTCGGCGTGGGCCTTTGTGACAATGATAAGGTGATTACAGGATTAACCCAAGTCTTTGGTCACATTAAAGGTTAAGGATGGAAAGAAGGACAGGAAAGGACACAAGAGACAAACATGACAGATTAAAGGCAACTGAGCAATAAAATCCACCTAAAAGTACAATCATGAGATAGGAGGAGAAATGATAGCCAAAGCTGCTCATGTTACCATCACACTTTATTAATATAACAACTTCTGGGATTCGTGTGTTCCACAGAAGTGAATTTCCAGGTCACTGAGACTAACAAAATTGCCAGATTAATTTTCTATTTAACAATTTTTGCCGGATGTGGCAAAAAATGCTCTTCATATTTCTCTAACATTCCTAAAAAAATAGATGATTAATCGATTTTCATCCTTAATTATTCAAAGGAAACTTTACCAGCATTTATTAAAATTATCGTGAGTATACATTTCCTAAAGAGGATACTTTTGGGAGTGTAAGGGGCACATTTAGTGACTGTGCAGAAACTCAGGTGCGATTGGACTCTGTCCCAGCAGGCTGGAGTGTGGTCAGTCTATAATTCTCTGCTGATATAAGTACTGCGTTCAATTTTGTCGTCCAGCATCTTTTACCCTTGAGAAACTGGGTAGTCACGTTGCTGGCATCGAACAGCCTTTATGTCCCAAGTTTCTTCTAGTTATTTGCTTCAAATATTGGGCATGCAAATGGGAAATCAGATGGCCAAGCTAGTTTCAACATAATATTACACAAGGGTCGTGTCTCACAGTCAGAGTGGAAAAATAGGAGAAATTATTCTATTACGTGAATAGTGTCGGGTATTTCTACTCAGGATTTGAATCCAGGGGAAGGATTATATGTCTCTGCTTAAGTAGCAGTGTTAACCAAAACGTACCTTTCTGAAATCAAATGCAAAAATCAGGTGTCACTTAATCCATAAATTATGTTTTGTTTCACTAAGGTCAATTTGATTCTTATGATTTACTGTAAGGATAAAGAAAGCTGCTGCGGGTTCCTCTCCTGGGATATTTCAGTGGTTACAGGATGTGCACTAGTTGGCAGTAGCCCTTAGTCAGTGTTTGCATAGCATCATATAGTCTTCCTCTGAATAAGTGGGGATGATAGCCATAGAGAGAATTTCCAGGACATACACCACGATTACAAGGTGTCAGACACCCTTCTGAGCACATTACATACAACAGCACACGTCAATATGGATACACATGTGGATTCATATTTTACTTGAAATGCAATTTTAAATCCCAGGTAACATTCATTAATCTTAATTAATATTATGAATAATTCTATAGTGAACATTCATCCCAGGATGGTGGGAGTCACTCAAGGCAACCGCCAATAGCTGTATCCCAGGGAAATCCCAGTCAATTGGAAAGCCTGGAAGTAAAACACACTGGAAGTAATGGGGAATCCCCTTTTTGAGGAGTCCCTGACCCTGTTGGGAATGTCAGAACTCAAGCAGCCTGAGTAAATCCTGCCTCTGTCATCAACATTTCAGGACAGAGATACAAAGAATTCAACCCCTTAAGATGTTTACCATTAATTATTTTTGCTTTACTAAGATAGGCACTTAATCATTTGCATGATCATGTGCTAGACAAGTGTTGGCAAGAGCCAGCTGACATTACACCTGTTTTTAAAAGCAAGAGAGGGGTGAATGTACTCTGCAGATGCTGTACTCATCTTTCCATTACTTTACATCATACAAAGGCATTCACTTTGTGTTTATACAAGATGTGGTTCTGCAACTTACCTCTCTTTCTTTCTTTTTTCTTTTAGTAAAAATCTGACTTCAGTAATCCATGTCTAGGTTACCAAATATAGAGAGAGACTAGTGATTTTGCCACTCAGTAAACAATTATATTTTAAGAAAGAGGATTGTGTCAGGGTAAAATACTTTTGTGAATCCAAAGCTAAAATATTTAGGGAAATAACACATCATACATTGTGTTGTACAAAGTTCAACTCCTGTTTTCTCCAGCAAATCCATCACAGGACAAGGAGGAATCAAACACAGCATGTTCTTTTTGCACAGTAGAGTCAGGCAATTCTGGTAGCTAATTGGTCATCTAAAGTAAGTGACTACTTAATATACACAATCTTTGCCCATTAGTGTATTTCAGTCCAAACAGAAATTAAAGACAGAGATGGCTGTGTATGGGAATGTGCGACCTCTAAGATGACTGGATATACATCCTGCATGTAAGCCACTGGATGGAGAAACAAGTTATTATTTACACCAAAGAGGGAAGCACTCACTTTGGGTTTTGCAATGAGTGACTTTTCCCATTCCCAAGCATGAGTCATGTCATGTCATGTCACTATGTGAAGTGGCCAGGGAGTTGCCATCCAAGCTCGCCGTGGGAAGGCATTCCCTGGGTGGAAGACATGGACCTTCCTGAGTCTTTGAAGCAGGAGGGAGTGTGCTTTATAGTCATGGAAAGAGGAACATTCCTAGAGGCAGGTGTGGTGCTAGGAGGGGGAGAAGCTGTGGGAGGAGTGGTAAGGATGGTAGGTGGAGCATGGTCAAGGAGGAACAGGGCTCCTGAGGATGCTTTTGTCAGTTCAATGGTGTTTCCGGGTCATAATACCAACCTGTGATCTCATGTTCCAACATCAGCATTCCTATGTAAACTAAACTTAGTAATAATTACTATTTTTTTTTTTTTTTTTGAGACAGAGTCTTCCTCTGTCACCCAGGCTGGAGTGCAATCTTGGCTCACTGTAACCTCCACCTCCCGGGTTCAAGCGATTCTTGTGCCTCAACTACCCAAGTAGCTGGGATTACAGGTGCATACCACCATGCCCAGCTAATTTTGTATTTTCAGTAGAGATGGGGTTTCACCATGTTGGCCAGGCTGGTCTCAAACTCCTGCCCTCATGTGATCCGCCCACCTTGGCCTCCCAGAGTGCTGGGATTACAGGTGTGAGCCACCACACCTGGCCCCTAAACTTAATTATTTTACATAGGTATACATCTTTTATTGATTTCAGAGAATAGGGTAAAAAAGCCATCATCTCTGAAAAAGAGCAAATAGAGCTAGAGAATCGTGTGTGAAGACAGAGAATGGGAAACAAAGGGAAAAACATGAACTTCTGAACAGCAGGGTCTACACCCCAGATCTAGGAAAGCAAGAATTTAAACCAGCAATACTTCATTCTTTTATTTTTCTATTCATGATTTCATTAGCAATTAACTCTAAGCGTTATTGATTTCTTATTTTATGCAAGGTCACCTGGACAATTTCCATTAAGACAAGAAGATTAATTAAAACCATTCTACAAACTCAGATTTGATAAGTGTTAAAAACAAAAATATCTTAGGTAGTTATGAAGTAGTATGGAGAAGGAACAAAATATTTTGAAAGAAGCAGGCACAATTGTTGATTTTGCCTGTGAACTAGATGAAGGCTTTTCAGACATGGCACAGTACTGGGCATGGAAGGGTGAGGAGGAGTAGGCAGCTGTGGACAAGGAGGGTTGAATGTCCTAGTGCGCCTCACACACTGCAGGGTTTGGAATCTGGCCTCTGGTTCTTCCTAGTCCTGGGACTTGGGGGATTTACTTAATCTTTCTGTCTCAGGCTTTTCATCTGTGAGAACAGGAGGTGGTAACAGAAGGTACTCTGGAGGATTATTGTCTGAATTAAGAAAGACAATAAGTCAAGAAAATAGCAGAATGCCCAATAAACAATCTGCAAGGTTATCATTAAGAAGACATCCTAGGACATAGAGCTTGGTTTGCACAAAGGCAAGCTCCTGAAAGGTCCTGGTGGGTTTGAGAAACACTAGCACTTTGCAGAAGCCAGGGCTGAACCAGGAGAACTAGGTGGTGACAGACGTCAACGTGGAGCTGAGACCTTCCAGCATGGGCGCAGTGGGAAGCCACTGGTTGAGCGAAAGTGGAAGGGGATGTGGCTGCAGGTACCCGTTGTGAGGACACCCTGGGGCATGGACGAGGATGGTACTGGAACACGAAGAACCCACGCCCAGAATGCCAGCTCTCTAGGCCGAGATTCTATTGCAGTCCAGGGCTGGGATTATGAGAGTGGCAGGGACGAGAAGAGGCAAGGTTATGGAGCCATGACTGAATTAAAACCAAGAAAACTGGGTGACTTTTGAATGTGGGGTAAGAGAAGAAAACCTTGTGGGTGACTCTGACGTTTCTTGCCTTTGTGACAGAGTAGCTCATAGTACCATTAACAGAAAACAGAATTTGGAAGAGAAAATAATGAAGGAGGAAGGAGAAGGTGCTTTTGGGGGTGGGGGGTCAAGTTAATAAGCTTGTGTTGCCATCTGGACATCAAAAGAGAGACACTCAGGGGTCAGTTAGACATAGCATCTGTGGACCAGAGTCATCACCACCCAGATGGTGGTTAAAGTAGGTGGTGTGTGTCACTGAATTCCCCGTGGACTAAATGCAGAGGAAGCCTCCTGGGGACACCATGGTTGCAGGGTCTTGCTTTAATCTACCAGAGCCAGCAACACTCTTTCTGTCTCATGGTGAACTTTCTTATCTTCTCCTAGTGTTTGTGTCTTCTGATTTTGTAACTCTTTCCCTGTCACACCCCTCAGAGCGGGTATTCTGGCCCTTCGCTTTCACCTGGAGCACAGTGTGTATTTTCGTCCTCATGTGCTGCTGTCAGATACTCAGGGAAACTGGATCACCTGGTCCAGTAGAGCCCGTAGGACCCTTAGGTCATCGGGTAAGAGATGGGGTCGGCACAGAAAAAGCTAAGATGCCTGAGAAGGAGAGATAGAAATATAAAGCAATAGTTGAAGATGGGGTGTCTTGACAACCAAGAAAGAAGAATGCTTGTAAGGACGGGTCAAAAACAGCTTCAGTGAAGACACACTTTTCCTTCATCTAGGTTCTCTGAGCTCTGACCTGAAGCTACAAGTATTGTAATCTCTGTTTATTACATGGGATGAGAAAAAAGTAAAAGACTTCTCACCTTTATAGAAAGGTTAGCTTCAGAAACAGTTACTAATTTATCTCAGTGTATCCTCTCAATAGCGGGTTGCCTCGTGACTTAGTTTTAGAGCTTGAGTTTCCTTGTGAGCAAGATCAGAACAAGACTTTTCCCACTGGACTGAGTATTACATAATGTAATTTATAAATACTAATATAGACTCTCGAACACAGTAAGCACATAAAACACAATTTGTTTCACTTTTTTCTTCCCACATTTTTTCCTCATCCTTCAACTACTTTTAGGATATTTCTGGGTCTGAAGTTTTGACTATTCCCATAACATGGTCTGAAATACTCACTGCCCCTGAAACATACTGTGAAGGCCCTAGCGTTGCCTGCTTGCCAGGCCTTTTCTGTGATTCTAGGAGGTTCACTGGGGTGGTGACAGGAGAGTTTGGGTCTCCTGAGTACATAAATGCCCCTTTGACAGAGGTTCTTGGTGGTACATAGCACATGGAAATATTCTGTTATGTTGGTTTGCAAAGCGGTTTGTTGACTGAGAATCTTAGACTTCAAAATTCCCTTATTTTTATAATTGAGTTATAAAATAATAAAGAACTCAGTGAAAACTACCACTAAGTGGTGTTTAACACACATGACACTATTACACTCTGCATTACACTAAGTTCTTTACACAAGTGATTTCACTTAGTTTTTCCAACAAACTTGTAAGTAATGTCATGCACATTTTATATAGGGGAACATAAGGATTTTAGAGTTTGTAAAGTAACGAGTTCAAGGTCACACAGCTAAAACCTACCAGGTACTAGATGAAAGGCCAGGTCTCTCTCACTCCCACACTGGTGTGGTTGTATATCCCTGCTTGCCTGTGCTAAGGCAGGATTCTGGAGGCATCTCTTCACATATAAAGAGCTTGAGAAACTGAATAGATAGAACTTGATCACCAGTTTATTTCCATCATTTAGTTCCAGTAGCCTCGTTCATGGGCGAACATGACGGTTTCAGGGAGTTACTCTCTGACTTCATTGCTGAATTGCTGCCTTTGATTGGCTGTGTTGTGAGAGCTCCTGAATTTCCTGGGATGTTGTTTTCCTTATGCTCTCTAGTTTCAGATCACTGGGAAAAGGACACTTAGTGTCCCCCAAATTCAATCTTATACTTATTTAGCCCACAGAGTTTCTGTGAAACTTAAATGCCGGTGAGGTGTCCTTTCAATTGCAAAACATCAGAGACATGGAAAAAAATTATTATTCAATCAATAATTTGATTATTCAATAATTTCAATAGTTTTGATGGCTGAGTATGTCATATGTCAGCACTTTTCATGCTACCCTAAGTAAATCAATAAGGTAATAGTCATACTTAGCTAAATAGTGTTGAGCTCTAACCATGTGCTATGCACTATGCTAAGAACTTTACCTGAATGAGTTTGGATATTTTCCACACCACCCTGTGAAATAGGCAATATACAAATCTCAGTGTCACAGATGGGGAAACTAGGCTCCAAGTGCTTACGAAATGGGACAAGATCATCTGGATATGAGTCCTGGATGTCCACCTAAGATGGTTTTGGTTTGTTTGCTTGTTTGTTTGTTTTCATCTATCCTTCTATTAGTGCTATGTCTTATTTGTTAGATGATGCTTATTTCACTTAAAAAGCAGAAGCAAAACTTTGCAAATCAGATGTCCAGGATTTCATTTTCTCATGTGATATTTCAAACTTTCAGCTACATTCTATCCTGAGCCAATTTTAGCGCGTATGTATATTTGTTCAAAGTTCAGTGGCGTTTTCTTCCTTTTTCCTTCTGACCAGGAACCTATGATACAGGTACTGTTTTGTTTGAGGCAGAAACAGTTTTAGCAACAGTCGCTAATGTCTCCTTACAGGCCAGGGAACTCTCAGACAAGTCATTGTCCTGGAGTAGAACATATATCTGAAATACATCACTCTGAATGAGAAAGAAATGGAACAACAGGCAAGAAATCTGAATTTGATTAGTGTAGTGATAACAACTCACTTTCCGGACAGATTAAATGCAATTAATTCCATGCTCCCTAATCAACCCGTATATAGGTATCAGAATTCTCTCTTCTGTGACAGTTTTTGATGGGTAAGATAATGTTTTTATGTAATTATGTCTTCTGTTTTTTATATTTGATCATTTAATAATTTATTCATGCTTTAAAAACTCATGCGTACAGCACATTTACAAAACACAAAATAAGACTTTAAAATAAATCTTTAGTGGTCAAGGGCACTTCTGACCTGTTTAAACACTCCAGCTAAGATTTTTAGACCAATGTCTAGAGATACAACCAAGGCTAACTGCAGCATTCCATGCTTCTGAAGCAGATATTCTCCGGCCAAATTCAGTAGAAGAATACAGCTTCTGAGCTTTCTATACTTAGGGCTTCATAGATCCATTGTTAGCTACAGAAATATAGCACGAATATTTTTTCTCTCAGTAGCTAAAAGCCCTCTCACTCCCCTCTCCAGTGAAAAAGAAGAAAACTCGTTGTCTCTACATATAAAAATTTTATAAATAAGTGTATCTCATATTACACTTCATATTCAATAGGTGCTATGCTAACAAATAAGCTCTAAATACTTTTTTAAAAGATCTGTCTAACAATAATCAGCTCACGCCTGTAATCCCAGAACTTTGGGAGGCGGAGGTGGGCAGATTGCTTGAGCCTAGGAGTTTGACATCAGCCTGGGTGCCATGGCGAAACCCCGACTCTACAAAAATGCAAAAGTTAGCCAGGCATGATAGTGCATGCCTACAGTCCCAGCTACTTGGGAGATTGAGGTGGGAGGATCACTCCAGCCCAGGAGATCCAGGTTGTAGTAAGCTGTGATTGTATCACTGCACTCCAGCATGAAAGACAGAGCAAGACCCTGTATCAAAATAATAATAATAATAATAGTAATGATAATAATTAAAAGAAGAAAAAAATAGCTTTTTGAAAGATTCCAGGGAGAAGAACTTTGTGGAAGTATGCTCACATATTTGTGTATGTAGCAGGGAAGCAGGGCTCGGTTGTCTGTAGGTGACACAGACGCTAAAACAATATTCAGTATTACGGGTTCAGGACTGTGAACCCATAACTTCAACATCTGTACTTTTTCCACTAAAATGTGCAAGCTATCTTACAACTCAAATTTTCATAATTGTGTATTGAAAATGATGCAAATTAATATGTGCACCTCATCAGGTCATAGATTTGAATTATATTTTACAGGAATCTACATTTTAATTTAAAACCAAAAGTTATTGGACTTTTTTGGAGGGTGAGGTCTTTATGTTTATTAGTGACTTTAATGAGTCCCATAAATTACTGTGAGATTCCCCGGTGTTTTTCTGGTCTAGATCCCTCAGAGGTCTAGGTCACTTTCACACTCAGAAATCAATCCTAATTATAAGCAGAGGTTGTAGCATAAACAACAGGAAATTGGCTTAGTAAAAGTAAACTGGTATTTATTAAAGGCCTATAACATCGCAGGCATTATGCTAGTAGGCCCTTTACCTAGATTATTTCCCAGCCAATTAGGTATAATCCGTGACATTTTAACGAGGAAGGATACAGGCCAAGAGGTTGAAGTTGATTTACTCAAGGAAACAGACTGAAGCGTGGTAGAGCTGGAATGCAAGAGCTGCTATCAGCCTGGCCTTGCATGTCATGACTCTGGTCTTGCCACCTCTGTTCTTACCCACTCCCACCACCTCCGTGTTGTTTAGATACTGCTGAAGACTCTCACTGCAGGCTTCCCAGAAATCTTGTTCCTTAGTATCTGACTCCGCTTCTGACCTTGCATAAGGTGGTTGAGTCTGTGTTGTGGCTCACCTTGCTGGACCTAATCCATATCTGTCCAGTCCAAAGGTGCCCACCCACTTCCCCCGGGCCTTGCTTTAATTCTTGGGATATTACATTTGGCCTGCCATGTGAAGGTCTTCCCATTTACTTTTTGAATAAGTTGTATTCTACTAATTCCATCCCCCAACCTCTGTGTGTGTGTGTGTGTGTGTGTGTGTGTGTGTGTGTGAGAGAGAGAGAGAGAGAGAGAGAAAGACAAAGAGAGAGAAAGAGAGAGACAGATCAGTGAACAAACATCACCTAGATGAACTTTCTTATGAACCTGAGAGTGTCCTTGGTTGGCTTCCTGGGCATCTATGTAAGCACTGGACTTTATGAGCTTCCCATGTAATGCCCACCCTACGTGGCACACGTACCTCCTGGCCTTCTGCACAGGTCTGGAGGTTGCTCTCATGAGCCAGGTGGGGCCAGTATTGCCTCTGGGACTGGGCAAGGCTGAGCTTGCTGTAGAAGGCAATGGGTGTGTAGCAGAGGAAGGCAGCACCTAACCCAATGCTCAGACCTCCAAATAGGATTCAGTCCCAGACCTTCTACCCAGCCTTCCTTCTTCAATTGCTGCCCAAACTTCAGCATGATAAAATAACCAAGAGCTCATCCTTTCTGACATTCTTCATTTCCGTCCCAGCGATGGACGTTGTTTATAGAGGAATATGTCTGCATCAAGTTAGAGTTTAAGAAGGATCCTGCCTGTGCCTTTCACATACCGATGGGTATCGTCCTGAACTGCTGCAGGCATCCCGCAGCCATTAGTGTTAACAGATGCTGTGATAATAATTCTTGAAACTATTGCTCCAGGAGTGTTCCTTTGAGTGATCTCACTCATCAAGATGAAGACCATAAATTTTGAGGAATGTTAAACAATTAAATTCCTGACCTGTCTGTGACTATGGGAACTAAGTGCTGTTTACAGGTAGGGCCCTGAAGTTCAAAGAAAATCAGCCCTGCAGCTTTTGTTTTTCATCTGCATGAGTTAAAGCTGAGCCAACCTACTGTGCTTAGTGAGGTGCAAAATGAGGTCTGAAGAGTCTTTCCAATCTCAGGCTGCCTGCTTGCCCAGTGACACCTATTTATTTCAGCTTGGGTCAGTACCAGAAGCCAAATTGCCATAATCCATGAGGGAAGGTTTGCAGTTCTTGTGGAACTCAGAAGGACATAGGAAGTGGAGGGGACTCCAAAAGGGATCATGATCCAAGTAAGAAAAGAGAACAAGACAATTGAAAAAATAGTTGAGAGAGAAGGAAAGAGAGACACAGAGAGATGAACACCCTGATTTGACCTCCTCTCCAGCTATCTCACAGTCACACAAATTTACTTAATATCCAAGGAGCTGAGTGTGCTCTAGAATAAACACTAAGGGTCGAGTGGCATGTATGTGATTTCACCTGTTTGTCTTTCTCTAATCCCCATATCAATTCCTAATTGCCTTAAATTCAGGAATCACGAGAAAATATATTCTCTATGTTAAAAAAATCCTTCAGACTTACCATGTGCCCTTGATGTAGAAGAGTTACTTTCTAACTAATTATTTGGGAAAGCTATATTTTGTGTCAGTGCATAAATGAAGAATAAAAAACATGGCGAAGAAGTGTAAGTTTAAATTCAATGTAATTGAATCATTTTACATAATTTTATTGTTACAAATGTACATTACAAATTCCATGATTCCACACTACAGTTTACTGAGCATATACTGTAAGTCACTGATTGCACCAGCGAATTGCTACAGGAATATTAAAACAAAAACAAAAATGGTAAAGATGCGGCACTGGCATGAACAAGTTTACCAGCTCATCAAAAGGCATGATGAGAAAGGAGTTAACTGTCAATCAAGGCCA